>NC_031990.1:43414222-43484590 GCF_001879085.1 Nicotiana attenuata
CATGCAAACGCCTGGGCCAAATCATCCCAAGTGTACCATCGAGCATGATCCTGTCGAGTGTACCATTCCAAGGCCGCACCACTTAGACTTTGACTGAAGTATGCCATTAATAACTCGTCCCTTCCCCCAACTCCTCTCATTTTGCTGCAGAATCCCCTTAGATGGGCTACCGGATCACCATGTCCATCATATAAGTCAAACTTGGGTAGCTTGAATCCTGCTGGCAATTGGACATCGGGAAACAAGCACAAATCCTTGTAGGCCACACTGAGTTGGCCGCCCAATCCTTGCATGTTCCTGAAGGATTGCTCCAGGCTTTTTACTTTTTGAAACATCTCTTCCTGTTCTGGATTCTTAAGCGGCTTGTCATTTTCCACCGGGAGCTCAAAGTGAGGGGTGTAGGAATATGGCTCAGGGGTTTTAAAGGTAGGCTCAGGAGGGTAGTACTGGCTGTCCTGAGCTTGAAACAGTGGCTCACTGGAAGATCTTTGTAACGTGGCAGGTGGAGGCGCCACAAAGACATGGGTGATTGGTGGAGGAGGGTTTTGTTTGGGTAGTGGAGCTTGGGGAGGATAGGAGGTGGTGCCATAACTCTGTTGGTAGAAAGGGAAAGTTGGCGAGGAATTCACAGTAGGAGGCTCCTGGGACTGAGCCAAAGGTGGGATATATGCTGGATTGGCGGGATAAATTGGCGCCGGCTGACCCTTAGCCCAAGCCTGATGCATCTCGGCCATCTGCTGCCTCAACTTATACATCTCTTCCCTCATTGCTTTGACATCCACCACGTCTACCTCTTTTGACGGGTCCATGATACTGGTATCTGATTCTTGGCCTGTCATGTTCAGTTTGTTTTTTGACCGGGTGTTGTAGGGATGGGTTGCCAGGATGCCAACCAACTAAACCACCTGCCTGGACTCATCATCAACGACTTTGTTAGCGGTTAGAGCGTTAACAGATAGACAACCGCACATTTGGGGAATGAATGCACCTTAGCAGTTAACCATTTCTATTATGACTTCGCTTGGTTGCATGCGTCATCCCGGCTTTCATTTTTCTTTATTTGCCATGCCTTTTCTCTCATTCTTCCCCCTTGTTTTTCCATTGTCATTCTTTTCCTCTTTCCTCGGTTTTTCCTTGTTCCTATTCGCTCCTTTCCTCAAAATTGTTTTTCCGCTCTTTTCTTTCCTTTGCTCCCTTTTTATTTTCTCTTGTTTTCTTTTGTTTGGTTTCTTATTTTCTTTTTGTTTTTCTTTTTCCCTCTTTTGTTTTTCACCTCTTTCCTTTCATTCTTTCTTGTTTTTCCTTTTTTTTTTATTTAGTTACGGTCGAATCCTATGGAGATTACCTACGTATCACGACCCTGCGTGAATCAGACCGAGCGTAGTTCTTGCAAATTGAATGCAAAAATAAAGGGATAATTTTTGGGATTTTCAAATTTCATTAATAAACGCAAATAACAAAATACAGACTCGATGATTAAAAACTAGATCAAGAGTACATCAAAGCTTCACATCCTGGGGCCCGCGGGGCATCGCTCGGCATCGCCACAGGCTTGCGCAAGACCGAGAAGGCTTCAATGTCAACTGGGTCATCCTGGACAAGGAGTTCTAAGGGAAAGTGTGACTATTTAAACAAAGCTGACTTATTGTGACTTAAAAGAAAAGTGGCTATTTTTTAAAAAATTTATTTAAGAAAGCAAAGACTTGGTTTTGCAAATACGGCCTCTCAGCACTTCTGGGGGGGAGATTTTAAGGCTATGCCCGCAAACATTTAAAATTACTCAGGGTGGTTGTTCTTGCAAAAATAGCCTTCCGGCGCCCTTTTGGGGACATTTGGCTTATTTTTGACAAGAATGGCGTCACCCGACTTATTCATGATGAAAAGTTAAAGTCTTGGTATCTTTGGCTATTTTTGAAAAAGGGTGGTTGGACCCGATGAGGGTTGCCTACGTATCTCACATCCGGTGAGAGCAGTTCAGGCAAATAAAACTAACTATTTTCGAAAACTAAATTCTTTTTATTTTTTGTTGGCAAATACACTATTTCTGAAAGTAAGACTCTTTTTTATATTTTCTTTTTCAGTGGCAAATAAAACAAACTAATTTGAAAATAAAACTCTTTTTGTTTTTCTTTTCCATTGGCAAACAAACAAACTAAAAAAAATACATTTCTTCTTTTTTTTTCTTTCATTTTTCTCAAAAATCCGGCAGAATTTCGGCACTACTTGGACATTGGTTTTTCTAATATAGGTAATTAACTCTCTACACTGCTATTTTCTCTTTTTCTCTTTTTGTTTTTTTAATTTTTCCAGATATTCAAAGTCGGTCAGCATGCGAGTCCAAAACAGATAAATGCACAAGTAGGATGCATCAGGATGGTCCATTATTCCGGGTACATCTGTCCTAGACGGACCTAACCCCTGTGTTGAGTCCCCTAAGTCAAAACGCACGTGATGCAGATAAGCGTTCCTACTAGGGATCCGGCATGAGGTCAAGTTATTCTAGGTTCAAAACCTGGGTATATGTTCTAGACTGTGTACCCGAGCGGACAACTCGAGTCGAGGAAGGGGCTACGTACCGGGAACCAAAAGGCCATCCGGCTTAGTAACTTGTCCGGCCTCTTTCTTATTTTAAGGTATGACACTAACAGAATAGGGAGTCTCCACCAGTGAGCACATCCCCGGAGGTGAGAAGAGAAGGGTTTCGCCACAGTTTATATACAATCCAGATAATATCAAAGCGGTAAAAAGCAGCATTTTGCACATTTAGCATGAAACATGTAGGAAAAATCATATAAAGCCAAATACAACAATTATTCCAAGCTCGAATTCTCGAACCTTGAACCGCAGTTCTGGGTTCTTGTCCCCAGCAGAGTCGCCAGAGTTGTCACACCTCCTTTTTCTCTTACTACACCCCGGGGAAGGGCATAATAAAGGAGTTTTTCCAATGAAAGGACAATCGAAACGGGATTCGTTTATTAAGAGATTCAGAGTCGCCACTTGGGAGATTTATGGTGTCCCAAGTCACCGGTTTGAATCCTGAATCGAGGAAAGGTTTTGACTTTGTACTACAGTCGCGAACCAGAAATCGGGTAAGGAATTCTGTTAACCCGGGAGAAGGGGTTAGGAACTTACGAGTTCCGTGGTTCTAGCACGGTCGCTCAACTGCTATATTTGGCTTATTTATTTGATTTTAGTACATGTTCTAATCTATGTGCTTTTTAACTTTGAATCGCTTTTGTTTATTATTTTAAAGGGAATTGCAACGTCGTGAAAACACGTATTGAACCGCGTCACATAAATGCACCCGCGGTTTTTGACACGTTTTGACTTTATTGATATTTGGATTTGGGTCACATAAATGTGCACCCGAGTTTAGGAAGGTAATGTTATTAAAATACGCGCCTAAAGTAGCTAGCGTGTTATTATCTTTGGGGAAGGCCGTGAAATTCGCTAAACGGTCCGTCCCGAAGTCTAGGTATTTTAATATAAGCATTTAATGAGGGCCCCGCAATTTTATATGTTTTGTGCGGCGAGGCTCGTCTCATTTTTTATTTAAAAGGCAAGTCCTAGAGTAACTATGATTTTCTATTTTTATTTGTCTCTAATAACAAAGGAAAAGTCCTAGCTAATTAATATTAAAAGTTCGGGCTTCAAGTTCAAGTCCAGGTTCAAACAAAAGGGCAAGCCTTTTAGTTTAGACCCGCTACCTAACCCGAAAGCCCAGATTTGTTTTGTTTTTTGTTCTCAATGAGACTATCAATTTGATCATCAGCTTTCAGTAATTATTTTCCATATTTGGATCCAGCATGAAGAAATGGAAATCAAACTGCCCAGGCCCTTAATTAATTGAATGGGAAGGAAATGGGCCTGGCGCAAATTCTGCATATTTTCTCACAATTGGGCCTTACTGAATTGCTTCTCTCTAACCCAATCAACCCAGGCATTCATCAAAAACCAGACTGAGCAGGCCTTAATAAAGCATTAATGATCTAAGCTACCAACTAGACTGGAATATCAAATGTAAATCTGATTTAACATGCTGAAACGTTGAACCTTAGACTTCAGATTAAATTTTAACTGTATTTACTAATTATGCCACCAATTCTATTAATATTTGGTCAAGGAAGTGAAATTAAATTAGCAAATTACCATACGTAATATTCTCAGAATGATGGAAAACAAAATAGCTTCATAATTTGTAGAGCAGAGGATCGCTTTCAGAAGTTGAAACCATTTAACCCCAATAATTGACACATATAACCACCAAACCTATTTTCAGAAGCCATTAAACACGTTGGGACTATTTTCAGAAGCCAATGCTAGATCATGCAACGCGTCAACAAAAAACTATTGAATGTTTCGATGCAAATGCTGATTCTAGATCTATATTTCATGCCTGGATCTGGATTTTACTGTCTATTAATAAGGTGTCAATCTCCAAATGATACTAAAACTACACTAAACAAGCAGTGTGATTACAAACTAAACCAAAGGAATCTATACAGTCCAGTACAGTCCAGCTTTTTTTTTAAAAAGTACAATGAATACAGCTACCAAATTATGCAACTACTCAAGGTATAATAGGCTAATGAAGCAATAAAATCTTTAGCAGCGATCAAACACCAATTTTATTTCAATTTTTTGGCTTGAGAAACTACATCAGATCATCTTTAAAGTGTGTACCTGGAAATTACCGAAATGAAGAAGGAGGAATCAGTAGCAGCAAATGGCAATCAGCCGTGATAAACCAGCAGTAGTATCACAATAGGATCGGTTGTACAGCCAAAATTGCTCCACTAGATCCAAGGAATAGAGGACAGATGACCAGCAACCCAGGAAGCAAACCAAAACAGACTTGACCAAAACCAAATTAAATCGAAATCAAACCCAGGACAGCTTCTGAGTTTCAGAAATCAAAAATCAGTCATCTTCGATCTATTTTCATCTTTCTCTAGGCTAAAACTTAGCTCAAAAATTAGGCTATGAAAGTTTGATAAAACAGTATTTATTTTGGAGTTTTTTGGAGTTTCTGCTAACTTTTTTTTCGGTTTTTCTATAGTATTTTCTTTATTTTTTTTTTTGGTTTTTTTAATATTTGGAGTTTGAATTTCAAATTCAGATCTGAAAACTAGAGATCACCTTTTTGGGGGGGAATTTTTGGAGCTCCAAACTTGTGAATTAAGGCACTAGTCATGCCTTTTTATAGGCAAAAGTGAGGGCAGCCCTCAGATTTTCAATTTTACCCTTTAGTCCTTCACTTATTTCTTCTTAACCCTCTATTTTCTGGCTTGTTACTCAAGTTATCCCAATAAAATTACTGAAATTTACATTAAAGCCCTATTTAGAAGACTCTAGAGGGTTCTAGATTTAACTACAGCCTTCCTATGCACCCTAAGTACCCAAAACAACCCTGAGTTCAATATGAAATTACCAACTCTATTTCAACTAAACTAACCCCCTTTAATCTTGGTCAGATGACCATGGTTAAACAAGCACAAAGGACTGGATATTTTCAGCTATAACCAAATCAACCAAACCAACCCTAATAATGACTTGAAGCCAAACAGTGAACTAAAGAATTATTACTAATCAAAATCATGCATCAAAAGAGCTTAAATCAATTACTTAAACTAATTCGAACAGTTACTGAACAAACTAATTACTGAACAACCACGGATTCGAAACACAAAATCAAACTATTAAAAACCTAACTAACCCTAATTTCAACGAATTCAAATCACAACTAAACGAACAAATTGTTACTATCAAAAGAGAAACAGACACATCAAAATCAAAGCAAAACTAACAGAAGATCCGACTAAACTAACAATTAAACGCCTGAACTAATCAAAATTAATCTAACACTTAAACATTTGAACTAATAGAAACAAAACAAAAATCAAATCAAGATAAGAAAATTTAACAAACTTAATGATTTTTAAAAATAAATGGCCCTTCCTCGCATTAACTTGAATCTAGCCCCAAAAATAATATTATGTGTTTATTTCATGTGAAAATAAGTACATAATATCATTTTTAGGACCATTGGACACTGACCCTCATGAGTTGCAATTCCGACTTGGCTGGAACCCCAGATCCAAAAATTTTCTACAGTTTTGGTCGGATTTGGAAACAATAGCTTGGGGTTTAGGTAGAGGAGAGTGAGGGGAGTATGGGGTGTGAATTTGGTAAAGTTTGGGTGGCGGCGGCGCCGTGCACGGTGGTGGTGGCGCCTAGGGTTTCAAGTGTTTGAGGCGTTTGGTTGGGACTTGAGGAGAATTAATCACAGATTTGTATTGAGGAGGTTAAGACGGTGCAGGGGTGTAAATTCTGGCAAATTTGGAGCTTGACCGCCGCCGTGAGCGATTTCCGACGGCGGTTTAGGGCGGCACCGGTGGGGAGTACTCTGGTTGTAGTGGAGGAATGAGAGAGACACTTGGAGGTAGGGGGAGTATTCCGACCATTTTATATCAAGAAACCTCGTTAGTTCTCATCTGTTGGATGAAGAAAATCAAGGGCTGGGATTAAAACTGAGGAAACGACGTCGTTTTGATTTTAAAAAAGGGCTGGACCGGGTTTCCTGAGGCGGGTTGGGCTAAATTGGCGTGGATTTGGGGCTTTAACCAAGGCTAGTGTTATTTATTCAAACATTGGCCCAATTCGGGGTCTCTTATTAATACCTTCTTTTTAATTGTTTTCTTTTATTTCCTTTTTATTTTCATTTTGTATTTGTATTTTTCTGATCCTATTAAAATGCAAAATTAAAATAAAGATCTAATTTATTTCTAAAGTTAAGCTAAGTAATTCCTAAAAATTGATTAAGTCCTATTTAAAAGTAAACTCATGACAAATTCAACAATTAACAATTAAAAATGCAAAATGGACTATTTTTGTTATTTTCTTTATATTTTGTTTTAAAAACAACGTAACTACTAATTAATCCTAAAATATGAAATTAAATCCCAAATGCAAATGTCAAGTGTATTTTTTTTATATTTTTCCTATGAATTAAAATGCACAAATAGAATGCCAACATAAAAAATCCACAAAATTGCAAAATAATAGAAGAAATCATTTGTTTGAATTTTTGGGAATAATTCATATAGGGCAAAAATCACGTGCTCACGCCTTCATATTTTATTTATTTATTTATTTATATATTTTTATATTATTCACTTTCTTTTTGAATTTTTTGGCTTTTCTTTCTTTTTCTTTTGCCTTCCATTTTCTTCATTTTGTACCTTTATCACTTTTGCATTCCTCGTCTCTCCCCTCAAACTTATGCTTTTGCCACTTGTGCTAAGGAAAGATCAGGTGCCAAGAGAGGGTCATTTTAGAACGGATAAAGGCTTGTATCATGGCTATTGGAAGAACAAGGGCTTCGGCTCAACGGGGTTGACTAGGGATATCATATTTGGTGGGCTATGGATGCTTTCAAGTTTCAATTCGGATCAAGGAGAGCCTATAATCATTTCTCAAGTCGAGCTACACTTAGAATTTCTCCTAGACAAACATTTAGGGCAAGTTCTAGACTTATTGGCACAGGACTTGGACTTGCGAATCAATACCTCACCTCACAAGCTGTTGGATTGCTAAAGTGTAACGACCCGACCGGTCGTTTTGAGCTTTTGTACTTTGCTCGCCAGTTCTCGGGCATGACTTGCCCCTTGTAATATATTATGACTTAAGTAAATCGTTGGTTTTGGTTTTCACACTACAACATTTTAGGCCTACAACCACCCCTGAAAAGTGTGGCCTAAGATGCCGAGAAGTGTAGCATTTGGTCTAAGGCAACACTTTATGGCTTTAGGCAACACTTTTTAGGGGGTGGCCTAAAGTACCGTAACCTTTGACTATTGGCCACACTTTATAGGTGTTGTCTTAGAAGCCACGCTTTAAAAGTGTGGCCGATAAGGTACACAGGCCACGCTTATATTTTTTCATATAGCCACGCCTTTATGACATAAGGCTACACTTTCTAAGCGTGATCTTTGTCACGTTATAGACTACGCTTTTAAAGCGTGGCTTCTAGAGCAATATTTATCATTAACAACACCATATTGACAATTCATGTAGCCACACTTTCTAAGCGTGGCAATTTTGTCTACACCACGAAGAAATTTTTTAAATATTTATATTAGCCACAATTTTGTGGTTAAAAATTATATTTATTTACATCAAATTCTGTTCATATATATATATATATATATATATATATATATATATATATATATATATATATATATATATATATATATATAATGATCTCAAGCATTAAATTAGATAATAAGTAACAGAATAAAAATAATTCAAATGCATATACTTGAAATAAACTTCAACAAAGAAACATACTTTCGTATTACCTATATTGTAATAAAGCACTGTTGGTTCAAGAAGTTCACTAGCAAAGACCTCGACAAAACCAAATGTATTCATGTTTATAGTATCAATATAAAAAAAATAAACATCACAATTGTTCAAAAGATCTTCACCATTCACTTTAATGAATCAAATTTATTTGTGGCCACCATTTCTAATTGCATCACCGGTATTTTCCTACACATTCAAAATGAAATTAAAAATTAGAAAGAAACAAATATATAGTATGCACTGGGAGTGGCCAAACCAAGTGCACATGGACATGCGATCACCACAACTGATTGCATACATGAGAGCGAACACGAAATAATTGCCATTTTCTGGCAGCCATTCTTCTGGATAGCCTCCAAGAAGCCCAGCAACATACCTGGTGAGTGTAATAACTTATCCAGTATTAAGGCACACAACATGAAAATGATTGGTGATATATTATCGCATAGCAGACAATTGCAAATAGAATAGTCAAGAGAAGCTCACCATCCCAAGAATGTAAATAAAGACAAAGTTACAATTGTAGGGACAAAAATGCTTGCAATCTGAAAGTCAAAAGATAACTATAATGAGAAAATTTTGGCAGCTCACAACATGAAATACAATGCTAGATCAACAATTCAACTGCAGATTCAAAAATCAAAAGAGGAAAAGATAAAGAAGTGAAGACGCTCTTTGATACTTTAAGTACTACTTAAGAAACCCTGTAACAAATGCACCCTTTTAAGTGGTTCCTTTATCATGCATTTACTAGATAAAATTCCAGTTGCAAGAAAAGACAAGGAAGGCAAAGGATACAGTTTGGGTTCGACTAATGAATTTCTTTATTTCAGTTTGCTTATTGTTTCTTGACCGCTGAGATATCAGATATGCTATTGAAGTTGTATAAACTCCAACCTGCAACAAATTCACTCTTTAAGTTGCCCCTTTATCACACACTTCTTAAATAGAATTCCATTAGCAAAACATGACCAGGACAACGAAGGATAGAGTTTGGCTATGCCCATTGATGTACAAAAATCGAAGTTCAATTTAGTGGTCAAGAAAAAGAGCAAACTGAATAAGAAATTTACTAGTCGAATCTAAACTGTTATGATTTTCAGCTACTTAAGCAACTGTATATTCTATGTTATTCTTAATCCCCCTTCCCCTCCTTAATGTTGATTTAATCATCCAATTTGTTAAGGCACTAGCAAAATATCACTATAATGCCAGGTATTAAGATTGTCATCTAGCTCAAGGATGACCAGCATCAAATAGTTTAATTGTGTTTATCTAATATGCTAGTCTTCACATCCTCGCCCGGACACTTCAATCTATATTGCTTCACTGGCTTAGAAATATCGCTCCCTCAAGTAAATTTGAAAAAAGAAGAAAAAAACCTCAGACATGTATCTAAAACTCCAGACATGGATGCCATCCATGTCATCCATGGTTATGGGAAACCCTTCCTTGATCTCAAGAGTTGGAAGATATCGCTCAGCTGCTTTCTGAAATTAATCATGACATAAAAGTTAATCAGCCGCAGACTGTCTGAATAACCATGGGATACACAATATTGGACAACTGCTAAATCATTAGTTTGGAAATATTAAATGATTGCGACATTAATTCACTTCAATGTGTACTCAAAATAAAAAAAGTAAGTACAAGAGATAAGTGTTCTTAAGGCATTTACAACGATGCTATAAAAAGCCCAAACCTTGGGCACGACAATTCTCCTTAGGGAGCTAACATCACTGTTGTCACGACCCAAAATCCACTAAGGGTCGTGGTGGCCCCGAACACCTCTGTCAGGCCAGCCAACTAGATCATCAATTAGTTCCTCTTTTAATACTTTTGAAAATCTAAGGTTTTTCCTTCCATTTTCATAAATAAAAGTTCACTACTTGAATTCAAATTTAAATAATAACAATTAATACAAATCCTTTGAAACCCATCCCAGAAACCCGGTGTCACAAGTACATGAGCAATTATCGATAAGGAAAGTAAAATACAATATCTGTCCGAAATACAGTGGACGGGGAATAAATAATAAAATGCTGAAAGGAACTACACTGGTTGCGGGTCGTCTCGGACAATGCAGCTCACCTAGTCCTAGAGTCGTCCGTGCTGTTACGCCCAATAGGCTGCTAGAGGTATATATACCTGTGCAACAAAAATGCACAGAAGTGTAGTATGAGTACGTAATCAACGTGTACTCAGTGAGTATCCCGCCTAATCCCGAAGGGGTAGAGACGAGATGGCCAACTCCGACACTCACTAGAGGTCAATTACCAATATTCTATTAGTGCGAGGAAAATCATGGATTTGTATAGAAGTTCTGATTGGGAAGCCAAAAAAAAACAGGTAAAAACCTTCAACAATAAATTCAGGGCTTCTAGAGTTTGTTCTTTATTATCTTATCAGTTTATATCAAGCCACGTAGGGCCAATTCCACATTTACAATTTTCAAGTAACAGATAAACACGCGCAAATCATGCCGAGGTCAACGGCCCGCTCCAACAGAAATGTAAATTGTGCACTGCCGAGGGTCGAGCGGCACGAACCATAGATGCATCTATTCTTACTGAGGCGTTCGGCCCGTTCCATAAATAAACACATATCCTGCTCGCGGATCATCCATGCGACGCAGGCACACATAAAATACATGCTCAATCAGTCAAATAAGAATTTATCGGGGAATATTTATTCAAATAAAACCAATTCTCCTTTAACAATTCAAGAAATGAAGTGTAATCCTTTTAGAAATTTATTTACTAATTCGATGCGAGTTAAACAATTCGAGCTACCAATGGGTTCACAATTAATCCACGTGCAACATGCTTTTGGGTCCTAACTACCCAGACAATAGCATAATAGTAGCAACGCACGGACTCTCGTCACCTCGTGCGTACGTAGCCCCCACAAATAGGAGCACATAATCAATTACTTCACCTATGGGATAAATTCCCCCTCACAAGATTAGAAAGGAGACTCACATCGCTCCGAAGACTCATAACCGGCATTTTACATTCTTCCGAAGGCTTGAACCAACGCAAATGCACCAAAACTAGTCAATTAACGACAAATTAATGAGAACATGCTCAAATACTTGTTAAAAATTCAGATTATACAAATTCCCAACTCCGCTTAGAGAAATGACCAAAATGCCCTCGGGCCCACGTGCCCGGAATCCGAAATTTTTCGAAGATAAAGATTACCCATGACCTTAGGAACTCAAATATATAATTTTCTCTTAATTCCATACTCAAAATCGTGGCAAAAATCCAAGATTATAATTTTCTAGGTTTTCAACCAAAACCTCAATATTTACTCTAATTTCCATGCTTAAACCCATATATAATTGATATATTCAACTCGAAAGTGGTGGGGATAAATTACCTCAACATTGACGACAAAATCCTCTCTTGAAGCTCCCCAAAAATCGCCCAAGCCATGAAGAAATAGGAGAAATGAACTCAATCCCACGATTTAAAACAAGGTTCTGCTTCCAGTCATTTCCGCTTCCAGTCATTTCCGCTTCTGCGGAAGCCATGCCGCATCAGCGGTTCCGCTTATGCGGTCCAAAGGCCGCTTCTACGGCTCCTTTCCATGCCGGCCTTTCTCGCTTCTGCGATGCCCCTTCCGCAGATGCGGTTCCGCTTCTGCGGAATTTCGATCGCATCTGCGGTCCTCAAGCTTTGGACCAAAAACCGCATATGCGGCTCCCCGTTCGCTTCTGCGGTCAACCAACCGCAGAAGCGAAACCACCAGCAAGCAGATGCCTTCAGCTCTCTTCCAAATTCCAATTTCGATCCATTAACCATCCGGAATCCGCCCGAGGCCCCCGGGACCCCAACCAATCACACCAACCAGTCCCAAAACACATTACGGACTTGCTCGAGGCTTCAAATCATATCAAACAACGCTAAAATCATGAATTACACCCCAATTCAAGCTTTATGAACTTTAAAATTTCAAACTTCTATTTCCAATGTTTAAACCTATCAAATCACGTCTGATTGACCTCAAATTTTGCACACAAATTATATTTGACATTACGGACCTACTCCAACTCCCGGAATTGGATTCCGACCCCGATATCAAAAAAGTCAACCTCCGGCCAAACTTTCCAAAACCTTCAAATTTCTATCTTTAGCCAAGTGGCTTCAAAATGACCTACGGACCTCCGAATTCACTTCCGATCCTTCCAACTCCAAAATCACCATACGGAGCTACTCCTAGTGTCGGAATTCCAAACGGACATCGATAACACTGAAACGCACTTCAAACCAAACTTATGAAATTCCCTCTAAAATGCTAACTTCCACAATAGGCGTCAAAACACTCCCGGGTTATCCAAAACCCAATCCGGGCATATGCCCAAGTCCGAAATCATCATACGAACCTCCTGGAACCTTCGGATCCCGATTCCGAGGTCGTTTACTCAAAATTCCAATCCTAGTTCATTCTTTCCACTTTAAGCTTCTGGAAATGAGAATTCTCCTCCCAAATCAACTCTGAACTTCCCGAAAATTAAATTCCGACCAGGCGTACAAGTCATAATACCTGAAACGGAGCTGTTCATGGCCTCCGACTGCTGAACGGAGCACTAGTACTCGAAACGACCGATCGGGTCGTTACAACTGTTCTGAAGCTTCTTGTCAAAGAGAAATCTGAACCCTGTTGGTTCAGTGCCTGAAGTATCAGATGCATAAATTTTTTAAAATGAAATAGAACGAAAGCAAAGCAATTGAAAAGAACTTCTGAAAAAATAAAAGAAAGAAGAGGTATAAAGTACCTGTACTTTTAACATATGCTTCTGGATACACATGCTTCATTTTTCTGAGCACAATTAGATAAAGTTCAATAGGGAACCTTTCTGCCTCGGATAACAATACAAATAATTTTGCAAAATACATAAATCTCCCTTTTCTCTTTTCTAGTGATTGGGTTGGAAAGATTAAGAGAATATGTTATTACCAAACTGAAACATCAGTAATGTCATCTTCAGTAGCCTGAGATCTTAGCATAAACATCACCATGTGATGATAGATGCACCTTACAATTGCATTGCAAACAATAATATTCAAAGTGAGAAATTATGGCAAAACACAAAGTGCATAAACACAAGAAAATATTTTATATTTAGCATGAATATCTATACGCTATGCATTTGTAGTTCTTTGACAGTCCTTTGAGTTCTTAAAAGTATGAATTGTCTACAACTAAGTTATTGTAAGTTTTTTTGCCTATGTCCGAAGTAAAAATAAGCGTGCGAGTACAAAAATTCAGGGCGCAACCACAATTGCTATATTTTCAAGTTTCAGGGGTTGCAAGATAAGTTGAGAGGTTTATGCAAGAAAGAAACAAATCTCACCTTGCCATATCCTCCTCTCTGAATAACCCACAAAACTCAAGCCTACTACCAAGTCCACACACAGATCAGCAATCCTATCAAATTGTTATAAGAAATTGTCTAAACTCCAAGGAATATATACGAATTGGAGGCTTCGCAAGAATTACATGTACCTAACAGCCGGGAACAAATTGTAAAAAGTCTTAATTTGAAAACCTATTCAAATTTCACACCAATATCCGAAAACCCCCTTAAATTGAATTAAGCAATGATTTTAAGCTACCTCCATAACTCAAAACTCCAAAATTCCAGATCCAAATAACGAAATATATAAAGACTACTTCAACACTCGAGAGATCTACAAATGAGCCCTAAATGAATAAATAAAACAGATATCGAACTATAGATCTGAGAACAGAATGAAGATTGAAGACAAAAACAAGAAAAGATTTAGGGATAGGATTTTTTTGAGATTAAGGATCGAAAGCAGGAAAGGAGTAAGGAGATACGAAGTATCATAATCAAAATCGAAGAGAGTTATGTTTCTTACGGTGAAAGAGGTCCAATTTCTCAAGGTAAAGCCTTAGCAAATCTGACATGAACTCCACCGAATACGTTGAAGCACATCATAGCCGCAACAATAGCCAACGCCGACGACAACATGTCGTCTTGGTAGTCCACATCGGAGTCATCGTCGGAATACATTCCACTCTCGTGCCTGATTGAAAAGGGGGCAGTGGCATTAGTGAGAGCTAGCGAGTGGTGAGTCTTTTCTTAAGGTTTTAATTTTTTTGTGGGAAAGTTGTGAATATTTAGCGGGCAATTTTTAGTGGATAAATTATGAAAATTTTAGTGAAAATTTATGGTGCAAATTTTTTGAGTACCCTTATAACGTGTTGCTTTAGAGTTATAAAAAGAGCACCATTCAAAAGCGTTTCATTACAGATGTGTAAGTGTTGCCAAATATCTTATAATATGGCAACCGTTAAAAGTGTAGTATTTATATCTAAAAAGAACGCTTTACAAGCGTTGCCTAAATTTTGTGGCCAAAAGCTCTTAGCAATGACCACCCCTTAAAAAGTGTTGCCGTAAGTATTCTTGGTAACACTTTTCGAGTGTTGTCTAAAACTAATGTAGCCTTAGGCCAAATTTGTTGTAGTGTCAGGGTAATCGGAATGAATTTGGAAGAACAGTTCTCAATTTGAAGCTTGAAATTTGAAAGGTTTGACCAAGATTTGACTTGTTTGTACATGATCTCGGATCGGAAATTTTATGATTTGGCTAGCTCCGTTAGGTGATTTGGGATTTAGGAGCGTGATCGGAATGCATTTTGGAAGTCCGTGGAAAGTTTAGGCTTGAATTGGCGAAATTAAGATTTCGGCGTTTTCCGGTTGATAGGTGAGATTTTGATATAGAGGTCGGAATGAAATTCCGGGAGTTGCAATAGCTTCATTATATCATTTGGGATGTGTGTGCAAAATTTCAGGTGATTCGGACGTGGTTTGGTTGGGTTTTTTATCAAAAGCGTATTTCGGAAGATTTTTAGAAACTTAAGCTTGGATTCGATGTGTTTTGGGTGAATTAATGTTAATTGAGGTATTTTGATGATTGGAACAAGTTTGAATAAGGTATTGGGTTATGTTTGTGCTGGTTGAGGTCCCGAGGGCCTCGGGTGATTTCGGGTGGTCAACGGAGAGATTGGAAGTTTGTTGCAGCAGCTGATATTGCTGCTTCTGGTATTTTCGCATCTGCGGATTGGGGACCGCAAATGCGGGTGGGCTATCGCAGAAGTGAAAAGGGTCAGATGAGATTTTCGCGGTTTATATCGCGGATGCGATTTTCGGGCCTTAAGTGAAAAACCGCAGAAGCGGTGGTTTGGCCGAAAATGCAGTACCGCAGAAGCGGGTTTTGGACCGCAGATGCGGAAAGGCCTGGGCAGACCATATATTTTATTTCATTTCGGGATTTTGGGTTATTTCACCATTGTTGCCTTCGACCTTGGAGCTTTTTGGGCGATTTTGAAGAGAGAAATCAAGAGACTTCGTTAAGGTAAGGAATTTTGGAGCTAAAACTCGATTCTATGGTTGTATTTCACGAATTTAGGTCTGTAATTAAAGGGCAAAAATGGAGGATTAGGGCTTGAGTTTAAGAGGCCTTTAAATGGGGATTTGAGGGGTCATTTGGACTCCGATTTTAGTATTTTTGATATGTATGAACTCGTGGGGAGACGAGGAATCTATTGATGTGAAAATTTCTGAGTTTCGAGAAGTGGGACGGGGGCTCGTGTTTTGCTAATTTTGGAATTTGTGCCCTTTATTGATTATTTTCGCTTGGGCTTCATTCCCTTAGCATATTTTGATGCCCCTCGTTCTGATTTTGATTTGACACGCGTGGAGGCCGATTCAAGGGGAAAAGGCATCGCGAGCTAGAGATGTAGCCGGGTTTAAACTGAGCTAAGATGTTTTAAAGGATTGTACAGCTTCATTGTTTCTACTGGCTTTTGAAACTGCTTCTATACAGCATGTTGATGCTCTTTTCGTGATTTCTTATCACTCGGTCTTTATTTATGATTATTACTCACTGAATTGGCAGTACTCATTTTACTCCCTGCACCTAGTGTGCAGATTCAGGTATTTTCTGAGCTTGGTGGCAGTTGTCAGTGGAGTTAGCAAGGTAGCTGCCGAAGTTCGCAGCACTGCTTTTCTCCCTCCCAATTTCATTAGACTGTATTTAGTACATTTTTTACTCTAGTTGTATTCGGACCTTATTAGATGCTCATGACTGGTGACACCCCAATGTCGGGCTGTGCTGGTTTTATTTCCGTAACTTATTCTGTTATTTTGGGATTTTATTTATATTAAAGACTCGGGTTTTATTATTTTAACTGCTTAAAGTGAACTAAAAGTGTGTCGGCTGGCCTTGCCTTCACGAGAGGCGCCATCACGACCGGGTTTGGGCTTAGGGTCGTGACAAGTTGGTATTAGAGCCTAGGTTACATAGGTCTCACGAGTCATGAGCAGGTTTAGTAGAGTCTCGCGGATCGGTATGGAGACGTCTGTATTTATCCTCGAGAGGCTGCAGAACCTTTAGAAAAAACTTCACATTCTTGAATTCTTATCGTGCGTCCTTGATTCAGCTTGAAAAGTAACTCTTGAAATTCCTTCCACGCGTCCGTATGCGCACATGAGCGTTTAGTATCAGATGTGCATCGATGATTTGTGATTCCCTGATCGAGGGGCAAGATGTGATCTCTGTGTGTTTGATGTTGGGCCGGTCTGGAGGACTTGAGGCCGGATTTTTACCTATAGCTTGAGCACCTAGGTACTGATTATGTGAGCCGTGTTTTTGAACTTATTTACTCAGTAGTGCCCCTATTAATAGAAGTGATGGCTGGATGGCTATGCGATGAGTATGTTATGACTGCGAGATGTGATCATATGATTTGGAAGCGACGAGAAGGGTCTGCTGGAGGATAGATGAACTATTAGGTGTTTGATTTCCATTGTGATTGGATGTATTGCCCCGAGTTATGGGTGTGTGAAGAATATTTTCATGTTCCTAATTGGGAGTGAAGTAAATTTCATGTTGCGGTATGAGTTCAGACTCAGGAAGATTAAGTGACTTCGTAATGTTTATGACGGTGGAAGGCATACATAAATATTAGTTCGAGGCAAAGCAGGTGGGTTATCTCCTGCGGAGTGTTCTGAAGTTGTGTGATCCATATGTTGTCTGTTAGAAGATCTCACTTACAAGTGAAGGATATGTGTTGCATTTTAAAATTTAGGTCGCTTAAGAGAGTGGGTTTAACTGTTGCAAGAGTGAATGCGAGATTTGCAGAAGATTTAAAGTCCTAAATGGTCTGTGTCATACGAGCTTATGAAGGGTTGATTTCAATCTTACTATGGTGTTATGGCAGTAATAGAGTATATGCATTAGGAGTTATTGTGTGTGTTTTGGTCTATGGCTTCGAGCCAAGTGGGGGAGTCTGCTATTGATTAGGTGATTGCACGGTTAGGTGCTATGTTGGTTCCAGTTATGGCTTACGGAGATTGAGACCGACGATGGTCCAAGTAAAGGAAAATTTTTACGAAGGTTATATTATGCTTCATAGGTGTATGAGAATCACGGAATGTCTTGAGTGGTTATTGGTAAGGGTGTGCAGTGCATAGAATAGGAAGTTGCTTGATTGCATTAAATTGAGGTTAGCTTTTGCGGTGTCAGAGTGCTAATGAGGCACAAGTTATTCGATTCATTTGATTAGTCTAATTGAGTTTTGAGCAGAGTGGATGACTCTCGAGAATGGTCCTAATGAGTTCAAGGTTTCTCATGTAATAATTGGAGATTTTCAGGTGTATAGTTTGGCTAGAAACTGAGGTTTGCATTGGAGGGTGTCAAGACTTGTGTAATTTCTATATCGATTATGGGATTCTATACATCAGTAATAGGAAAGTAATATCTTCAGATTCACAGGAAGTCTTTTCGGGGTAGGTATTCTGAATGTGGTGCTTTTGGGAACATTTAAAAGAGCATTCAGCGGGTTGTGAGCCTTAGGCCGTGTGGTATTATGCTTGGGTCTCGTGTGGTATCTTTGGGTTGAGGAAATGTGATATTATGGCAAGAAGGAGAATAAATTGAGGGTAAATCAGAAGGGAGCTCGGATAGATGGGATAACTTGGTAGTAGGCCAGATTGGTATGGTAAGGATATGATTAGTTCTTTGGGTGTTTACGAGGTAATGAGTTCTACAGGTATTTTGCGGTGATGCTCTTGGGCTTTAGTGGCCTGCGTAGCTTGGTTGAGTTAGAAGGATTCAGTCATGTCGGCTTTGGTTTTGTCAAAAGGGGGACGGGGAGTCCTTGTTGTTTTCTACCGTGGCTAGAGATGTATACTTTCTGCTGGCAGGAGGAGCAGGGGATGTGTAGTGATTTTCTTCTGAATGGGATCAATGGAAAGTTCTTGGTTGGTTGAGTACATAGTTGCTTGTGGCTCGGAAGGGATATGAAATTCTCATGTTATTTTAGGATGGGTTGGTATATGCGGTAGGTGTGGAGGATTGAGATCTGCGTGTGTAAGATTACGGTTCAATTGTGAACGGAAGGTCATAAAATTCTTAGGCAGCGGGCAGTTTCAGGTAATTAGAGAAATGAGCTTCAGATGATTAAGGAAATGATCTTCAGATGATTAATGAAATGGTATTGCTAGTTGGAGGTTAATTGACGAGGGTTTGTGTTTCAGAAAAAGGCAATGTGATTAATTTGATGGTACTTCATTAGTATTGCGGCACTTTCTTGTTAGATCGACTGCTGATATTCGAGTTTGCTTGGAGGTACAGAAGAATGTTAGAGTATCTCTCGTGGAGCGGCTGGATATTAGAGATGTGGTATGTGCTCAGGCGATGGAATTGGAATCGAATATGTGATTCGTGTGCTACAGGGAGTTTGGAGATTGGGAGTTCTCATATTCAGGCTATATTGTGGTTCTGGGTCGTGTGTATCAGCACTGTGTAGTGACTATCGGGGTCTGGAGACCCGAGCGGATCTTTTGCTGCTTGGTACGTTAGATTTTGGAGGTGCTATTGGGTGTGGACTGGTTGTCTCAGTGTTGTATCATTCGGAGCTATTGCGCTAAGGCGACGGTGTTGGTTATGCCGGATATGCCACGAACCGAGTGGCTAGGTTCGACGGATCATGTCCTTAGTGGAGTGGTTTTATATTCCGAAGGCCCAGCGGATGGCTGGGAAGGATTGTTTTTCCTATTTTGGGCTCTCGTGATGGAAGTCAGTGCAGAGGCTCCTCATATTGATTCAGTTCCGGTGGTGAGGGACTTTTCGGATGTGTTTCTTGTGGCCGGTCATGTCGCCAGGCAAGGTTGTTGATTTCGGTATTGATTTGATGCCGGGCACCGTATCGTATGGCATCGGCAGAGTTAAAAGAGTTGAAGGAGCAGCTTTAGGATTTCCTCGATAAAAGTTCATTGGCAGGCCAATATGGATGCGTGTTCTAACTTGAGTTGGCTTGGTTGGCCCCGGATTGCATTGTTGAGGGATGTGTTGATTCGATTGTTGTTGAGCTTATTAGTAATCTGGGGAGATCTATGATTTACTTTTTTTTTGTGTTGCGAGGGGTTATGATTTGTTGGGTATAGGCACAGATGGTGCGGTTCCATTGGGGGTTTCTTAGTGGAAGCCGAGCGGGAAAGAGTATTGGATATTGCTCGGCGGATGGCGTATTGGTTATATCCTTTTGGGTTGAGTAGTGTTAAGTATTTGGTTCACTGTGGTCATGATGATTTGTTTTGGTTCTAGACATCAATTGCGCGAGGTCGTCAATTTCGAGCAGAGTGACTTTAGGTGTTTCATGTGGAGCAGTATTTGGATAGGATCGTGCATTGCAGCGAAGTTATGTGGAGATATGACCTTGCGGGTTAGATTCGTGTGTTCTATTTCTACGATGTGAGACGGGTTCTCAGCCTTGTGTTGTGGTGGTACTGGTGAGCTTGTGGTACAGCTCTTTCATTTGAGTCATTATCATGAGTTGAGTATGTTCGGATTGTTTCTTATTGGTGCACGGATTGCGCAAGTTGCGGCTTTAGTCTGTATTGAGGTGTCATGTCACCAGAGTGGTTGTGTTGGTTAGATGAGATCATTGGGACCTTTAATGAATACGAACGGATTCGACTTCAGCATGTTGGAAGGATAAATGTCGAGGTTCGGCTCAGAAATTTGCTATGGTCCTTGCCAAAGGAGTATGGCTTACTGCGTTTTTCATTTATCATTGGCAGTAAATGGAAGTTTTGGAATGAGACTTTAGCTGGTAAGGGGTGTGCTATCGATATTCGGTTGTTATGTGCAGCTGCCGTGATTAGAAGTTATCGCAACAAGTGTTTGAGTTATGTGGTATATCATGTAATTGCACCTAAGGTTGCAGGTATAGGTTATTACAGCTTGTTCGGACTTAATCAGAGTATAGATGTGAGATTCTGATCTTGTGGATGATTTCGGAAGTGAAAATGTGGTTCTAAGGTTTATGGGCTAGGATGGATTGTGAAATTTTAGTTACGTTGTGTTGTCGGACCTATATAAGACAGGGTGATGCTGGATCACCCCTGGGTATGTGCATGGTAAGGTTATTCAGCGATTGGTTGGCTTTTGGAACAACTCTGGGCACGTTCGAGGACGAACGTATGTTTAAGTAGGGGAGGATGTAATGACCCGACCGGTCGTTTTTTGCACTTTGCTCGCCAGTTCTCGGGCATGACTTGCCCCGTATAATGTATTAAGTCTTAAGTAAATCGTTGGTTTTGGTTTTCAGGGTAATCGGGATGAATTTGGAAGAACAATTCTCAGTTTGAAGCTTGAAATTTGAAAGGTTTGACCAAGATTCGACTTGTTTGTATATGATCTCGGATCGGAAATTTTATGATTTGGTTAGCTCCGTTAGGTGATTTGGGACTTAGGAGCGTGATCAAAATGCATTTTGGAAGTCCGTGGAAGGTTTAGGCTTGAATTGGCGAAATTAAGATTTTGGCGTTTTTCGGTTGATAGGTGAGATTTTGATATAGAGGTCGGAAAGAAATTGCAGGAGTTGCAATAGCTTCATTATATCATTTGGCATGTGTGTGCAAAATTTCAGGTCATTCGGACGTGGTTTGGTTGGGTTTTTGATCAAAAGTGTATTTCGGAAGATTTTCAGAAACTTAAGCTTGAGTCCGATGTGTTTTGGGTGAATTGATGTTAATTGAGGTGTTTTGATGATTGGAACAAGTTTGAATAAGGTATTGGGTTATGTTTGTTCTTTTGGTTGAGGTCCCGGGGGCCTCGGGGTGATTTCGGGTGGTCAACAGAGAGATTGGAATTTTGTTGCAGCAGTTGATATTGCTGCTTCTGGTATTTTCGCATCTGCGGATTGGGGACCGCAGATGCGGCGCCGCAGATGCGGGTGGGCTATCGCAGAAGCGAAAAGGGTCAGATGAGCAGTTTCCGCAGAAACGGTCAAGATGGCCACATCTGCGAAGCCGCATATGCGGAAATTATATCGCAGATGCGATTTTGGGTCCTTAAGTGAAAAACCGTAGAAGTGGTGGTTTGGCCACAAATGTGGTACCGCAGAAGCGGGTTTTGGACCGCAGATGCGGAAAGGCCTGGGCAGACCATATATTTTATTTCATTTCGCGATTTTGGGTTATTTCACCATTGTTGCCTTCGACCTTGGAGCTTTTTGGGCGATTTTGAAGAGAGAAATCAAGAGACTTCATTAAGGTAAGGAATTTTGGACCTAAAACTCGATTCTATGGTTGTATTTCATGAATTTAGTGCTGTAATTAAAGGGATTAAAGGGCAAAAATGGAGGATTAGTGCTTGAGTTTAAGACGCCTTTAAATGGGGATTTGAGGGGTCATTTGGACTCCGATTTTAGTATTTTTGAAGTGTATGAACTCGTGGGGAGACGAGGAATCTATCGATGTAAAAATTTCTGAGTTTCGAGAAGTGGGCCCGAGGCTCAGGTTTTGCTAATTTTGGGATTTGTGCCCTTTATTGATTTTTTTCGCTTGGGCTTCATTCCCTTAGCATATTTTGATTCCCTCGTTCTGATTTTGGATAGATTCGACGTGAGTGGAGGCCGATTCGAGGGGCAAAGGCGTCGCGAGATAGAGATGTAGCCGGTTCGAGGTGAGTAATGGTTGTAAATGATGTTCTGATGGTTTGAAACCCTGGATTGCACATCATAGTGCTATATTGAGGTGAGGCACACGCTTAATGGCGAGCGTGGGGTCGTGCACCATTGGGAATTGTGACTTGGTCCGTCCCGATTGATGATTTTTCGCGTATTTGATTTAAATCTATTTTCTATCATCATTATTTGGGTTGTATGCCATATTTGGGCTCCGTGCCAATTATTTGAACCCTTCGGGGATTGTTGTTGATGTTTCCTCACTGTTTTGACTTTAAACTTGAACTCAGTCATGTTATTTCCTCTGTTTTCAAAACTCAGCCATGTTTACTCTATTTTAATACTCAAATAATTTTTAAATGATGTTTTGGGCGAAGAAACACTTTTTTTACTGTTGCCCGAGAGGCTTATGTGATTTTTGACTGAGTAAGGGTGACGGCCTGTGTTGTGAGGATATCTTTTGGGTCGGGCTGTATGCCGCAGCGGTGATACATATCTTTTGGGTCGGGCTTCATGCCGCAGCGGTGATACACTGATACTGATATGAAGTCGAGGACCTGTTTATGATGCCACGAGATGGCTTGATTATGCGCTTGGGCCGTAAGGGGCCCCTCTAGGAGTCTGCAAACCCCCAGTGAGCGCGGGTACCCAGTGTGATGTGAGATATAGCCCGAGGGGCTGGTGTTGTTCTATGTAATTGCCCGAGGGGCTGGTACTGTTCTGAGATATTGCCCGAGGGGCGAATTTGTTGATATTGTGCCCGAGGGGCGAACCTTATGTGTTAATCCTTCTTATTTGCCTGTCATTTACCTGCTTAACTGTGTATTTGTCCCCGAGGGGCGGATTTCTGTGCTTACCTGCACTAGTTGTTCTGCATTCATTTGTGCAACTGTTGAAAAAGCTATTTTCAAACGGGTTTAAACTGAGCTAAGATGTTTTAAAAGATTTTACAGCTTCATTGCTTCTATTGGCTTTTGAAACTGCTTCTATACAGCATGTTGATGCTCTTTTCGTGATTTCTTATCACTTAGTCCTTATTTATGATTATTACTCACTGAGTTGGCAGTACTCATTTTACTCCCTGTATCTTGTGTGCAGATTCAGGTATTTTCTGAGCTTGGTGGCAGTTGTCAGTGGAGTTAGCAAGGCAGCTGCCGACGTTGGCAGCACTGCTTTTCTCCCTCTCGATTTCATTAGACTGTATTTAGTACATTTTTGACTCTAGTTGTATTCGGACCTTAGTAGATGCTCATGACTGGTGACACCCCGATGTCGGGCTGTGCTGGTTTTATTTCCGCAACTTATTCTGTTATTTTGGGATTTTATTTCTATTAAAGACTTGTGTTTTATTATTTTAACTGCTTAAAGTGAATTAAAAGTGTGTCGGCTGGCCTTGTCTTCACGAGAGGCGCCATCACGACCGGGTTTGGGTTTAGGGTCGTGTCATAAAGAGACAAAGTCGTGGGCCCACAACAACCCTAGCTAAGATTGAGAAACACAAATGGCTCCAAGAAGCCACTCGATGATTGTTTAGTCAACACAAGAGTCTAAAGGTCGCAACTAGCACCATTCCTTGCAAATCAATTTGTTTCTAACTATAAGGTCAAAGGTAAATGTGCTAGGCCCAAGTGAAGCTTTGCATGAGTCACGTTTATTCATTACTACTATTTAAACAAAAACATTAAAAAAACGCACTCAAACCCTTAAGAAGGTTGTCACGCCATCCATCATCGGGAAGAGCCACCCGGTTCACACAAATTCCACCTTTGGAAAGAACCGTGGCATTAAGAAAATCAAAGGCTTATTGATCATGAAAACTTGTTAACGTAAGAATCTACAAACTGAAAAAGAAGCTACTAAATGAAATAAGAAGTTATGCTATAAAGAAAAATTGCAAAAGAAGTTATAAAGTAAAATACGAAAAGTAAAATGAATATGTACAGTAGGGGATTGAGACAAATATACATAAAAGGGGAATGAATATATATATGGAAAAGTAACTTTACATACATACCAAAAGTAAAAAGTACGAGAATAACGGAAAATAGTATCAAGGGTATTACAAATCAAATATCCAAATCATCATCAAAACAGGCCACCACCACCCACCCCCCCCCCCCCCCAAATAAAAAGTAGCATTGTCCTCAATGCTATCAGCAAAAATAGAATAGGGGAAGAGTAGTGTTGGCCCAAGTAAAGGTTAGTTTTGAAGACTGACAAAGGAACTCAGAGATGAACCAGGTCCATCCCTCAGGTGCACAAAAACGGGCAGATTCGAGCATGTGGGATGCACGTGAAGGAGATAAGCTTAACTTGGTGTATTTAATATCTCCTGATCGAAAAGGTTGCATAATTGATAAGGAAAAGGACTCCTTACTCAAAGAGAACATTATCCAAGATAGGGAAGGAGTTAGAAGTTGAAATCAACTAGAACTCTTCCACCAAGGAAGAGTTGCATCAGAACTCTAGTTATTTCTTCATCTACTAACTCTATAAATTGCAGGATGTTCTCATATTACATGTGTTGCACAAAAACGCAGAAGTTAAACGTGAATTGGGAGCAAAATAGCAAGGCTTTTTGCAAGCAGTTCGTGTGTGATTCAAGTGTGCAAACCAGAAGCTACATGAACCAGATTGAAGAACCAGCTGCATAAAGAGTTCTATGTGTCTTTCTTTACTTCTAGTTCAATTGTAGTAGGTGTTTTATATTGTACCTTTCAGCTTTATCTGGAAGCAATTGTAATAGGTACTTTGAGTATTCAAGTTAGAGTTAACTTGAAGTTGTCGCAACAGTTAGAGGCTGGTTGCCACAACGGGATTAGAGTTAATCCTTAGGTTTACAAAGAGTTTTGTAAATGCTGTTTTGGCTTAGTGATTTTAGTGGAAGTTTGGGAAAATCCTACTGAGTAGTAGGTCGTGGTTTTTTCACCTTTTGAGCCAGGTGTTTTCCACGTAAAAAACTCTGTGTTCTTTATTTTTTGTATTTATTATTGCGCAAACAGCAATAGTTGGAACACCTAGAAGAACTAGGTCCTTCTATAGTTCAGTTAAGCGAAAATTGGGTACCACAAAAATCACCCCCCCCCCCTTGTGTGGTATTGGCGTTTAAAACATCAATTGGTATCAGAGCGGGTTATCCTTGAAGAGGCTAACACCTTAGGAAAAGATCAAGATGAGTGCACCACCTAGAAACTGGGAAGCGCAATCCACTGCTAGGCCCCTACTCTTTAATGGTCAGTACTATTCTTGGCGGAAGAACAGTATGAGAGATCACATCATAGGAGAAGACTATGAACTTTGGGACATAGTCACTGATGGTCCCCTGGCTACTACAAAGAAGAATGCTGAAGGAGTGGACGTGCCAAAGACAAGAGCTGACTGCACTGCTGAAGATTTGAAGAAATGGGAAAAGAATGCCAAGGCCAAGAAATGGCTTGTGTGTGGACTAGGACCAGACGAGTACAGCATGATTCAAAGCTGCACCACTGCTAAGGAGATATGGGACACTTTACAAGTGGCTCATGAAGGAACTCCTCAAGTAAAGAGATCAAGAGGAACACTGCTATATTCTCAATATGAGAATTTCACCATGAAAGAAGGAGAAACCATCCAGGAGATGTACACAAGGTTCACAACACTAACAAATGAACTTAAATCTCTTGGAAGGGTTATTCTTGAAAAAGACAAAGTTGAGAAGATTTTGACAAGGGTTCTGCCAGTCTCTTGGGAAAGCAAAATCACAGCTATTCAGGAATCAAAGAACATTGCCGCTCTTAAGTTGGATGAGCTGATTGGAAATCTCACTGCCTATGAACTTAGAAGGCAAACCATGAAGATGGATGCACCCAAGAAGGAAAGGAGCCTGGCATTCAGAATCACTGAAGATGCTGATCTAGAGGAGGATGAAATGACCATGATCACAAAGGACTTCAAGAAGTACCTAATGAGAGGAAAGGGTCCTTCAAGAAGTGGAAGCTACAACAAACCAAGGGTTCCTGAAAAACAAACCAATGAGGGGTGTTACAAGTGTGGGAAGACTGATCACCACATCAAAAACTGCCCTCAATGGGAAATTGAATGGAAGAAGGAAAGAACTGAACGAAGGAACAGGAAGAAGGAACAGGTTCAACCCAAGAAGAACAAAGGATCAAAAAAGGCTATGGTTGCTGCCTGGGGAGAAAGCTCAGATGAGGACTCAGAGGATGAAGATGGAGATGAACAAGCACTCATGGCAATGGAAGAATCCGATGAGGAATCAGAGGTAAGTACAATTCATCTCAAAGACAAGATTAATTTTTTGTCTAAAGAAAGTCTATCTGGGTTACTCCTGGATTTCATTGATGAATCTGAAGATCTAAACAATGAAAAGGAACAGTTGTCTAAGGAGTGTGTGATTTTGAAAGTGTGACGACCCGACCCGTCGTCTCATGTGTTACTGCTTCGTTTCTCCCATTTTATGCTTCTTTATGTTTCGTTATCGGTATGTGGTGTGTTAGAGTTGATTTGGATTGGTTTTGATAAGAAATGAGACACTTAGTCTCTTTAAGGAAGGCCTAAGTTGGAAAAGTCAACCGGACGTTGACTTATGAGTTAGAAGGCTCGGATGTGATTTCCAGTGATTCGGTTAGCTTCGGGAGGTGATTTGTGGCTTAGGAGCGTGGTCGGAAGTGATTTTGGAGGTCCGGTGTAGAATTAGGCTTGAATTAGCGAAGTTAGTATTTTGGTGAAATCCGGTTGATGGGTGAGAATTTGATCCGAGGGTTGGAATGGAATTCCGAGAGTTGCAGTAGATTCGTTAGGTAATTTTGGATGTGTCTGCAAATCTTCAGGTCATTCGGACGTCGTTTGGTCGGGTTTTTGATCGAATGCGTAATTCGAAAGTTTTTAAGAAACTTAAGCTTGAATTCGATGTGATTTGATGGTTTTAGCGTTGTTTGATGTGGTTTGATGATGGGAACAAGTTTGAATGAGGTTTTAGGATGTATTGGTGTTTTTAGTTGAGGTCCCGGGGGCCTCGGGGTGAATTCGGGTGGTTAAACGGAGAATTCGGAGTTTTGTTGCAGGTTTGAAGTTGCTGGTTCTGTCATTTCCGCATCTGCGGAAAAGGGACCGCATAAGCGGTTCCGCAGATGCGGCTAAGGGGTCGCAAAAGCGGTTCTGGGAGGCTTGGAACTCTTCCGCAAAAGCGGACAAGGGTCCGCACAAGCGGCAACCGCAGGTGCGGTTTAAGACCGCAGAAGCGGTCCCTGGGGATTTAAGTGAGATCGCAGAAGCGATCATTTGGTCGCGGATGCGGTGACCGCAGGTGCGGTAATTTAACCGCAGGAGCGGAAATCGACCTGGAATTAAAGTGAACAGTGTTCACGAATTTGAAAGAGAAGGAAAACTATTTTGGACTTCGACTTAGGCGGTTTCTTGGGCGATTTTGAAGAGAATTCGAAGGGGTTTCATCAGGTATGAATTATGGGACTCGGATTATGTTATTATGGTGTAAAAACATGGATTTATCACTGAAATTCAAGGGATCAAATGCTAAAAATGGGTTAAGCTAGGGCTTGAAAAGCTAAGATCTAAATACGGATTTTGAAAGGGCATTTGAACCCCGATTTTGGTAAATTTGATATGTACAGACTCGTGGCGAGACGAGGAGTCCGGGTGATGTAAATTTGTAATTTTTCGAGAAGCGGGCCCGGGGCTCGGGTTTTGCCAACTTCGTAAATTTTGGTGTTTTTCGAGTCTTTTCGATTGGGTTATGTTTCTTTAGCCTATTGTAATGAATTCGTTGNAGTATGCTGATGGAGACGTTTTCAAGCACGGACGCAATAGTTCAGGATAGGGCTGGGGGGGAACTGGAGCGGAATCACTCCGATCGAGATGGTTGTTGCTTGCCCGGGTTTTCTTGCAAATAAACAAATACAGACATATATTGTGCATAGATTTAAACGTGATGCAAGTTCACGTCGGACCATGAATGTTGTCTTTGGACGGTCTAAAATTGGAACTCTTTAGGGTTAGGGTTTGGAGACGCCATTGTTGAGCAAAGATGAATCAAAGGAGAGCAAAAGTAAAGAAGAAAAACGTTTGCTAAAGATTTATGGAGAAGAGGACAAAGGAAGAAAAGGTTAAGTATGTATATGATGGCAACCGTCAAACTTAGAAGAGTAATGATGGAAAGCCTATAATAAAGGCAACTATCACTTCGTGAATAGTGGGATTAATGAAGCTTTGAAAAAGGGTGCTAAATAGCAGAATCAATCAAAAGGTGACACATGGGCAAAACATTAAATGGAAAAGACAATTGAGACGACAATATTGTCATACGCATTGATTATGGCAAAAATTCCTTTTTTACGAAGGTCCACTTCCCAATTATTTAATTGATAAATAAATGGAAAGTGGGGGGACTATCTGTATTGGGAAAAAAGTTGAATTTATATTGAAGATGACGCGGCGTGACACGTGGACTGGACAAGTGGTCAAAGCGTAACAATTGGGAAAAAGGTACGGTAAATGACAGGTACGGGAAGAAGAAGTGAAATAGGCACGAGAAGCAGTTTAGACACGAGTCTCGTACCAATTCGAAGTCATTTAAAGCCAGTGGGTCGAAAGGCATTGAAGACATGAATCTGAAGACAAAAAGGAGTCCAAATTCAGTATTAAATACCTGATACGTTAGAAAATTGGTATTTAATAGGAATGATTGTGTAACGGCTCATTTAATGTCATTTATTGTCCATAATTGTCTTATTAAAGCTTAGGTTTATTTCCTTTACCTAGAATCAACTATAAAAGGAGGAAGTTGTATTGGGAAAAGGATATCTTTTACATCATACTGAAATAAGAAATTTTGTTTATTGCTTTATTATTATTCTCAGAAAGCCTATTATTATTTTGGTCTCTTGATTATCAGTAACCCGATTTTTCATCTCAAATTCTAGTTTTATCCAAAATATTATTTCTTTGGTGAAACACACCCGGTAGCGGGTTATTAGCTGATTGAAGGTATGGCTATTGTAGCTGAGTAAGGTGACCGCCAGCGTTCGCGGCACCAGATGTTGTCTTTTGATTTCCAGGATTTTTCCTTATATATTATTATTGGCCCTGTAGTTGTGTTCAGGTTACTTTAAATGCTCGTGACTTGTGACACCCCGGTCGGGTTGTGTTGGGTTGTACATACTGGTTATTATTGTCGTTAAGCTATATTTATCTATACATTTATGTTTAATAATTGTTAAAGAAACGGATTGGGTTAGTTGGCTGGCCTTGTCTTCACGAGAAGCGCCATCACGACCGGGTATGGAAATTGGGTCGTGACAAGTTGGTATCAGAGCCTAGGTTACTAGGTCTCACGAGTCATGAGCAGGTTTAGTAGAGTCTCGCAGATCGGTACGGAGACGTCTGTATTTATCCTCGAGAGGCTGCAGAACCTTTAGGAAAACTTCTCATTCTTGGAATTCTTATCGTGCGTACTTGATTCAGCTTGAGATATAACTCTTGAAATTCCTTCCACACGTCTGTATGCGCACACGAGCGCTCAGTTCTGTATGTGCCTTGATGGCTAGTGAATTCCCCGATCAAGGGGCGAGATGTAATCTCCGTGAGTTTGATGTTGGGCCAGTCTGGAGGACTTGAGGCCGGATCTTTGCCTATGGCTTAAGCACTGAGGTGCTGATTGTGTGAGCAAGTGTTTTAAACTTATATTTTCAGTATTGTCCTTATTAGCCGGTAATGGCGGTTGGATAGTCCATGTGATAAGTATGTTAGTACTGCGAGATGTATCCATGTGATCTTGGTAGTGACGAAGGAGTCTGCTGAATAATAGATGAGCTGTTAAGTGTTCGATTCCTGTTGTGATTTGATGTGTAGTCCGAGTTATGGGCGCGTGAAGAATATTTTCATGTCTCCTAGCTGGGGAGTGAAGTGCATTACTTGTGGCGGTATGAGTTCAGACTCAGGAAGACTAAATGACTGTGTTATGTGTATGTCGATGGAAGGTGTGCTGAAATACTAAATTGAGGTGAAGCAGGTGGTTTATCTCCTGCAGAGTGTTCTTAAGTGGCATGGTCCCTATGTGTATGCTAGAAAGATCTCATNGTCCGCAGGACCCGACTCCTCCCCTTTATTTCATTTGTCTTTCCATATCCTAGACTTCTTTATTACTATGGATATATTACTCTGTTACATCTAGAGGCTCTAGACTCGTGACTCCAGATCTATTGGGGAATGTTGGGATATTCGTTATTATTTTCCATACTATTTTATTTAGTTTCGGATTGGAACCTTGATATTTGCTATTTTGATCGTATTATTTGTTAACGGATTGCGTATTTGGTGAGAGTATTTAAATTGGTCGGGCTTCCCTAGCATTAGTGTTGGGCGCCATCACGACCGGGATTGGGGTCGTGACAAGTTGGTATCAGAGCCTAGGTTACTAGGTCTCACGAGTCATGAGCAGGTTTAGTAGAGTCTCGCAGATCGGTACGGAGACGTCTGTATTTATCCTCGAGAGGCTGCAGAACCTTTAGGAAAACTTCTCATTCTTGGAATTCTTATCGTGCGTACTTGATTCAGCTTGAGATATAACTCTTGAAATTCCTTCCACACGTCTGTATGCGCACACGAGCGCTCAGTTCTGTATGTGCCTTGATGGCTAGTGAATTCCCCGATCAAGGGGCGAGATGTAATCTCCGTGAGTTTGATGTTGGGCCAGTCTGGAGGACTTGAGGCCGGATCTTTGCCTATGGCTTAAGCACTGAGGTGCTGATTGTGTGAGCAAGTGTTTTAAACTTATATTTTCAGTATTGTCCTTATTAGCCGGAATGGCGGTTGGATATCCATGTGATAAGTATGTTAGTACTGCGAGATGTATCCATGTGATCTTGGTAGTGACGAAGGAGTCTGTTGGATAATAGATGAGCTGTTAAGTGTTCGATTCCTGTTGTGATTTGATGTGTAGTCCGAGTTATGGGCGCGTGAAGAATATTTTCATGTCTCCTAGCTGGGGAGTGAAGTGCATTACGTGTGGCGGTATGAGTTCAGACTCAGGAAGACTAAATTCACTGTGTAACATATATGATGGTGGAAGGTAGGCTGAAGTACTAAATTGTGGTAAAGCAGGTGGGTCATCTCCTGCGGAGTGTTGTTAAGTAGTATGGTCCTTACGTGTATGTTAGAAGATTCCATGTGTAATCGAAAGGTACGTGTTGTAAATTTGAGAAATTCGGGTCGCTTAAGAGAGTGGACTCAGTTGATGTGGGGATGAATGCGAGGGTTGTAGAGGATTTCAGTGCTGGATGATCTGTGCTTTCACAGAACTTGTATACGATTTGAGTTTAATCTCACTATAACATTGTAGCATCATTAGAGTAAAAGTGTTATGAGTTGTTAAGTGTGTCTTGATACATGGCTTCGATCAAAGTTGGGGAGGTTTCTATTGATTAGCTGATCGCACGGTTATGTGCTATATTGGTTCCGTTTCAAGATATGCTGGCGAATCAGTCCTGAATTGAGCCGAGGATGGCACGAGTGGAGCAAAATTTTGACAAAGGTTATATGGTACTTTCGTAAATATGAGAAAAATACTAGGATGTCTTGAGTTGTTGTTGATAAAGAATGCTCAGTGTATAGAGAAGGAAGATGGTTGTTGGTATTGGTAAGAGATCATGTTTTGCGGTGTCAGAGTGCTAATAAGCACGAGTGGTTCTGTTCGTTAAGTCAGGTAACTTATAGTTGTATAAGGGTGAATGACTCTCGAGAATGGTTTTATTGTGTTCAAGATTTTTGCATGTACTAATCAGGTATCTTAAGGTTGTGTATGTGGTTAGAGACAGTGTTTCAATAGAAAATGTCAAGACTTGTGGTATTTTTATGTTGATCATGGGATCCTATGTGTCGGTACCTGGAAAGTAAAGGAAGCAAATTTAGACTCGCAGAATGTTCTTCAGAGTAAAGCATTCGGGAGTGTGGTATTTCTGGGAAACAATTGAGAGAGTATTCAGTGGCCTATGGGTCTTAGACAGTGTGGTCTTATGTGCGAGTCTCGTGTGGTAAGCCTGGATTGAGGCATTGTGATGCTACAACGAGGAAGAAATATCAAGTGGATGATGAATAAAAGGGGGAATTAGATAGATGGAATATTTTGATAGTAGACCGAATCGGTATGGTAAAGATATGATTAATTATTCGTATGTGTTCGAGGTAATGAGCTTTTACCGGTGTTGTGCAGCAAGGCTCTTGAGTTTTGACAGCTTGCTTAGCTTGGTTCGGGTAGAAGGATTCAGTCCTAGCAGTTTAGCTTGTGCAATGGAATTGTAAGAGAGTTCTTGATGAGTGTTACCGTGGTTTAGAGACGTATATATAGTCTATGGCATGCGAAGCATGGAATGTGTAATGATTTCTCTTCTAGATGGGATTGAATGGAGAGTTCTTGACTAATGGAGTACATAGATGTTGGTGGTTACGAAAAAGGGAGATGGAGTTCTCGTGTTATCCTAGTGGGTTATGGTATACGCGGTATGTGGTGAAGAATTGAGATTTGCGTGTTCGGGATTCAGTTCAGTTAAGAATGGAAAGTCATTAATTCGTAAGCAGCACGGGCAGCTGCAGGTGATTAAAGAATTGATCTTCAGACGATTAAGGAAATGGTATTGCTATTCTAGTGATTTGACGGAGGTATATGTTCAGTAAAAAGGGCAAGGTGATGTAAGCCGATGATGCTACGTTAGTATTGCGATGTTTCATGCTTGATCGACTGCTGATATCTGAGTGCGGTTGATGGCACAGGTGAATTTTAGAATATCTTTAGTGGAATGATTGGGTACGTGAAGTGTGATATGTGTTCATACGGTGGAATCTGAGAGGATTCGTGTGCTATACAGAGTCGGAGACTGGGAGTTCTCATGTTACGGCTATGCAGTGGTTGTAAATCGTGTATATCGATACTGTTAGCGGTTATTGGGATCTGGAGGCCCGAGTGGATCTTTCTTCGTTGGCATGTTAGATTTTAGACATGATGTTGAGATGTAGACTGGTTGTCTCAGTGTTGGGTTATTCGAGACTATTGTGATGTGGACTATGTCGGAAAATGCCACAGGCTGCGTGGCGAGGTGCATCGGATTATGTTATAGCAGAGTGTGTTGCATTCCAAAGGCCAGCGGACGGTTAGGAAGGATTGCTTTTCTTAATTGGGCCTTCGTGGCGGATGTCAGTGCAAAGGTTCTACCATTGATTTAGTTCCGGTATTGAGGGACTTTTTCGGATGCGTTTCTTGTGGTCGGGCATGTCGCCGGGTGAGATTGTGGATTTCGGTATTTATTTGGTGTCGGGCACCGTATTGTACGGCTCTGGAAGGAGTCATAGTAGTAGAAGGAGCAGCTTCAGACTTCCTGGTATTGAGTTCGTTGGCAGGCCAATGTGGCTACGTATTTAGCTTGAGTTAGCTTGGTTAGCCCCGAGCTGTATTGCTGAGGGATAGGTTGATTCGATTGTTCTTGAACTGGTTGGTGATTTGGGAAGATCTATGAGTTGTTTCTTTTTCTGTGCGGTGAGGAGTTATGATTTTCGGACTGTGGGCACCTATAGTGCAGTGCTATCGAGATTCATAGTGGAAGTTGAAGGGGGGACCTCAGTTGTGTTTGAGTTTTGTAGCTTACAACGCTATATGTAAATACCATTATGCACTCAGTATGCTTACGACCGATACTCGGTATTTTGTTATAATGAACAAATTTGGTTCGATGTGCATCTCCCTATGTGAGATATTTGTGTGGATCGCGTGGCACGCCGCCACGGGTATGTTATCTGGATCGGGTTGCACGCCGCAACAGTGTGATGTTGAGAATAGTTTTCCATATGTTACCTTATATACCTTGCTTCCTGGTTTCTGAGGAAAGTCCGTATTGGGTGTTGCTCGGCGAGTAGCACGTCGGTTGTGTCCTTTCAGGATTGAATGGTGTATATTACTTGCTTCACCGTTGGGGGTAATGAATTGCTTTGGTTTCAAACATCAAATTGTGTGTAGCTGTCGGATTTTGATCACAGTGTATTGAGGTGCTTCATGTGTAGCAGTGTTTGGATATGATCGCGCATCGTAGCGAGGCTACGTGGAGTTATGACCCTTCGAGGTAGATTCAGGCATTCTATTTCTATGATGTGAGACGGGGTCTCAGCCTTGTGTTGTGATGGTACTGATGAGCTTGAGGTACAGCTCTTTCGTTTGAGTCAATTGTCATGATTTGAGTATGTTCAGAGCGTTTCTTGTTGGTGCGTGTATTATGCAAGTCGTGGCGTAGGCCTGTATTGAGGTGTCGTAGCACCAGAGTGATGTGTTGGATTCGAGGTGATCGTTGGAGTCATTAATGAATACGAACAGATTTGATTTCAGCTTGTTAGAAGGATAATATCGAGGTTTGGCCCGGAAATCTGTTGTGGTATTAGTCAAAAGGGAAACGGTTTCATGAATGGTTGATATGAGAAATGATTACGGTTTATAGCGTGTTTCATTTATCGTTGGCAGTATAGGAAACTGTGGGAATAAGGTTTTAGCTAATGAGAGGTTTTCTGCCGGTATTTGGTTGTTATGGGCAACTACTGTGAATAGAAGTTATCGTTTCGAGTGTTTGGGTTATGTAGTACATCATATGATATCACCGAGGTTGCAGGTGTGGGTTATTACAGTTGGTTCGGGCCTATTCTGAGTATAGATGTGAGGTCCTGATCTTGTGTATGATTTCGGAAAGTGCAATGTGATTCTACGATTTATGGTCTAGATGGACTGTGAAATTTCAACTATGTTGTATTGTCGGACCTATGTAAGATAGGGTGACGTGGGATCATCCCGGGTATATGTTTTAGGTTCATTCACCTATTGGGTTGCTTCTAGTACAACTCTGGGTACGCTCGAGGACGAGCGTTGGTTTACGTTGGGGACGACTGTTGACGACCCGACCCGTCGTCTCATGTGTTACTGCTTCGTTTTCTCCCATTTTATGCTTCTTTATGTTCGTTATCGGTATGTGGTGTGTTAGAGTTGATTTGGATTGGTTTTTGATAAGAAATGAGACACTTAGTCTTCTTTAAGGAAGGCCTAGTTGGAAAAGTCAACCGGACGCTTGACTTAATGAGTTAGAAGGCTCGGATGTGATTTCCGGTGATTCGGTTAGCTTCGGGAGGTGATTTGTAGCTTAGGAGCGTGGTCGGAAGTGATTTTGGAGGTCCGGTTGTAGAAATTAGGCTTGAATTGGTGGAAGTTAGTATTTTGGCGAAATCGGTTGATGGGTGAGATTTGATTCGAAGGTCTGGAATGGAATTCCGAGAGTTGCAAGTAGCTTCGTTAGGTGATTTTGGATATGTCTGCAAATCTTCAGGTCATTCGGACGTCGTTTGGTCGGGTTTTTTGATTCGAATTGCGTAATTCGGAAGTTTTTTAAAGGGTTTGAAACCCGGTATATCACATTGTGACGCTATATTGAGGCGAGACACGTACTCTATGACGAGTGCGGGGTCGATTGTGACTGGGGATTTGACCTAGTCCGTCTCGATTGATGTTCGTACTGTGTTGTTGACTAGAAATTGGTAGATATCATCTTACTTGGGTTTTATGATATGTTTTGGGGCCTTTGGCCTATCATTTGCATCCTTCAGGGATCCTTATCACTGTTTCCATAATACATAGCATTTTCATGATATCAGTCCTGAGTTAACATTGCCTTGAAATATTTGTAAATAAATAAGGATTACACACTTAACTCTATAATTCCTAATAAATTGAAACTAAAAATGGACAATTTGACTGCGCCCGAGTGGCTTGCATGCATATATATATATCTGGACTGAGTGTGGATCGGCTGCACGCCGCAGCGAATGCTACGATGATATTGCGCTTCTGTTGTAGGAGCCCCTCCGGAGTTTGAACCCCACAGTGAGCGCGGGTACCAAATGGATCGGGCTGCGCGCCGCAGCGGTCATGTGCATTGCATTGCATTCATGCATTTTATATCTGTTTGTCTTAAATTGTCATTGCTTGCTGTTGTTTCGTCGTTAAACGTGCTGAATCGTTGATTATAGTTTTAGATTGTCATGATCCGGATTTCTTACTTTCAGTTTATATATGTTTATTACTCACTGAGTTGGAAGTACTCACTTTACTCCCTGCACCATGTGTGCAGATTCAGGTGCTCCGGAGACTTAGTGGAGCTGTTTGTTGTTTTCGTGAAGTTATTTTCAGGAGTTGTTGAGGTAGCTGCCTGACGTCCGCAGGACCCGACTCCTCCCCTTTATTTCATTTGTCTTTCCATATCCTAGACTTCTTTATTACTATGGATATATTACTCTGTTACATCTAGAGGCTCTAGACTCGTGACTCCAGATCTATTGGGGAATGTTGGGATATTCGTTATTATTTTCCATACTATTTTATTTAGTTTCGGATTGGAACCTTGATATTTGCTATTTTAATCGTATTATTTGTTAACGGACTGCGTATTTGGGTTGAGAGTATTTAAATTGGTCGGGCTTGCCTAGCATTAGTGTTGGGCGCCATCACGACCGGGATTGGGGTCGTGACAGAAAGCTAAGTGCAAAAATCTGGAACTTAGGGCTAGTGAAAGTGGTAGTAAAAATGCTGAGTTAAAGAACCAGGTTCATGAACTTAACACCACTGTCCTAGAGCTAAGATCTGAAAATCTAAAACTGAAATTAGGAATAGGTAAAAAAAAGTTGATCACACACAACTCACATTAGAAGAAAACCTAGGAAAAAAAAGAAGACGAGTTGTACAAAAGAGATGAGCAGATAAGAGTCCTTAAGGAGGATCTAAGCAAGGTTAAGCACGAGCTAGACAGAACTTGTAAATGGAATAGGTCCTCCGATGCACTTTCATGGCTACATGAACACCATAGTAGCAATAAGCGAGGACTTGGCTACGGGACCCCTGCACCTAAGTGGGATCCCAAAAGCAAGTACCTCATACTTTCTGAGAACATAATTTGCACAGACTGTGGTAAAACTGGTCACTATAAAAGTGAATTTATTGCAAAAGAGAAGGCTAGTCAAAAGAATAAAGAATTTGTTCAGGGGAAAAATAGACTGCCAGGTTGGGCTAAAAAGAATCTGATTCACCCTTTTGCCTATAGAAAGAGACCCAAACTTGTTTGGGTTCCTAAGACTAACCCCTGATTTCTTTTTGCGGGTCCAAGTGAAGGGGAGCAGCCAAATATGGTACATGGATAGTGGTTGTTCAAAGCATATGAGAGGAAGCAAGAACCAGTTCCTTTCACTTGAGGACCTTAAAGGAGGTAATGTCTCCTTTGGAAATGGGAAGAAAGGTGAGATCATTGGGGTTGGAAAGGTAGGTAAGACTGATTCTCACTCTATTGAGAATGTCTACTTGATAGATAGTCTAAAGTACAGTCTAATCAGTGTATCATAATTATGTGATAGCGGTAACTTTGTAGCATTCACCTCTACCAAATGTTTTGTGATTAATCTTACCACTGACAAGATTGTTTTTGCAGGGAAAAAGAGTAAAAATACATACATTGTAGATTTGTCCACACTTTCAGAAAATGAACTCACTTGCTTAAGTGTGTTGGACAATGATCCCCTCCTTTGGCACAAGAGACTTGGACATGCAAGCCTGAGTCAACTCAACAAATTAGTCTCCAAGGATCTGGTGATAGGGTTTCCTAACATCAAGTTCAAGGAAGACAAAGTTTGTGAGGCTTGTGCAAGGGGGAAGCAGGTAAGATCCTCTTTTAAATGCAAGAAAGTGGTAAGCACCACCAGAACGATGGAACTGGTCCATATGGTTTTTTCTGTTTAATGAGAACATTAAGCAGAGGTGGTAAAAGATATGTGATGGTGCTTTTTGATGATTACTATACGTTTACTTCGACATTGTTTTTAACATCTAAAGATGAAGCATTTGACACGTTTACTTCTTTTGTTAGAAAAACTCAGAAACAACTAGGTAATCAACTTGCATCAATTAGGTCTGCTCATGGAACTGAATTTGAAAATGCTAAGTTTGCTGAATTTTTGCATGCTACATCATAAATAGTTGCATGACTAGACCTCTTGTTAAGAAGATTCCCTCTGAGTCACTTAAAGGGAGAAAGCTAAATATATCCCATCTTAGGGCATTTAGATGCAAGTGCTTTGTGCACAATAATGGCAAAGACTGCCTAGGTATGTATTATCCCAGAAGTGATGAGGGAGTATTCTTGGGATATTCTTCACATAGTAAAGACTTATAAGATATACAGTAAAATAACTATGTGTGTAGAAAAAGTTATATGTTATTTTTTTTTAAAAAAACTAACATTCTTTCTGAGGCAGGAACAAGATAATGAAGATATTGGGCTGATAAGAAATTCAAATGGCGAAACCACAGTCCAGCCTGAAGATGCATCACGGGAAGGAACAGGTGATGGAACAGATCCTTCCACCCAGGGCAACATGACTGGGGGGAACTGACTAGAGAGGAACTGATCATCAAACCTCGAGGGAACCTATCCATGAACATATTCCTCAGTAACAAAACCAGGAAGGAACATCCAAAGAAATTGACACTCCTATTGCAACATCCACGAAATTAGATATAGATGAACCTGGTTCATCTGTTGATCAGAAGTTGTATAGGGGAATGATTGGTTCTCCTTTGTATCTTACTCCTAGCAGACCTGACATTGTTTTCAGTATAGGTCTTTGTGCTCGATTTCAGGCAAATCCAAAGAATTCCCACTTGACTGTTGTCAAGAGAATAATTGAGATACTTGAAAGGCACCACTGACCTTTGCCTTTGGTATCCAAAAGGTAGTATTTTAACCTAGTGGGATATGTTGACGCGGATTATGCAGGTTTCCTTATGGATAGGAAGAGCAACTCAGGTATGGCACACTTCCTTGGTTCATGTCTTGTGTCATGGGCTACCAAAAAGCAAAATTCAGTGGCCTTATCTACTGCTGAAGCAGAGTATGTTGTTGTTGCTTCATGTTGTGCTCAATTGCTGTGGATCAAATAGCAATTATTGAACTTTGGAATTGATGTGGTTGCATCCCTATTTTTTGTGATAATACTAGTCCTATTAGTATGATAAAGAAACCGGTTCATCATAAGATAACTAAGCACATAGATGTTAGGCACCATTTTTTTGAGGGACAACTATGAGAAAGGCTGGGCCACTGTGGAATTTTGTGCTACTGACAAGCAAATTGCTGACATCTTCAGAAAAGCCTTAAGTAGAGATCACTTTGAGAGGAACAAGTTGGAATTAGGAATGATTAAGATCACCTAAAAGGACCAGTTCAAGGTTAAACAAAAAAAAATTGAAAAACAAATTTTGGTTAGAAAGTCAGTAAATTGTATAATTAGATTAAATCTTGCTCAGTCTCATACTTTCCATAGTATACTCTTGTGCCATGTGTTAAAATGACTCATTAATCACTAATGATATTTTCTCTATTTTGGCAAATTTAGACTCACACAAGAGAATTATCAGTGAAGAACCTGGTTCATCAAGATAACACGATATGTTTTCTACACTTTACATAATTTGAAATAACTATATTTGGATCATGAGCAGAGTCCTACCAAATACCAAACTCCTTTTGGACTTATCCGTTACAAGTGAACCAGTCCCATTCAAAAGAGTCCCAACCGAATGGAAGTATCTAGATTCTAGGGATACACTCCAACGTCTCTTCAAAACTGAATTTCAGTTTAATTAAACTTCGAAGAGTCTGAAAAGTTGTAGTTACCCCATCAATTATTCCCCTATATATTGATCAGCTTTAGTGTATTCCTTACTTCATCTCTCTCAAGCCATCAAAAACTCTCATTCTTCTTTCATTTTCCAAACACAATCTAATCTCTTCTCTTCCATACCCTAGCCCAGATATGTCGAACACCTCTGAAAATCCTTCATTACCACCACAGGAAACCACTTCCACACCTTCTACAACACCAATCTCTAAGAAAAGTAGAGTAAAGATGATGGCTCGTAAGATTGTCGCTGAAGGAGAGCAAATCAAGAAAATAAACAAGCAATTGAAAGCAGGTAGGGAAGAAGAATCCTAGAAATCTGAAGATTCATTTAAGTCTGCTACTAAGGGGGAAGAAAGTAGGTCTTCCGAAACTGAACAGGTATCTTCTGATTCTAAAGTTACTCCTGAGACAATTTCTAAAGTTGCTGCAAATTTGGAGAATAGATTTGTAGGATGTATAGCAGGTATAGAGTCTACATAATCTGGAGAAGTTGGTGGTAAAAATGAAAAAAAAAGGAGAGCAAGGGCGCTAGGAGTACTGTGAGGGGAAAGGGGACAAGAGTGGCTGATTCTTCACCCACTCCTGTTGGTATAATAAAAGAAACTGGTGCAATGGTTGTTTGGGGAGAGGAATTTACTGAAATAGAAGAGAGTGTGAGCAAAACAGGGGGAAGTGGGTCTGGCGAAGCTGCTGAGGGGTTGGTTCCACTTGGGAAAAATATAGATGAACCTGTTCCATCTGAACAGGAAACCCTCGCGGACCTACTGATAGAGTTATCAATGGCACCAAAACTCACGCCATTCCTTATGGTTTCATTGTTACAACTGTGCTTGCACATTTCAAGGTACCTATGAAGAAGTGGGGTTAATACTCTGCTTGCTTGCGATTATGAGGTCAATTCCATTCCCAATGAACCTGGTTCATCTAAAAGGACACCTATCAATAGCAAGGTTAGATCTCTATTACAGGAGAGTGAGGCAAAGGATGCTGAGATAGCAAGGCTGAAGACAGGATTGGTTGAGGTACAATCTGAGAGAGGTGTTCTCAGAGCTGAACTTGCAAGGGAAAAGGAGAAGAATGATGGAATTCTTCAAGACATGCTGAAACTTCTCCAAGCAAATAACCTAGCCCCTACCTCTTCCAAGCCTTAAATCCTAGCCTAGTGTAGATCAACCAGTGACCCAATTTGGGACTTTTTGTTTCTTTTGCTCATGTTTTCAATATTTTTATTTCTTCTTATGCTCTGTGGTAGAATCTTATCAATCATCAATGAAATTCACTGCCTTTTGCTTTAACTGTTTGTTTATATTTCTTTGATGGTTAAAATTCTTAGCTTGATCTATGCTGATTAATTCATGATTGCATTTGAAGTAGCCCCAGTGGCCATGAGTAAGTTTTAAAATCTGGTTATCTCACATTTCTATGAAACTTTTCGATGATGCCAAAAGGGGAAAAAGGTTGTGCTTTAAATAAGTGATGTTTACACTTTGAACAGTGATGTTTATAACCTAATGTACCTGGTCTTTGATGATAAGTGATAAAAAGGAAAAATGTTTCTAACATTGTGTTGACGTTGAAGTTGAGTTATGGCAGGGCCTAAGTGTATGAAAAGCACATAGTTTGTCATCATCAAAAAGGGGATTTGTTGGCCCAAGTAAAGGTTAGTTTTGAAGACTGACAAAGGAACTCAGACATGAACCAGGTCCATCTCGCAGGTCCATCCCTCAGGTGCACAAAAACGAGCAGATTCGAGCATGTGGGATGCACGTGAAGGAGATAAGCTTAACTTGGTGTATTTAATATCTCCTGATCGAAAAGGTTGCATAATTGATAAGGAAAAGGACTCCTTACTCAAAGAGAACATTATCCAATATAGGGAAGGAGTTAGAAGTTGAAATCAACTAGAACTCTTCCACCAAGGAAGAGTTGCATCAGAACTCTAGATATTTCTTCATCTACTAACTCTATAAATTGAAGGTGTTCTCACATTACATGTGTTGCACAAAAAAGCAGAAGTTAAACGTGAATTAGGAGCAAAATAGCAAGGCTTTTTGCAAGCAGTTCGTGTGTGATTCAAGTGTGCAAACCAGAAGCTACATGACCCAGATTGAAGAATCAGCTCCATAAAGAGTTTTATGTGTCTTTCTTTATTTCTAATTCAATTGTAGTAGGTGTTTTATATTGTACCTTTCAGCTTTATCTAGAAGCAATTGTAATAGGTACTTTGAGTATTCAAGTTAGAGTTAACTTGAAGTTGTCGCAACAGTTAGAGGCTGGTTGCCACAACGGGATTAGAGTTAATCCTTAGGTTTACAAAGAGTTATGTAAATGCTATTTTGGCTCAGTGATTTCAGTGGAAGTTTGGGAAAATCCTACTGAGTAGTAGGTCGTGGTTTTTTCACCTTTTGAACCAGGAGTTTTCCACGTAAAAATCTCTGTGTTCTTTATTTTTGTATTTATTATTGCGCAAACAGCAATAGTTGGAACACCTAGAAGAACAGGTCCTTCTATAGTTCAGTTAAGCGAAAATTAGGTACCACACAAATCACCCCCCCCCCTCCCCCCCTCTTGTGTGGTATTGACGTTTAAAACATAGAGTAGAGAGTAAAGAAAACTCCCTATGATCCCTCTGTCTGCATGGGTCACTGGTTGGGTCCTGTGGATGGCCTGAGTCACCTCCCTCAGGTCCTCCAGCTCAATCTCCAGATCCTCAATCTGGGGGATCACCCCTCTCCTCACGGGCTCTCTATCACCTTCCTACTCTGATGCTCGTGCTGCCTGAGCTGCTAAGACTGGCTCCTCCAACAGTAAGTCCAATGGAATGTCTCCAGCTGATCTAATGTTCTCAACCTCCCTGCTAAGCAGCTTTACTGACTCCTTTGAGGCCCGAGTCTTCTTCAGCTTCTTCGTTTGTTTGCCCAGGTCCTTGATTGCTTTTCCTTGTGCCTCCAAAGCATCCATGATAAGCTTCTGGTTATACAAGAGCTTCTTCTGGTTGTCCAGAAGCTCCTTTAGAGATTCCTCCACTGAAGCGGGCACTCGAGGCTGAGCTGGAACTGACTGAGCTGCCACTGTGCTGGATATAACAGACAGCTTAGAGGTAGATGCATGCATCCAGTTGTTGATGCTGGAAAGAGTCTGATTAACCCTCAGTGTAGTGAGAGGGTATGCTGATGAAGAAGGCACTGAAGTCGGAATAGAGGAAGATGGACCGGAGGAAGGATCTGGCATGGCAGTAGAAGGCTCAGGACCAGTGGCTACCACCGTTAGCTCTTCAGACTAGCTAGTAGAAGTGGTGGCTTTGCCCTTGGACTTGGGGTTGTCTAAACCTTGTAGGCTATACCATGAAAATACCCTCTTTGGTTTCACTTTGGTGTCAAAATCCCTTCCTTCTACTTTGATCCTCCAGGTACATAGTGAGGAAGTTTGGGAAAGGATATGAGCTCTCATTCTTTCCAATCTCTCTAGTAATCACCTTGGCCATAATATTCCCGACATTTATCGTGTACCCTGCCATAATAGCACCCACAATAAGAGCCCGGGAAAGCGGCATATCATTGTCATGTGTAGTAGGGTCTAACCGGCTGCATACAAAAGTAGCCCACCCCTTTGCTTCGAAGCTCAAAGTGTTCCTGTAGATCGGGACCCCAGGTGTCAGCCAAGCTGGAGTAGTCCCGGGAATAGCAATCACCGATGCGAGCCATGGGCGGGCTAAGTCATCCGTAGCACCTTCTCTAGATACAGGGACTCATCCTCATCATTGAACCCAACATAGTCATTCAGCGTCTTGCTATCAAATCTAATCTTCAGGTTCCGCACCTTGGTCACATAGGTGCCTTTTTTGATGTGGGCTACGTTGGCACAGAACTCTTTGACTAGATATTCATTGGCCTCCGGCAGCTTGCTTGTGAAGAATTTCCACCCCACTCTTTCATCAATTTGGCGCTTCACATTGGGGTTGTAGGGTAGAAGATCCCTTTCTATGAATTCTCTCTCGAGGGTGAGAGACCTCCGCAGCCACCGTTCCCGAAATTTGTGATAGGCTTTCTCATTAACAAATAGTTGTCGCCACACCATCGGGATCCTTGACCTTGCCAACCCCCCTGCCTGGTTGTCACCACCTCTCCCGTTATCAAGAATCTCAGTATCTACATCAATAGGGTTCATTGGTGGGGCCAAAGGCATGGCAGGTGGAGAAGTTGATGCGAGACTCACTACTCTCCTATGAGCCATCAGACGACTCAGAAGAAGCAAGGGGTGTAGGTTTATCTCGCAACTGAAATTTCTCTAGAAAGTCTGTAGGGACGTGGGTTGGCACTGAGTCTCCTTTCGAAACTTCTCGGTAAGGGACATATTCATTTCCTTCAGAATGGGATGCGGCTCTGTCCGCAGCTTTTGATGGCCTTTCGCATTTTCCCAATGGATTGTTGTACCGTTAGGGGTAACTTGATTCTTCCTCGTCCCCTTCCTCGGGAGGACTCTGCTTTCCCTTTTTGTTTATCACTCCCACCTCTAGATTTCACCATTGTCTACATACACAATCATGGAAAACTCATTAGTGTTATTGTTAAAAGAATCATTGAAGCAAGGCAGATGAAAAGTTGACAGTGTTCCAAAAGCAATGGTCCGCTGACAGCGGAAAAAGGGGCGCGGCCGTGGACTAGCTACCGCTGAGAGTGGAATTTTGAATGCGGCTGCAGAGGACTGGGATTCAGACTACCCAGTATCTGAAGTTGGACAACAGCTAAGAGCAGAATTTTGGGCGCGGCCGCGAAAGTTGCAACGCTGTCCGCGGAAAAACAAACGCGTCCGCAGAACCAATTTAGCAGGACTCTGAACTTAAATTCCGCGGTCCGCGAAAAAAGAATCGCGGCCACGTAAAACAGAATGTTGATCGCAGATTTTCCACCGCTGATCGCAGAAAATGAACCATTTTAATTCAAGACAAATCATGAACGCCAACTGCGAAATTTCAGCAGCGGCCGCGGAATTCACAAAGAACGGGCACTGAAGGGTTTTTTTACTATCATACAAATTAGGCAATTCGATGTTAAACTAAACAACCCTACCCCCTATTAGGCATAAAGAACAAGTACCCACATGAATTTTTACCCTCAGTGCCTAGATTATGGGGATTAACCAAACCCTAATTAAAAAGAAGAAGTTACAACTAAAAGAAAAGAAAAGAAAAGCAAATATATTAAAGCAATGATATGATTTGAACATAGTAGTTGTTTGATTTTGTGGTAGAAACTAATTCCTGATTAAAGGTATGGTACTGGGCGCAGAGTAGAGGGAGATGGACAGTAGCTAATTCTTTTGAGTGTGAAGAGTGAGAAAAGGGTAAAAGGAGGAGGGCCCTCCTATTTATGCTAAAAACCTGAGGGCCCACACCGACTTACCTGGCGCGGCCGCAGAATTCCACCGCGGTTCGCGCTTTTGGCCATTTAGAAGAATTGCAGGTTCCACGATACCGCTGAGAGAAGAAAAAGTGGACGCGGCCGCGGAATAAGGTCCGCTGCCACGAAAAATCCACCGCGGACGCGGTAGAAACTTTAGAGAGGTCACATTTGGACTTTCCAAGTCCGCGTCCGCTATAGAATCATGCCCCCGCGAAAAGCTTCCGCTGACCGCGGAATTTTGTGCGTGGTCAGCGGTCAGCGGTCCAATTACATGCTTAGCCAAATTTTCCAGTATTAGTTCTGCACTGCATCAAAAATTCCTACACAAACTTCACAACCAGTTAATCCAAAACAAAACCTACACAAAGAAGAAAATCAAAAAGAAAAAAAAATACATGCGTTGCCTCCCAAGAAGCGCCTGATTTAACGTTGCGGCACAATGCAGGTTACAATCAATCACTTGAGATGGATCATTGCAACCACGTGGCTGTCATCAAACTTTCCAAGATAGTGCTTCACTCAGTGCCCATTAACTCGGAAGATTTCACCATTTTTGTTTTTCAAATCAAGCGCACCAAACGGAGTTACATGCACCACTTCAAAAGGGCCACTCCATTTTGACTTGAGCTTTACCGGAAACAGTCGTAACCTAAAGTTAAATAGAAGAACCAAATCACCTTCTTTGAATTCCTTTCTCCGGGCATACTTGTCATGTAAGTTCTTCATCTTGTCCTTATACAAGGACGAGCTGGAATAGGCATGAAACCTAAACTCATCAAGTTCATTGAGTTGTTCTACCCGGAGATTTGTTGCAACATCCCACTCAAGATTTAACTTATTCAGCGCCCACATGGCCTTATGTTCTAACTCAACTGGAAGATGGCACGCTTTACCAAATACCAACCGGTACAGAGACATACCAATTGGAGTCTTGTAAGCAGTCATGTAAGCCCATAAAGCATCATCCAGTTTCTTTGACCAATCAGTCCTATTTGCATTGACAGTTTTTGACAATCTGCTCTTTATCTCCTTGTTGGAGGCCTCAACTTGTCCACTAGCCTGAGGATGATAAGGAGTTGATACCTTGTGATTGACACCATACTTTGCAAGAAATGTGTCAAATGCCCTATTGCAGAAATGAGAACCTCCATCACTGATGATCGCCCTAGGAGTGCCAAACCTTGTAAAAATATTCTTCTTTAAGAAAGCCATTACACTCCGAGCCTCATTGTTGGGCAAAACCACCACTTCAACCCACTTGGAAACATAATCAACAACAACAAGAATGTATGTGTTACCACATCATCTCACAAAAGGCCCCATGAAGTCAATGCCCCACACGTCAAATATGTCAACCTCAAGAATAGTGGTGAGAGGCATTTCATCTTTCTTGGAAATTCCACTAGCTCTCTGACACTCATCACATCTCTTCACAAGCTCACTTGCATCTTTATACAATGTAGGCCAATTAAAATCACAGCTAAGCATCTTTGAAACAGTTCTCGCCCCACCATGATGACCACAGTAGGGTGAGGAATGGTAAGCATCAAGAATACTCATGGGGCCTCCCCTCCTCCTCTCATCAACCGAGCCTTAAAATCCTTCTTTGTCATCAATTAACGGAGTGCCGCGTGATCAGTATGAATAATCACTTTGGCACCTATGAGATAAGGCCTAAACTTTTCCATGGCAAACAGTATGGCTAGCAACTCTTTTTCCGTTACCGTGTAATTAACCTAGGCATCATTCATAGTTTTGCTTGCATAATACACCAGGTGAAACATCTTGTTCACCCTTTGCCCCAAGACTGCTCCCACCGCAATATCACTTGCGTCGCACATAAGCTCTAAGGGTAAGCTCCAATTGGGTACGGTAATAATGGGAGTGGTTGTCAGATTATACTTGAGAAGTTCAAAAGATTTCATGCATTCTTCATTAAACACAAACCTCACATCCTTTTCCAACAATTTGCACAAGGGATTCACTATCTTTGAAAAGTCCTTGATGAACCTTCGGTAGAAACCCGTATGCCCAAGAAAGTTCCTAACCCCCTTGACGGAAGTAGGAGGAGGAAGCTTTGAAATCATTTCAATCTTCGCCTTGTCCACCTCAATACCGTTCTTCGAGATCTTATGGCTGAGGATAATGCCCTCCTCGACCATAAAGTGGCATTTTTCCCAGTTAAGCACTAAGTTTGTCTCTTCACATCGAGCCAACACCTTGTCAAGATTCTTCAAGCATTCTTAAAAGGAGTCACCCACAACACTAAAATCATCCATGAACACTTCCAAGAATTCCTCCACCATGTCTGTAAAGATAGCCATCATACACCGCTGGAAGGTAGCCGGTGCATTACACATACCAAATGGCATTCGTGAAAATGCAAAGGTTCCATACGAGCATGTGAAGGTGGTTTTCTCTTGGTCCTCCGGTGCAATCAAAATCTGGTTGTAACCTGAGTACCCATCCAAAAAGCAGTAGTAGGCACGCCCGGCAAGTCTGTCCAACATTTGGTCAAGAAAGGGCAATGGAAAATGATCTTTGCGGGTCACTTTATTCAGCTTCCGGTAGTCCATTCATACCCTCCATCCTGTGATAGTCCTAGTGGGGATCAATTCATTTTGCTCATTTGTGACCACGGTCATACCACCCTTCTTCGGGACACATTGTATCGGTGAATTCCATGAACTATCCAATATGGGATACACAACTCCTGCATCTAGCCACTTAATCACTTCCTTCTTGACGACCTCTTGCATAGCCTCATTCAACCTCCTTTGATGTTCCATGGAGGGTTTGGCATCATTCTCAAGTATAATCTTGTGCATGCAAAAGGCGGGGCTTATTCCCCGAATATCAGCTAGATTCCATCCAATTGCCTTCTTCCTTCTTTGGAGCACCTCCATGGTGGCATCTACCTGCATGTTAGTTAAGCAAGAAGAAAAAATAACAGGTAAAGTTGAACTAGGGCCCAAGAATTCATACCTGAGGTGTGAAGGCAAAGGCTTCAACTCCAATACAGGAGGTTCCTCGATTGAGGGCTTTGTTGGTGGAGTCTTTCTGTTCTCAAGATCCAAGGAAAGTTTATGGGGCTCATAGGAGTAAGAACCCATTCCGTGCAAAGCATTGACATACTCCACTAAGTCTCCATCCTCAGTCACATCATGGTTCAACAATAGAGCTTCCAAAGATCCTCCACATTGATCATGGCACTCGTTTCATCAACTATTACCTCCGTTACAAGGTCCACAAAAGAGCAAACTTCAGTACTATTCGGTTGCCTTATCGATTTGCGAACGTGGAAGACAACTTTTTCGTCACCCACCGGAAGGTGAGCTCCCCTGCTTCCACATCAACCAATGCCTTCCCTGTTACTAGGAAAGGCCTTCCCAATATTATAGGCACCTCATAGTCGACTTCGCAGTCGAGAATCACAAAATCTGCAGGCAAAATAAACTTGTCAACCCGGACAAGAACATCATCAATAATACCAAGCGGCCTCTTCATTGTTTGATCCGCCATTTGCAATCTCATTGAAGTAGCTCTCGATTGACCAATGCCCAAAGTTTTGAATACAGAGTAAGACATCAAATTTATACTTGCTCCCTAATCACACAATGTCTTTGCAAAATCCGCACTCCCAATAGTACATGGAATGGTGAATGCTCCGGGATCTTCAAGATTTGGAGCCATCGAGTGCACAATTGCACTCACTTGATGAGTCATTTTGATGGTCTCACAATCTGTAGATCTCTTTTTAGTCAACAAATCTTTCATAAACTTAACGTATCCCAGCATTTTCTCAAGAGCTTCCACTAAGGGCACATTGATCGACAAGCTTTTCATCATCTCAATAAACTTCTTGAATTGGTTTTCATTCTTTTGCTTCGCAAGTCTTTTAGGGTAAGGTAGAGGAGGCCTTGGAAAAGGAGCCTTAGCCTTGGGCATTACCGTTTCTAGTATGTCTATCAATGTTCCCTAGACGGGTTCACATTATTTTGAGTCTCCACCTCATTGTCATGAATATCAATTCTCACTTCAGCATTTAAATTCTCTTCACTCACTTGCTCATCAACTATTGGAACATCATCATTTTGCACTTCAACCTCATCACTCACAACTTCCTTTTGCTTGGAGGTATTTACTTCACCACCTCTACCGCTCCTTGTGATCACTGCCATTGCATGCCCGGTATTGTTCCCACCCTTCGGGTTTACTACCGTGTCACTAGGTAGCGCCCCCTTAGGGAGAGTGTTCAAAGATTGCGAATTTGGCCAAGTTGAACCTCCAAGTTTCGGATAGAAGTATTATGGGATGCCAACTAGGCATCAGAGTCGGCGTTCTTCTTCATCATTTGCTCAAACATCATCTCAATCCTTCCCATCTCATTGTTTGAAGAGCTAGGACCTTGAGACGGAAATAGATGCGGGTTGTTTGGTTGTTGATACATCGGAGGCCTTTGAAAACCCGGCCCCCGCTTCCCTTGATCACCGTTATTCCAACCCCCTTGGTTGTTTTTTCCTTCCTAGTTGCCCTGGTTGCCCCAATTTTGATTGTTATTCCTCCAGTTGTTTTGGTTATTGTTGTTACCACTGTTCCAATTTCCTTGTTGGTTTTGATTCCCCCAATTTCTTGGGATCGCCACTGTAGTTGTTGATTCGGAGCATTGCCCCGCTATCCTTGGTAGTAGTTCACATACTGAACTTTTTCACTTTGATCATCATACCCATCATCTTGGTTGAAACCACTACTACCTTGCTCATATTGATCCGGATTTCCTTGACTTGGTTGACCTCTTTGTCGCCTCTTATTGACTAACATATTTACCCCTTCCATGGCATTCACTTGTCTTGGCGCTTGAACTTGCTGCAATTGAGCTTTCGCCAACTGGTTCATTGTGGTAGTCAACTCTGCTATTGCTTGGCCGTGGTCATGGAGCTCTTTGTGCAGGTGAATAACAGTGGGATCACCTTGTGGCACATTAGCTCGACTTTGTCACACCGAGGAAGTATCTGCCATCTCATGCAGTATCTCACATGCCTCAGCATAAGGTGTGTTCATAAAGTTTCCCCCTGCTAGCTGGTTCACTACAAAGTGATTGGTAGTGTTGATGCCACGGTAGAATGTTTGCTGGATCATTGCTTCGGTCGTGTCATTGTTCGAACATTCTTTCACCATCGTCCGATACGTTTCCTAGATCTTATGAAGTGGTTCATTAGGTTCCTATTTAAAGGCCAGGATCTCATCTATCAAGGTCTCCATATGCCCCGGCGAGAAAAACTTAGCTATAAACTTGTCAGCCAACTCATCCCACGTAGTGATGGAATGGTTGGAAGTCTTTCGAGCCAGTCCAAAGCTTTCCCTCTAAGTGAAAAAGGGAACAATCTCAATCTCAATTCATCCTCCGACACATTTGTCTGTTTGCTTCCCCAGCAGGTATCCATAAAGCCCTTTAGATGTTTATATGCATTCTGATGGGGAGTGCCTGTGAAGTACCTTCGTTGCTCCAATAAAGTCAACATAACTTTTGTAATCTTGAAATTGCCCGCCTGGATCCGGGGTGGGACAATTGCACTTGCGTAGCCTTCATTTGGGAGCACCCGAGGGTCTGAAATGTTGTCATTGGCCTGGCGGCCTCTTCTTTGAGCTTGAGGTACTAGAGGCACCCCATCTTCAGCATTATCATCCACCTCCTCCCCCGGGAGAACATTTCCAAAAGAATCATTACCATGTTGTACCTGAATCAATTAACTCACACAAGTTAGTAAAATAGAAGGAAAGAAAAACAAGACAGACAACTAGTCAGATAGATAGCCAAAATCGTTTATCTCCCTGGCAACGGCGCCAAAAAAGTGATCGACTCCAACCCTATACCACTATAAAATGGCAAAAAGTGGTCGATGCAGCTTTTACCCGAAAGGTCGGGATCGATATCCACAAGGAGCTAATATTGGTTGGGAGTTGGGTTTTTATCCAATCTAGCTATGCGTGTTGCTCTTAATTGCACTTCTAAGCATGTTTGGATTTGTTTCTATTCTATTTTTAATACTACTGATTGCTGAACATAATCTAAGAACATTATTTTTGTAGGGTTTTTCTCAATTGATAAAAAGCACTAGGGAAGTGACTTACACCTAGGCGAGTATCTAATGGGGTCTAGAAGTTAGGACACGATTGTTATATTTGGGATCATGATATAACCTTTGCACATAATTACTCACTCTATACCTCTCGGTAGTTTGAGTGACTTTGCCCTAATTGACTTTCTCAAGCCCAATTGGGTGTTCAAACAATGCAAGCAAACTTAGCTCAAGTCGGGTATTACTATCTCTAGGTTTAACCCTTTAATTAGGGTTATCAATCTCTTGAATGCACCCCAATTCTTGTTAGCCTGACTTTCCTAGACTTAGTCTCTCTTTCTCAAGAAGAGTCTAAGTCATAAAGGCACGAATCAGTGTTTGCAACCACCAATTCAATAATTAAAGCATGAATCAAGCTAAATATCATTTACCCATAAACAATTAAGCCTTGTAATTGAAGACCCATTAAATACCCACGCTAGGGTTGGGTCAAAACCCTGGCTAATGGGTTTAGCTACTCATAATCAAGGTAGAAATCAAAGATGGAGATGAAATATAAGCCATAAAAGTTAATTACAAGAATAAAATCTAAAATTAATAGCTAGAGCTGCTCTAAAATTACTCTAGGTAGTAAAATACGGTTGTTCACGAGCTCCTCAAAACAAAAGATGACCTAAAAATGTGAAAAAGAACTATTTATACACAGCTAAAATTTCTGGACAAAAATACCCCTACGGAGGTTCCGTTGTCGGCGAAATAATAAGCGTCTCCGCGTAAGGACTTCCGCGGCGGCACAAAACAAGCATGGACCGCGTTTCTTCACTTTTGTGCTTGGTTTTGAACTTGATTTCACGGACAGCGTAAAAGATATCGCCTCAGCGTTGGCCTTAACCGCGACCGCGCAATTTGGACGCGGACCGTGCTCCTCAATTAGGCTCACTTTTTAGGGTCTGTGAACCTTGATCGCCGCTCTCAGTGGAATTACCACCGAGGCCGTATCAGGTATTCTACGACCGCACTTTTTTATCGCGCCCAGCGGTCTCTGTTGCACTCAAAATACCTTCTCTGAACCTCTATTCCACAGGCCGCGTAATTGTGGCTGCTTCAGCGGTGGATCTACCGCGGCCGCTCTTTTCCTTCGCGGTCAGCGCTTTTATCTCAGCTTTGAACTTGTGCAATTTTAACTCCTTCATGAGTTGATTTTGGCTTTTTTGCCTCATTTTGACCAAACCCTGTAGACAAGCACAATAAGTCAGTTTTCAGGAATACTTTTACACATTTTTTATCCAAAACCTAAGCAAAAGAGAGCATAAGATAGGTTCAAATCCAAAACCTAAGCAAAAGAGAGCATAAGATAGGCTCAAATCCATAGTTATCAATGCAAAACAGTCATATTCCTTGAGCAGGTCCAGAGCAAACTTTCTTTGAGAGATGAGAACTCCATCTGATTTGTAGAGGACTTCTAAACCCAAGAAGTAGTGAAGTCTCCCTAAGTCTTTGATTCTGAATTGTTTGTCAAGAAAGGCCTTCACCTTAGCTATCTCTGTTGAATCAGTGCCAGTAATTATCACATCATCTACATACACTGCTACAAAGATGGTGGACGATGAAGTCTTTTTGGAGAATATTGAATAGTCATTCTAAGAATACTTGTATCCCATAATGATAGAGCCTCAGTTAGTTTTTCATACCACTGCCTACTAGCTTGTTTCAGTCCACAAAGGGACTTGTTCAACTTGCAAACCATCTTGTGTGAGCTGGGCTAATCAATCAGAAGGCGTGGTGGCACCTCCATATGTACTTCCCCATACAAATCACCATGGAGGAAATCATTGTTCACATCCAGTTGGAAAATGTCCCAGTCTTTCTTCACTGCTACAGTAATTAAGGCTCTAACTGTTGTCATTTTGACAACAGGGGAGAATGTCTCTGTGTAATCAATCCCTTCTTATTGAGTGTAGCCTTTTACTACTAGTCTAGCCTTAAGTCTTTCAATAGTTCCATCTGTCTTATGTTTAACCTTATAAACCCACTTACAACCTATAGCCTGCTTTCCAGCAGGTAGGGGAACTAAAACCCAAGTATGGTTGGCATGAAGGGCTTCAAATTCTTCTGTCATAGCTGCCTGTCATGCAGGACTAAGTGTTGCCTCTTCATATGAAGATGGCCCACTATCATGACAAATACTTGTCACTAGGTGCTGACTTTCAGAACATAGAGCATTAGTACTGATATGATTGTGATTTGAGAACAATGCATTCAAAGAGGGTGAGCATTGAGAGGTGGTAGGTTTAGTTTGCTATGAAGGGGCTAGACATAATCTTTGAGATGGCTAGGAGTTTTGTGTGTTCTGGTGGACTTTCTAATTCTGGCTGGTTCTAATTGAGGAGACATGGATGAATCAAGATCAGCACCCTCATAAAAGGATGCAGGAACAGAATTATGAGATGATGAATTAGTAGGTGGTGTAGAAGTATCATTTACAGGAGAGAGTTCAGGGTGTTGGTGTAAACCTGGAGATGTGATATCTACAATATTTTGACTATCAGGAAGGGGACCTTCACTTTCAACACATGAAGGGAATGTGACTGACTTAAAAATACTATATGGGGAAACATTCTTAGGACTCAAAGTAAAGGGGAAAATGCTTTCATGAAATGTGACATCTCTAGAAATGTGAATTTTCTTAGTGGCTAGGCTTAGTAATTTGTACCCCTTTGTCTCAAAAGGATATCCTATGAACACTTGGGGAGTTGTTCTGGGCTCAAATTTGTCCCTGTGCACCTTAGGTGTAGTAGGATAACAAAGGCATCCAAAGCTTCTTAAATGAGAACAATTGGGTTTCTTATTGTACAAAAGCTCAAAAGGACATTTGTTATTTAGGTAGGTGGTAGGCAATCTGTTAATCAGGTAGGTGGCTGTCAAAATATATTCTCCCCAATATTTGGTTGGTAATTTGGATTGAAACATAAGTGCCCTAGCAGTTTCTAAGAGGTACTTGTGCTTTCTTTCCACTACCCCATTTTGTTGAGGTGTGTAGGGGCAAGATTTCTAATGAATGATCCCTTTGGATTGGTAGAATGTGGTAGCTTCATGACTGGTGAACTCCAGCCCATTATCTAATCTGATGGTCTTAACAGATGTATTAAATTGATTTTAAATCATGGTTATAAAGGCTTTAAGGGCTTGGAGAGCATTACTCTTGCAACTCAGCAAATGTGTCCGAGTGGACCTACTTAAGTCATCCACTAGTGTGAGGAAATATTTGTAATTATTATAGGTGTTGACATGATAAGGACCCCATATGTCAACATTTATTAACTCAAATGATTTAGTAGAAGTACTGGTTCTTTGTGGGAAAGGAAGTCTAGCTTGTCTGGCCATGTGGCAGATTGAACAAACAAATGGTTGTCTCGATGAAAAAGGTACAGGTATGAAAGATATCCCTTTTATTTTGACAAAGGGAACATGACCAAGCCTATTGTGCCACAAGAGATTTACATCATACTTATCAAACACAACTGAGGACTCATTCTTATTATTGGGGGTGAATATATTTACATTTGATGAAAGATGATATGAATGAGTAGGACTTCTGAAGTCTTCACTATTTACACTAGTAGTGAAAACTAGTTGCAACAAGAACCAGATAAATCAAGATTTGAGAAAGTGTTTTTACCCTTTAGATATCTGGAACAAAAATAGTACAGTCCCTATCTGCTACTACCAATCACTTAAGGCATCTTCACTGAAGGGGCCTGTAACAAACGCAGTACATTAGTGAAGAGTACAATACATTTAAGATGTACTGCAAGATAGTGGACAGATATTAGGTTATACTTGAAAGAAGGGACATAGAGGACTTTGTGTAGGATGATATCAGAACTAAGTATCATATCTCCAAATTCAAGTACCTTCACCCTATATCCATTTGGTAGGCTAATTAATAAGGGATATGGTAGAGTAGTGATGTTACTAAGTGCGATTCTATTAAAGGTCATGTGGTTAGATGCTCCTGAGTTTATGATCTAAAGGTCAGAATTTGATTCAAAGCATTTACATGATGGTTTGTCAAAATCAATAGAAGAGGTGCCTACCACAATACCAGCGAAGTTGGCAGCAACATTAGTGATGTTGGCATTTTTAGATGATGCTCCTATACTGCTTGTCTGAAACTGCTGCAGAAGACTCATTATCTGCCCATACTGTTCCTTTGTTAGGTTGACATTTTGATTCTCTTCATATGCTACTGAATCATCTTCCCTCTCATGAAACACATCAGTTGGAACTCCATGTACATTTGCCACAACTCCTTTTCCTCTGTTGAACCTATGACCCCGAGTCTGGTTTGAATTGTTATTTTGATTGAACTGCTAAGTATTGGATCGATTAAGATTTTGATTATTGTATGAATTTCCTTGGGGATAGCCATGTAACTTGTAACATTTTTCCTTTGTGTGACCCGATCTTTTGCAATAGTCATAGAATGGGCAGCCTCTGTTGTTCGGAGTATAGTGTCTTGAAATTCCTAGCTCTAAAAGGACTTTGGTGTTGTGTAGGTGTAGCATTCACATGTAATGAAGTAGATTCGAGGTTCAATTGACTACTTGGCCTGAACTCCCTTTGTTTCTCTTCCTGTATTATGAAGGAAAAAGTTTGTGCCAAAGATGGTAGGGGTTTCATCATCAATATGCTTCCTCTCACTATTGTATAGACCTCATTTAGACCCATCAAAAATTGTATAAGGCGTCGATTTTGTTCTGCCTTGTGCATTGTCTCTTTTGATCCACATGTGCAAATGCAGCTGCACTGAGATTTAGCACTCAGAGTGCTTAATTCTTCCCGCAGTCTCTTCATTCGTGTATAGTAGGCAGTAATATCCAATGATCCCTGAACAAGGTCGTTGATCTCCTTTTGGATCTAATATAACTTCGCTCCATTTTTTTGATCGTATCGGTCTTCCAGCTCCCTCCATAACTCAACAAAGTCATTTACATACTCAACGCTATCAGAAATCTTCTTTGCGAGGGAATTGAGAATCCAGGAGGTCACCATATCGTCACATCTTTCCCATTGGCGAAATTGAGCTGAATTAGGGCTAGGTTTCCTACATTCCCCATTTATAAACCCTAGTTTATTTTTGACTGATAAAGCTCGTAATACACTTCTTCTCCAAGATCTATATCCAACTCCGTCGAAAGGAACCAGCACTAACATTGCTCCAGGGCTGTCCGATAGATGAATATACAGAGGACTGCTTGCATCGATGATCGGCTGGTCATTTCTGGTCGCATCGGATGTTGTTTCTTCGCTTTGATTTATGGCCATTAGAGAGGTTCTAGTTGATGAAATTAGTCAATCTATCAACCGATTTTGTGAGTAGAAGGATCAATTTCACCGATTCGTATGAAAATTTCAGCAAAAATCGAGGGATCGAAAAACCCTAGAAATCGGGGGGAAAAGGCGAATTGGAATTTTGAGATACTGAAAAAAGAATTCCGGCAGACTTCGAGTAGATACGGTCAACCAGGCTCTAATACCATATTGAGATCAGCTTGGGATTGAGAAAACCAAGCTCATGTAAGACCTCCAATGGAGGTTCTAGAGTCTTTTGAGGAACAGAGATAGAGAGAGAAAGAGCAAAAGACGAAAGAAGAAAATGAAAATCTATTTTCTCATTATCTGTAAAAGATGTGAAGTGTGTATATATGTACACGTATGACTAACAGCTCAGCTAACAACTAATAACTACTGTGTATGACTAACTACTCACTCTACAGCTATACAATACCAGTATACAATACAAGTACAGATAAAAATTTAAGTGTTATGCTCAATAATTACAAATTTTTAGAATGAGTGAGAATAAAGGATGTCGTGATTTGACTTGCAAGCACCAAATTAATGACGGATTACTGTCTAAATTAAGGGAACTTCTAAATAAATAACTCTAAATTACAAATAATGGTATCAATAATGTTTTGATTTCTATTTCATATTTTAGTTTCCTTAGTTTTGCGAGGAAAGCGGCTGTTTTCGATAGACACTCGACTCAAGGAAAGCATGGAAAGAAAATACGGTAGTGGAGAAGCCATGAAAAGAAAACAGTAATATCAACAAGACAATAAGAAAACTGAAGCCAAAAAAAAAAAACTAACATATAATAATCGATACCTAAAAATAAGGAAATACGAGAATAATATTAATACTAATAGTACGAAAAGAAAGACATTCAAGGATGCCCATTTGAGTACGCATTATTCAAGAAATACATATAATTCATATAATTGACCACCTTTAGTATTAAATTGATTTTATTGATTTAGGTGGAAATTAATTGGACATGTGATTTTAAGATAAGTCCCATCAATATAAAAACATGATGAAGAAATCTAACATGTTCATTCTTGTATAGTATTTTTTTTTTCCTTTTATAGGTGGTATAATTAAAGGGATTGGTTACACTTGCACATGTTGAGACCAGAAGAAAATTAGAGGCCAGCACTATAGAAAAAGTTAAGCCATCAATAGTGGCTCTGCAGTTTTCTCCACTGCTCTATTCATTAATTCTCCTACTATAAAACATGTTCTTTTGATTTCAACCATTGTTTTTGCTCTATATACTATTCTAGCTAATATTGATATGTTTCTGTACCTAACAAAGCAAAAGTATGTACGTTATATTACTTCCGACATATTCATGCCGAATATTCACCTACCCACCCCCACTGAACTAACAAAAAAAATAACCAATGGTTGGGGCGGACTAGAGCACAGAATACGGGTTTTCGAGAACCCAGTAACTCTTACGTAGATCTTGTATTTATATTAAGAAATTCACTAAAAATTTATAAATATCTAATTACGAACCCAGATATTATTGCACATTGATCTGAAATTACGGTAGGAACCAATAAGGCTCAAATCCTGGATCCGCCTCTACCAATGATCTAATTATTTCCTTCACAAATTTTGAATCAATTGGGGGGAGGGAGGGGGGGGAGGGGGGAGGGGACGGGGCAGGGACATAATACAACCACAACCTAACTTGCACGAGATTTAACAACCGAAGTTACTAGTATAGTTGGCGTTGCCAGCTTAGTGCGGAAGTGCGTAAAGTAGAAGTTAACTGCCAGTTTACAAGCTTGATGAATGTAAAGCACATCGGTCGTAGGAATACACTGAGATATAAACTAGAAAACCAAAAGTGGACCAACCTACCGGATCGGAGACAGCCGAGAATATTATGTAAAAAGGATCAAGAAGGACGAAAAAAAAGAATTAAATATCCCACGAAATAAATGAGAATTGAGTGGTAACTCGCACTCGATTTCCTCCGTACGCAGGTCTCCCACTCAAAATAAAAAAAAATATTTTTAAGTTTCATAAATTTTGTCGAGTTGACACGTATGTTTGTGGTAGTGCTATTTTAATTTCATGGATGTCACTAACGAGATTCCAACTTTTTCCTTTTGGAAAAAAAATATATTGGACAAGCCAATGTGATGACAAAACATTATATGCTTTTACTATAAAATAGTAGTGTTAGTCAATATATACCTCCCGCTATAGGATTTTATTGACAAGAAGTTCGAGAAAATCTAAAAAAACATAAGACAAGAATGACAGAGGATTGAAGAAAGAAGAGAGGCACCACCAAAAGTTGTTGGGAAAATGATACTATATAGCCGGTTTAAAATAATAGGCGAAAAAATATATATTTTTTGTATTATTTTGTATACATACACGTATGTATGTTATATACAAAAAATATATAAATTTTATACACTTTTACAGCTATCAAATGTAAATAATTTTGGTCGGGCTAAAAGTGATATTTAGCCAAAGTTGTTTGGTGTGGATATAGAATCCTTCTATCGTATTTAAAGATTGCAGGTTTAAGTTTCAAAAATAGAAAGATTTTGACAGATAACGCTTTTTTTAATTGATTTTATGTATCATGAATTAGAATTAATCGGATTTTAATACGACTACCAAGAGTGAAAAACAGAAAAAAGAAAGAGAGTATGTGAAAAGAGTACTATTATTTAGTGGAAATGATTGAACCAAAAATGTTTTCAACTGACACGAAAGGTCACAGCTATATCTTCATTGATAATGTAATAACAACTTCAATTGTCATGTCAACTTTAGTAATATAATCAATTTTTCTAATAATTTATGTGAATTATTGTCGTTGTGTAAACAAAAGAAGTCTTTTTATGGCTCTTTCGATTTTTCTTTCTTTTCCTTTGTACTTAATTTTCTGTGAAATTGGGTCACAGTAGTCCAAAATTGACTATTTCTTGGTTTGTAACCCTTTCATATTATTTATTGGAAAAATAATATTGTATAGCCAATGTAAAAATGATAGCCAAAAATATATAAATTTTGTATATTTTTTGTATATGCATACATTCAGTATGTTATATACAAAAATTATACAAATTTTATATACTTTTTCAGCTACCAAATGTATATAGTTTCTGGCTAAAAGTGATAATATACCCCATTATAACTCCCTCCGGCCCACTTTAAGTGGTTTTTGCCCTTTTTTTTTTGTGGTCCACAATATGTGATTTTTTCGATATTAAGAAGGAATTAACTTCTTCTTTCCAAAGTTGCCCTTGGAGTAAAGAGTCTAGGAGTAGTTTGTTATATTTCCAATGAGCAGATTAAGGTTAATATGGTCAATTTTATTATTAATTAATACAAAAAGGTGAACTCCCTAATCTATCTATATCTATCTATATTATATTAAAAGCACGAAGGCCCTTAGCGATATGTCGTTTGTCTTTTTTACCCTTTAAAACATAGAGTTCACATTGGACAATATAGTAATTTAAGTATTTCATTAATATTTAATAAAAATTGAACGATTTTGGAATGTTCACGATATTATTTGGTAAATTTTTGCTAGAATTATTCGTTTTTAAATTTTGCTTTACTTATTTGTTATATTTTTTTTTCATGCTTCTTACACAAGGAAAGTTAGTAAAAAAATTTCCCTAAACTTGCACTTCCCTTTACTCCACCGTAAATGACTTCTTTTGTTTGCATTAATTATTCGGTAAAAATTTTCTTCACGTTTCTTACACAAGGAAAGTAAATAAAAATAATTTCCTACACTTTAGCTACTGGTTCGATCTCATTAACTGACCGTATGTGTATTTGACTTTGGTTAAATTCCCTACTCTTTGGAGTAGTAAATATTTGATAATTTTTGTGTACACTAGAATAGTTAATAACTTTTTTCCTAAACTTTTACTACTTTGTTCAACTCTCAATAATGACTTTATTTGTCATACAAGGAAAGTAAATACGCACGTACACTAGGAAATTTTGTAGTTAGATTGTCCACGAGCATATAATTTATTTTATGTGTCAAATTGTGTACCAAAATACCTTTATAAAAGAAGCTACAATGTCACAAATTAATCGTCAAATTACGCTCTATTCCAACACCGCAATTTCATGTTTTGTTTCTTTTATTAATATCAACATTTTTTGCTACTTCGTATTTTGCAAGCACGTTTGCATGCACCAGTTTTTATTGTTGCATCAATAATTTATCTTTATTATTGCATTAACAACCCTTTATTATATAATTTTTGTTTCATGTTTTGGACGTGGCTAATTTCACATCTCACGTAATTTACAAATTTAACACAGGTTATTGAACTATTGCAATTCATTCATCACAGAAAATCGGTTAGACATTCGATCTAAGTCTTATTGCTTAAATTAGTATTGTTTTTTCTTTGTTGTATGATTAAAAATACTTATTGCTATGCCAGCTCAGGTTGCTTGTTTTAAATTGAATTAAAAATTAGACTATATGCTTTAATTCTGTGTAATATTAATGATTTGCATTATTTGCAATTGCCATGCTTGAATCACTCAGATTTCAACAACTACACTCGTTCAGGTAAAGTATCTTCCTTATATCATAAAAATAACCAATTATTGAATTAGTCACTTTGATAACTTATAAAACTCTTATGCTTTATTTTAGGTACACCTGCAATGCCCAGTGAAAAGGAATTGTCAGACCAATGTGTCGCAATAAATAATCTAAGAGTATCTGATTCATGTTGGGTAATACGAGTGTTAATATTTGGGAGTGGAATAGTAAAAGAGTTCAACAATAAAATAAATCAAGGCTCGAAAAATTGTGACATTAGTTGACGAAGAGGTAATTATTACTTTATATCAATAATAATACAGATTATTTCATGTCTTTTCGTATTATAGTTTTAACCATCAGGTTAGCTTAAAGTGAAACTTTTTATACGAAACAAAAATTCAAGCTACACTTTTTAATGGTTATATTGAGATGTGGAAAAATTATTTACAATAAAACAAGATCTGAAAAAGTACGAAAGCTCTTAGTAAAATGTCGTTTGCCTTTTTTACCCTTTAAAAATAAATATTACATTGGACGAAATTGTAAAAATTTACTTTCCTAATATTTGGGATCTTGAAGTAAATTAAGATTTTAGTTATTAAATATCTCTTTATTCAACAAGGTAGGAAGTCCTAATATTTAGAATTAAGTCAACCAAGATTCTATATATTACAAATCCTTTCCTTGAAAAGTTGGTTGTCTAATTACGAGAAAAAAAAAAATATGATTGAACCTGACTATAATAATTTATTGTAAAATTGAGGTTCGATGTAATTTATATTGCTGATCAAATCTCACTAATCAGTGATTCAATATAATTCAACTAAAATATTGCATATTAAATTATTTCTTTGTTTAAAACTATAATGAGCTAATATTAACAATTTGAATCAACAAAAAAAATCATAATAATAGTATTTTTGGCTGTATGTAAATTATAATTGCAGTTGAATATAACAACTGTAATTATTCACAAAATGTTACCGTATGTACGAAGTCTTAGTATTTAAAAATTTAAAATTAATATAATATAATATAGATAATTAATATATTATTGTTTTCGATGATGACCACTTATCAGAAGGTTTTCTTTTCCTTTGATATATAGGCATTCCCAACGACAATAGGGATTCTTACTTGTTTTTGCATGATTTGGAATTGGAGTGACAAATACATCATTTACTTCAAAATCTTAAACAATAATTTATTCAAAGTTACATTATAGTTTTAACCTACAAATTGTAGCTTTATTTAGTTAATCAGATTGTATTGCACAATAGTCTACGAATCTTCACTTAATTTTAACACAAAAATAGTAAATAATTACATGTTACTTATCACATCGCCTTTAATATGAAATAAAAAATAAAGCAAAAAAGAAAAATCTTTATAGAATAATGAAGGTGGCAATTACACCCAAAGAAAAAAACTACTAACTTTTAATTTATAATCATAGGCTACTTTCTTCCGTTCTTTACTTTTTATTAAATTATAAATAGACTGTTCAGTACTATAGTTAAATAATTTTAAAAATTGTATATTCATTAAATTAGGGTTCACGCGCAAAGCGCGTACCCTAAGACTAGTATGTATTAAAAGAGCCAAAAAATCACTTAAAGTCTACCGGGGGAGTAGTAGTTCACTTTCAAAAACGATTGATAACTTTGGCAATTAAAACGTGATAGAGTAAGAGATCGACGTCATTTAGCTATTTTCTAAAGGGATTTTTTCTTACCTATACCATATATGAAACCTTATTACCAAAAATATGCATAATTCCTAAATTACCCGCCCAGTCCATATTATTTCTACAGTTTTTGTACCAATCATTAAAAGCTAATTAATAGCAGCTGTATCTTCCTATTTTTGCGAGCTAAATTTTAGGAGCAGAATATTATGAACAGATTTGGCGTGAATAAGATCATATCATATCACGGAAATCGCTCATCTTCAATTTATAAACAAATTCTGTTCGTCGAAATCAAAATATCAGTTCGTCGCTACAAATCAAACTATCAGTTCATCGAAATCAGAAGCTCAATTCCAAATTGTAGAAATCAGTTCTGCAAATCTCAGTTTGTCGTCTTTTTTCATCAATCCCTAATCAAAAAGTTCAAGTCAAATTGTAGAAATCAATTCTGCGATTCTCTGTTATTCGTCTTTTTTTTTCTGAATCCAAAAAATCAAAAAAGCAACAAAATATTGAACAATAACTCTGCAACGACAAGCATTCATGTCCAAAATCCCAATCATGCTACATTTTAATAGAAATTGGGATAGCTATGGCAGATTTAGAGATTTTCAAGTTGATGGCATTGTGCTCGATGAGGATGCAAGTTACAGTATGTTGATTTCTACAATTGCAGAGCAATTAATGATTGATACTTCAGAAAAAATTGTAGAAATCAAATACATTGTGAATGAAAATTGTCCTCCAATGAAGATTAGGAACAATATGGGGGTTAGTGTGTATATGGAGACAAAAAAGGAGAATAAAAACTTAGGATTGTATTCGTTACTCATAAGTGTACGAAATTTCAATATGGAAGTCTGATTTTACGATAATATCTACAAAATACCTACATTTATCTACAAATAAACTACAGTGTGGGATATGCCAGCCTCTCCCGTCATAGAGGAATATCAAAGTGAGACTGTAGATAATTTGTAGACAAATTATAGTTAATTTGTAGATTGTACATAATTTGTAGATATAATTTAGATACGTTGTAGATAAATTGTAGATAAACTATTTTATGATTGTAAATATTTTTATTGCTGTTTGTTATGTAATTCTAGGTGAGGGCTTCAACAGATCATATCCATACTGTGATAGATGGTGTGAAGCGACACATGAATCCTACATTATAACTACTATTAACTACAAAAACTCTACAATTATGTATAAAACCAGCTCTACAATTTAAACAAATTTACCTATAGTTTACCTACAGTGAATGTACAAATTACCTACAGTTTAAGTACCTAATATAAAAATAACTACAATTTACCTACAGTTACAGGGCAAACAGGCAACACATCATCCACAATCATGTCTACATTATATCTACATTTTAGACTATAATTAATCTTGTAATGTTCTACATAAACTACAAACTAACTACAACTACACTACAAACAGTAAACTATTGCAATAAAACTATTCTGTCCACAAAATATCTACAACTACAAAGGCAGAACATCACAACTACAAATAACTTTTTTTTAATTACTTTTTTTTGCTTTTGTTTCCCTCGAACTTCCCCGCCCCCTTCTATTTCTAATTAAATTCTTAAATTAAAAGACCTCATATACCCTTCAAGAGAGTTGTACGCTAAACTTTAAAGCTAGAGATATGTATAGCTATGTTGAAAAATAATGGTGCCCCCGTCACCTTCAAATCTTTGGTCCGCCTCTGCTACCAGTATCCATTATCACTCAAACCACAATTATTTTATTTATAAACTTACTGTAGTCTCGTCGTTTATGGCAATGAAAATAATAGAAATTAGTTAAACATGCTCAAATCCTCCACAACCTTTTTACTGGGTATGGGTAAAAGAACGTGGGTACGGGGCAGAGAGATTCAGAGAGAGAAAGTAAGGGAGGAGTGGAGATACTGGGCGGGTAACGGAAACCCTTTAATTAAGGAGTAAAAAATATCTCATTAATTATACCCTTAATTAGTAGAAAGGCAGAAAGGGGGCCGCTTTCTCGAGTGAGAGTTCTTTTTAAGGGTTAGTCTGACTGTCCTCATTCTAGTTGGTAGGCGTGCGAGTAAGAGGGTAGTCGGCGAAATTATATGAATTGAATGGGACTGGTATAGAAATGGTAATTTGGTATACTAAGTGTAATTAAGAGGGTGTTTGGATGGGCTTAAAAGCTGGTCAAACTAGCTTTTAAGCACTTTTTTAGTTTTTGGAGTGTTTGGCAACAAAAAAAGCTAAAAAGTGCTTAAAAAAAGCCAAAAGCAACAAGTTGGCTGGCTCCAACTTTTTTGATTTTGGCTTAAAAGCCATTTTAATTTGACCAATAAAATTACTCTCTTGCCCTTATAAGTTTTTATAATACCAAAATTACCCTCTTCTTTCCTCTTCCTCTTCAGTTTTCTGTACTTTTCTTCAAGCAATTGCCCTTATATTTTTGTCTTTTTAATAAGAAGTGCTTACCACCACTTGTTTGCCAAACACTTCAACAACTTTTTTTAAGCTTCAGCACTTTTATCCAAACATGTAACTGCTTATTTATAAAATAAGCTCCAGCACTTAAAAGTTGCTTTTAAGCACTTGTGCTTAAAAGTCAATTTTTTTAAGCCAACCAAACCTTAAACATTGAGGGTAAAAAAGTTTTCTATGTAGTATAGGAATGTAAAAATCCCTTTTCTAAATATGAGACTTGGTTTATAAGATAACTTTTTTTTAAATAAAAATTTCAACTATATATTGAATATCAAATGTCATTACCCTTTCCACAATTCAGGATAAGTTTTTGCTTCGATGCCTCTCACCCACCAACTACTCAAAAATAATGACAAAAGAAAAAATTATGTTGCATAAGAGTTGTCTCTTAAGCAGTGGCGGAGGCAGAAGTTGAGCTACGGGTTCCGTCGAACTCATTAACTTTAGCTCAAACGGTGTATTTATATTAAAGAAATTATTAAAAATATACAAATATTAAATTTAAAACTCAGTCATTAACACTTAAAATCGGCGCTCTAAAATCCATAACCTATAAGTTAAAAGTCTTGCTCCGCCTCTACTCTTGAGCATCATTTTCTTAAAGATTTCATGTGCTGCTAAGGTCATTTTCTGAATCTATTTATTTGTATGCCGTTGATTAAACAATTACATAAAATATTCCGTTACTATAAATAAAAAAAAACCTATAGTTTGGAAAGTACAATCAATGAGTAATCAATAAACGTGAAATGGTCAAGTTGTATTTTTTTATTTATATATTTCATAATCAGTAGATCTGATGGACCAAAAGACAGGAATGCACTTAATAAAGTCTCAGTAATCAATACAATTATAATACCTGCAATTTTATAGTCAACTAATCCCTCCAATAATATTACCTTATTCCAATTAAGGTTAGGCTAATCATTTTGATTGTGCTGTGCCATATATATTTTGACTGTAATTAGTTACTGTGTTTTTATTTTATATTTGATAGTTGTTACAATATTTTAGTACTATACATGCAAGGTTTGAGGATTTAATTCACATTCAGAATTTTGCCAAATAAGGATTATAATTTTGATTATTTCTTAACGTTTACCTAATCAGGTTAGAACCAAATTCAGTAGAGCTAAATTTAGATTAAGTTTAATTCTATGTTTCAAAATATGACTAAATCAAATCTGTCTTATTTTAAAATTTCCAAATTAAGCCAGACAAAACCCATATAACAAACCATAAGAAAATATGAGCCATTGAAATTTGGCATCTCCCATTTCCCAAAGAACATAATCCATTGAATTATATATTAAGCTTACTATTCCACTATCAGCTCAACCTTTCATTATACTAAGGAGTCCTTATAATTTTCTTTTCCTCAAGTCTTTTAGAGACATTAGGATCCATTTTTGTCAAAGTAGGGTTTCAATATTGGTTAGTTGTACTTCAACATTATTAAAAAATAGGAAAAATTATGCGATACAACGAACACATACATTGTATTTATCAATCATAGTTTTACTTTCAGAAAATTATCATCTGTAGCTATATATGAATTTTTATAACACACTTGTAGCACTGAAACAAAAGATTAGTTATTTTAAACTGAAACAAGAGAGTAACAAGCTCTCATAGCTTAGTTGGTTATAGTGCAGTAAGCTTAAGTCTTGAGTTTGACTCTCAATGAGAGAATTCTATTTTTCTGTATTTTGCTTTGGTTGTATTCGTTGCACGAACGAATACAATTGATACAGGTTGTATTCGTTTGAACAGTAGGATGATAATTAGGCAAGCTATAGTTAAGTATGGTAATTAGGCTCTAAACTGTAGTTTTTTGTGAAAATTCCTCTAGAAAATAATCTCCCTCATCCAAACAACATCATATGGGAAGCAACCTTGGAACAACGGTAAAGTTGTCTCTGTGTGACTCCATAAGGCACGGGTTCGAAACGTAAAATCAGTCACTAGTACTTGAATTAGGGCATGATTTGATCACGCCCAACTATGCCTTGTAAAAAAAAAGACTCTGCGGACGTTGCAAATATAACCCGAGTATTACGCCCAGGGTCGAATCCAGAGAGAGTTAACCTATCAACTGCTATCTTCAGACCCACTAAGTCTTCAGAACTAGCTTCTCAAATATTCAAATTCTCAGTTGAGTATTTTTTAATAACTAGCTTGCAAATAACTAAATGGCTGTAACTAAATAAAAAAAAGGGTTGTAAACAATTATGAGAAAAAGCTAAGGCAATGATTTTCCCTATTGATGGAATCCCTTCTGTTGCACTCTATCAATCATGAACGCTAATCTTACCGTAAATCTCTCCCGAGTAATCATAGTAATTTACTATTGCACTCTCCCGAGATACACTAGCTTACTTTATTTAGCACGATTCACTTTAGATTACACCCAAGGCTTCGTTATCCCTAATCCCGCCTTTAAACCCGCAATTATAGATTCCTCTAATAATCTAGGAGTGGTGTTGTTCAACAATACCCTAAATATGCACTCTTTTCCAAGTTATGCACACTAAATAGGCACAGCTAATTGAGGATCCTGTCAATTAACTACAACGAACACGAAGTTGAACAAATAAAGATTAAACTAGCAATTTGTATTCACATAAACAAGAAGTTCATCACCCAATAGGTTCCATCAACGCCTCTAGCAAGGAATTTAGCTACTCATGGCTATGGAAAAATAAATTAAGCTTGAATTCATCATAAAATCAAAGAAAAAGAAGAAAGATGTTTAGAGTATTTTTCTCACAATCTTTTTCCTTGCTAAGAAACCTAAAAAATCAATACATGCCTCTCTTGGGCGAAGTCTAGTGTTTTAAAATAGGGTTTAGGTCTAAAAAATCCCGTAATTGACACTCTTGGTCCCTGAAGTTTACTGCGCCTACGCGGTTCTGCCGCGGTCGCGGTTGAACCGCGGCCAAAACACCCTAGCGGAATCTCAATCTCTCTGCAGCTGCTTCCCACCGCGCGGTTCTTGCCGCGGTCGCGAGTGGAACCGCGGTGATTCCAGTATTCGAATACTTCGCGGCCTGTTTTTTGCACGGGTCACATTGGAAATTTCACAGTTGGCTCTTTTTCATCACTTTGACTCCAAAACTGCTCCTTTGCCTCTCTATATACGATATTATCCACCTATACAAATCATGAAAAGCACTAAATAAGAGCATTTTGTCATCACTTTTAGCAATAAAACTACACAAGAAAGTGATTATTTTAAGGTGGATTATAGTCAATACTTCAAAACCCAAAACCACCCAAAACTTAAAAAAAAAATTTTTCTTTGCTCGTCCTCGAGCAACTAAACCACACTTCTAGGCCTAACATGTCCTTCCCAAGTGCATTGCCCCCAATTTAATGTCACACCTTGCTATTTATCAATGACGGACGCCGCAAGCAGTGCTAACAATCATATCTCAAATGCAGACTCTCATACCAAGACACACTTGTGCTCACTGCTAATTACCTTAACAAGAAAAGTGAAGACTCACTTCTTTTCTTCTGAGTCACATTGCCCTCACATAAACAAAATTCTGAGAGAAGTATCCAACACACATTCAAAATTCAACAATAAGGAACCATATATAGAAAGAATTCACTCACTCTCATCAAAGAGCATTCACATGCCACCACAGACACACCATAAGCTTGCCCCTTAGTGTAATTACTACTACTAATCGAGCCACTTCAGTCAAAAGATCAAGAGGTCTTTATAGGTGTTAATTAGGCTTAAGGACGGCGTCTAGGATTATATTGGATATAGTGACTAACCTCCTCTAAGCACTTTTAATACACACTTTTTTTTATTTTACCATTCATGCTCAACTCCACATCATTAATCCACCACTATTGTCAACTTGTGACCAACTTTTTCGTTAGTACAACTGGACTGTTTCTTTATTTTCTTTTTTCAGATACTTGTACACTGCCAGTTCACCAACCAGAACCTTACATCTTGATTTCCCCTTTTACTCTTTTTTTCTTTTTATCTTTAGTTCTCTCCCACCCTACACTTTGACTTTTGTATATTCTTTAGTGATTAAGTGCTTCTAGGAGGTAAGGGTTCAAACAATGAGCTTATTCAAACACAACAATTTAGATTATTATAGGGTTATCAAAGAACAGGCTTCAGGCTCAAAGGGGTTAACTATGATAGTATTCACAAGTGGATTCTCAAGTATAAAGGGTTGCACAAAGAAATGCCTCAATCATCTCTAAGACCAAACGACTTCTATTTCGCTTTGCAAACACACAGGGCAAATTCTAGGTATCATATGTAGGCATAGGATGCAAGTAACAACTCACACACACTTAGCATGTAACTCATTCCGAATCAGTTCATCAACACAATCATACGAGTGTTCAAGCCAGACAAGATGTGCAAAATTAAGGCATAGATTATGAGTCCACAAACAAGCTTAGACCTTACACCCTTAGTTCGTTTTCTTTGCAAGTGTGCACATTTGGGGTTACATTCTGACCTTCACCCATCTAATCCTGAAACTATAAAGAAAATCTACCTAACCCGGTTCAAGAAAAACCCTTGGAAAAGAACCGTGGTCAAAAGAAAACCCAAGGGGGAGGTACTACACTACCTAAAAGAAGAAAATAAATAAAAAAAACTTTCTACATGGACTACTT
>NC_031990.1:43484690-43563676 GCF_001879085.1 Nicotiana attenuata
GAGGAGAGATATTACCGCGTTTTATTTAGAAACGTAGTAAGAAACCGCTTTTTACTATATATGTATCGTCCCCCATTTCCCTTTCCCCACGTTTCTGGACAAAACCAAAATCCCCACTTTTTTAAAAAACGAAAGCGCCCCCCCCCTCCTCCTCACCAATTAACTCGATAAAAAATTCGAGTGGCCCCCAACTCGTTCCACAAAAACTAATCAAAGTTAAGTCCCATGCATCCTAGCCAAGCTTCTAATTGTTAGTGGGTTGCTTGTTTCGGAGTTAAATTTTTAAATCTTTCAACCTTTTCCAAAGAAACATGATTCGAGTATTCGGATGTAGTTTATGTCCAAACTCGTATAAATAATGGCTTTAGTTGTATTTGAATGTGTTGTATGGTTGTTTTGTTATTATTTTTGCGATTTAATTTGGTATGTTTATTTTTTATCCGCGAACTAAGTATTAATGTTTAAAAAAATATGTTAAAAATTGTGAAATCATTATAAATTATTGTTAATAATTTGTTAATAATATTATTATGTTTATATGTATTTATGTGCATACATGTATTTGTTGTATTTTATCTGGTTTAAATTATTATTTCTTAAAGGACTAGTAAATATAGTGCCTTTTACGGTAGTAAAATGTAATGCTTTTAGCGTAGTAAAATGTAGGTGCCTTTTAGCGTAGTTATAATGATACCTTTAGCGAGTAACTTGTATGCCTTGTTAAGCGTAGTTTCCCTGGTAAGTTTTAAGTATCCTCTATATACTCAAAAATACGTCACAAATAATCTGATAGCATTCAAACACAAATTCTGTCCATATTATAGTCAACAATATCAATTGGTGGCTACTGGGCCCCGCAATATAACGAGCCTGGAAACCCATATAATGAATAATTTAATTAATATTGTAATTATTATAAAATTAGATTATTTAATTTACAAACAAACATAATCATTAATGTATAAAACTACATGTAAAATAATAAAATTAAAACATTAGAAGAATTCAGATAAATTGGTGCTACTGGGCCGCAAAATATCGAGACCCTGGAACCCATATGTAATATTTAATTATAAAATAATTTTTAAATTCACACAACAAACAATACATAATTATAAAACTAACAACATAGGAAGAATTCAGGATAAATGGTGCTATTGGGCCGCAAATTCGGCCTGGAACCCATATGTGAATATTTAATTAAAAAATTAATTATTTAATTTACATACAAACATATAAAATTTATAAAAACTAAAACACATAGAAGGAATTAGTAGGATATCCGTGGTGCTACTGGGCTGTTCAAATTATCGAGCCTGGAACCCATATGTGAATATTTTATTTATATTAAAACTTTATTATTTAATTTTACAAACTAACATATAAAATTATAATAAACTACACAAGAAGAACTTTAGGATATGTTGGTGCATATTGGGGCCGCAAATATCGAGTCTGAAACCCATATGTGAATATTTATTTATAAAATTTTATAATTTAATTTACAAACTAACATTATAAAATTATAATAAAACTAACAATAGAAGAATTTAGGATAATCTTGGTGTACTATGGGCCTGCAAAATATCGAGCCTGGAACCCTTTGTTTTAAACTTCATGATTAAAATTTGAATAATTATAAAAATTAATTATTTATTTTACAACACAAACATTATAAATTATTAAAACTAAACATGTAATTTAATGTTGTTTAATTTACCAGTAGCACAACATGGAGGTGTCGGCTATTTCATCCGCCTTGCACCTTCCTAGCGATGACGCTACTCTCGTAAAGGGCCGAGCATAGGTCCTGTGCACCACACATATAAAGAAGGGGAGTTACTGACCCAGACTTTCGCGCCAGGAGTGGAGTAGGACGAACATGTGGACTTTCTTTGCTCGACAGAGTATCTCACATTGATCAGTGCAGTTCCCAAGACGCCTGCAGCGAACCGGTTTCTACCAGGATTTTGGAGATCGGCAGGCTGCAGCTCGATTAGTTCTTTGGTCACTGGCCCTGATTAGAGCGGTGGCGGACCAGAGAACGCACACAATTCCACCTGCCCATTGGTGAGGCCACATCAACACCGCAAGACGTGGAGGTTTTATATGGGCTGCCGTTGATGGAACTGGACCCGTTGCTCTCACCGCTTGGCATGAGAGAGATGACACGTGGCAGTACCCTGGACATGCTGCAATGGGCTCACTGCTTTCCGGCCAGAGGATGAGAATTACTGCATGGGGAACCAGTCAATTTTCCGCTTGACGACTATTCGACACTCGACCAGTGGTTGGAGGCATTGCCATTCTGGAGATACCGATTGAGCGACTTATACCGGTATCATGTTGACGGTGATAACGAGGTTGCATGCTGCTCCTTATGTTTGAGGGTCTTGTTCCCGAACACATTCGGGGAAACCCTAGTTCAGCTTGAGATTTCTTCATCATATTGAGCGGCTAGATCATTTACCCCAGTACAGCTGGGGCTCTGCTGTTCTCGCCTACTTGTACAAGGTATATGTGCGGGCGAGCATGGGCACCCAGAGTGACGTTGCTGGAATTTTCGCCCGCTACTACAAGTACAAACAATATATCGAATACTCTATTCATTTTAACATACCTAGTAAAAATATATCTTAAATTTTACGTGAAACTTATTTTATGTTAGGTTTGGCCTGGGAGCGGTTTCCTGCGTTGCAAGCACCTCTACCACGAGTTAGATCGGTCACCGCATGTACCTCACGCGGAGTTGCTACCCTCTAGCTAGAGGTGGTTCTCCGACGGGGGATATATATGCCGCGAGTACGAGGGCCTCGGGCCATATCTCTCCTTGTTGAGGGATATATTGGATTTGCTGGATGGCGCACAGGTAAATGTATATCTAAGTTTACTTGTAAATACACATCTAAACACACAGTTTTGTGTATACTGAGTTCTTCTAGATTTCCTGTCTACTTAATAGTTTCTCTGGAACAGCCAAATACACGACGAGTTTATGCTGCCTTGGCCTGTTATTGCTCGAACCGGCCGACTTATAGTGCCGGCCTCTTCTTGTCCCTTTGCTCTGCCTTGTATTGTGGAGCATCCATGCACCGCGCGGTACTCACCAGTTTTGTGCCGTACCGCAGCTCGTACCGACTCGCTCGCCCACCTGGAGAGACACACATTGCCAAGCGGGATGATCGTACCAGGTGGAACGGACGTATTTTTGGCACATGGCTACCAGGACCAGATATTACAATGGGACCCGGCGGCTGACCTTGATTCCCCCCCCCCCCTTTTACGACACGGCTGATGACTGAGCATCGATTACATGGGTTGGTACCGCGGTGTTACCCGACTTATTTTAATCGGGAATCACACCCTGTTCGTCGAGCTAGCGGTCAGTACGTTCCAACGCCGGGATAAGGCACGACGCGTCACTGTTATGTTATTTGGGTATATTCTTACTCATAAATGTATCTAGTGGCGTATCCCTTCTGCTCTGCCTTGATATTGCTGGGAGCATCATGCCAACCGAGGCGGTACTTCACCAGTTTGGCCTCCGCAGCTCGTACCGACGCCCCACCTGGGGAGACCAAACATTGCCAGCGGGATCGATCGTACCAGGCCCCTGAACCGACTATTTTTGGCATGGCTACAGGTACCAGTATTTACATGGGACCGAGCGAGCTGATCCTGATTCTCCCCCCCCCCCACTCTTATACCGAGGACGGGCTGAGGATATCTTGAGCCACATGATTACATCGGGTTAAGAGCAGTACCGCAGTCAAAGATCACTTACCCGCACTTATTGTCCCGGGGAATCCGTTCCCGTGAGGCTGGCGGTCAAACGGTACGTTCCATACGCCGCCGGAGGCCACGACCCTACCAGTGGCACTGGTTATAGTGTTATTATTTAATTCTTACTTATAATGTGATTCAGTGTTCCGTAGATTTATTAATCTTTAACATGTTGTGCAGGCGCATTGGCCTACCATTTAGTCCATCAATTGGGACTGCAGATGCTTAGAAGCACGCCTCTGAGCGATCCTACTACGTCCGACTATATGCAGTAGTCGTAATGGCCGACAGCGTTACAGAGCTGGCTGCACCGCGGACACATCCTACATCGAAGGACCAGGAGACTGGACGAAGCGCTTAGAGATTGTCCCTACTTATGTGGCGCCAGAGCATACCATCGAGGTAAGTTTATCCCACGAGCTAGGGGACGACGAGGTACGGGCTTGTCCTACAGAGACAGGGGTGCTCCACGAGGCAGGGCTGTCCCACGGGGTCGTGGGCCAACGAGGAGGTGGTCCCCAGCAAGGGGGCGTTGAGGCACTGTTCAGGCACCTGATGATTGATGTTGGAGCTGATCTGTCGGGTGACCTCCATCAGCCAGACGAGCATCCCAGCAAGCATGCCGTCGTACAGCCTTCATCTGGCGTTCACGTCCAGCCGCATCGCAGGTGATCCGTTAGATCCATTGTTGATCACGGGCACGAGCCCTACCGGACATGATTGGAAGCAGATGTTTTCAGGCCCATCGACCGCTGTTGAGATTGGCCGACCCGAGATGTGGATGGTGGGCGCCGGCTGAGTTTATGCGTCATCGTCGACGGGTGGTGTGGATCTTTCACAGGAGCAGGTATGTTGTATTACTATTAAATTTAAAATGTGTTTTTATCTATTGATTCGCAATAAATAACTTTATACTTTTCTTATTAAGGTTTCATCCCAGCCCGTCACGGAGGCCACTTTGTGCAAGTGCGGAGCAGGATGCGACGGATGGCTTATATTCAGGAGCTCGACGAGACCATGGTAAGAATTTTTTTTTGACTTAACACGTACATTACTAATATATAATTTCATATACTGAGCTGACTTATTTTTTTGTAGGTTGCTGATGGACTGACGGCCCTTTTTACCAATCCTGCCAAGTACTACTTGACGATCATGCTGCAGCGCATCCTCAGAATAAAGAGGCGACGCGATGAGGATGATCCTAATAGTGTATCCGGGCGGGATGGGATGCGCCTCAGGCCAGCGGCTGCATTGAAGCACACAGGCTGTGGGACACATTGATTTTTCTTTATTTGTTTTTATATACGTATGTAAATATTATTTTATGTAAATAATAACAACAATTTTTTTATATTTTAATAATATACGCATTATGTTTTTATTTCCCCGTTTCTTCTTTATTTTAACACTACAACACAAACACAAAATAGAAGCTTAACATAACTTAAATTCAGTACAACTAATAAAAACACATGACACGGGAAACATAAAGATAAGCTACTACACTCAACACAGTACATGTCATTGTTTAGTCACGACCGCCTATATTTTCTGCTCCAACCAACGTAAAATTTTCTTCCAACTTATTTTTTTTATTCCACCTCTTTGAGTTTATTCTCCTTCAACTCCGCAACTTCTCGTTTGTATTCTCGTTCATACGCCCACCGTTTTTTTGGTCAATCATGAAGATGCTGCAAAGATTGTTTGTAGCATTCCTGCTGACAGGGTTCATCAATCCATACCTCAAAATTGTAAAAATTTCCGTTGTTGCCTCCAACCTGTTTCACACACATCCAGTATCTACGCCCAACTTGACCGTCATCCCAACAGTCCGCCATCATACAACATTTGCCACATTGGCACATTGGTACAATACAAGCGGTCAGACATTTGTTAAAGCGAGAAAAAACCCTACTTTTATGGAAAGCTTTGCTATTTGTTATGGTTAAGCGCAGAAAATAAGTATAATGCGCCCGTTATTTATAGGCAAGACAACACAGAAAACGTAGTATTTAACCGCGCTATATATATTCACACAAAACGTAGTATTTAATCGCGCTATGCTTGGCGTAATAAAGATTCTTTCTGATACGAAACAACTTTTTCGCAATCGAGCAGCTTTTCAGAACGACAAGACAACACACAAAACGTAGTATTTAACCGCGCTATATATATTCACACAAAACGTAGTATTTAATCGCGCTATGCTTGGCGTGTTAAAGATTTTTTCTTATACGAAACAGTTTTTTCGCAGTCAGGCAGCTTTTTCGAACCGCGAGACAACACACAAAACGTAGTATTTATCCGCGCTATATATATTCACACAAAACGTAGTATTTAACTGCGCTATGCTTGGCGTAATAAAGATTCTTTCTGATACGAAACAGCTTTTTCGCAGTCAGGCAGCTTTTTCGAACCGCGAGACAACACACAAAACGTAGTATTTATCCGCGCTATATATATTCACACCAAACGTAGTATTTAACTGCGCTATGCTTGGCGTAATAAAGATTCTTTTGATACGAAACAGCTTTTTCGCAATCGGGCAGCTTTTCAGAACGACAAGAACAACACACAAAACGTAGTATTTAACCGCACTATATATATTCACACAAAACAAAGTATTTAACCGCGCTATGCTTGGCGTGTTAAAGATTCTTTCTGATACGAAACAGCTTTTTCGCAGTCGGGCAGCTTCAGAACGACAAGACAAACATAAACGTAGTATTCAACCGGCGCTATATATATTCACAAAAAACGTAGTATTTAACCGTGCTATGCTTGGCGTGTTAAATATTTTTTCTGAAACGAAACAGCTTTTTTGCAGTCGGGCAGCTTTTCAGATCGAGAAGACAACGCACAAAATGTAGTATTTACCGCGCTATATATATTATATATATATATATTATATATATATATATATATATATATATATATATATTCACACAAAACGTAGTATTTAACCGCGGTATGCTTGGTGTGTTAAATATTTTTTCTGAAACGAAACAGTTTTTTCGCAGTCGGGCAGCTTTTCAGATCGACAAGACAACACACAAAATGTAGTATTTAATCGCGCTATATATATATATATATATATATATATATATATATATATATATATATATATATATTCACTTATTTATCAAACATCTTCCTCCTCTAACAGTGTAGTTTTCTAATAATTTTAGAGTGAAACTCGAAAGTGAACGTTAACATTTTCCGTTTTTTAATCCAATACTATTTTTGATTACATGAACGGGAGGGAGAAATCTATTAATTTACTCAGCTGAAAAATATTAAATATCAATAAGATGTAACAAGGCTGTGGAAACATAATTTTATTTGATACATCTTGCAACATAAACAAGTACAGACACTTATTACAAAAAGAAAACAAAACACTACGTGTATTCTTGATAGTTGGGTACATTAGACGAACTTGCACCAGGAGCTAGATTACCACCGCCACCCAAACCAGTTGAAGGACATTTACGACGGTCGTGTCCTGTTTGCGAGCATATGCCACATTTACGCGCATAAACGGTATCACCAACATCCATTTGGTTCCGTATACGCGTTCTCTTTTGCACTTGTAGCTTGCGCAAGTAGTCCTTGTTCCACAGTATTTTAAATGGCTCCGGCGGCCAATAATGCTCAGCACCTAATGGATGCAACTTCCCACTATACGTGTCTACGTATGCAGCAGCACTGTATTGCCTACAAAATATAGTTTGTTGCCCCATATCCAACTTGTTGAAAGCACTTCACCGCATGTGCGGACGGCATGTGGTAGATGGTCCATTTCCCACATGAACACAACCTGCTGGCTCCATTTACGGTGTGTAGATTATTCCCCGGTGTTGACAGATAGCGGTGCGAGCTTCAAAAACACCCCGGTTGTGATCATACTGTAAATATGAATGTCAATGTGCTCGCCTCCTGTATTTCTCAAATCTTTTCATCAGTATTGGCGTAAATTCAACACCCTTGTCCATCAATTTCGATGCACCTTTATGCCTTTCAACAAACCTCTCCGCCATCTGTTTGAATGACATCTGGACCATGGTAGTGACAGGAAATCCACATGCAGACTTAAATAACCCGTTGAAAGACTCCGACACATTTATAGTCAGGATTCCCCATCATCTGCCACCATCAGCATGCAATGTCCACTTGTGAAGCTCATGTCGCATCGACCAATTATAGGCTCTTTCGTATAACTGCCGGATCGATTCCATGCGCCTCCTAAATTTGCACTGTTGGTGATCAATTGCAGCCATCCATATTAAATCATACAAGTCCTTGTTGGGATGTTTCTTCTGGAAATTGGCCTTCAGGTTCCTCACACAGTAACGGTGGTATGCATAGGGTTCCTGCCATTCAGGCAAATGCTCTACAGAACTTAATATACCACCCTGCTGATCATATATTAGACAAATACCTGAATGTTGTTTGGCAACATGCTGCTTCAAGTGGTTCAAAAATAACGTCCACGTCTCTTGACTTTCATTGGCACAAATGGAAAAAGCTAGTGGAAATATTTGTCCATTAGATATCTACTGCAACGACGATCAACAGCTTAATATCATACTTTCCATAGACATGAGTACCGTATATGGAAATTACCGGACGACAATGCACAAAATCATCAATTGCTGGTTTAAATGCCCAAAACACGTATCTGAATATATATTCCGGTATTCCTGGATTCCGCTCATGCTTCCATTCAACAACAGTCCCGGGGTTAAAGTATTTCAGTGCGGCCATGTACTGTCACGACCCCAATCCCGATCGTGATGGCGCCCAACACTAATGCCAGGCAAGCCCGACCAATTTAAATACTCTCAACCCAAATACGCAATCCGTTAACAAGTAATACGATTAAAATAGCAAATATCAAGGTTCCAATCCGAAACTAAATAAAATAGTATGGAAAATAATAACAAATATCCCAACATTCCCCAATAGATCTGGAGTCACGAGTCTAGAGCCTCTAGATGTAACAGAGTAATATATCCATAGTAATAAAGAAGTCTAGGATATGGAAAGACAAATGAAATAAAGGGGAGGAGTCGGGTCCTGCGGACGTCAGGCAGCTACCTCAACAACTCCTGAAAATAACTTCACGAAAAACAGCAAACAGCTCCACTAAGTCTCCGGAGCACCTGAATCTACACACATGGTGCAGGGAGTAAAGTGAGTACTTCCAACTCAGTGAGTAATAAACATATATAATGGCTGAAAGTAAGAAATCCCGAAATATTACAATATAAAGCTATAGTCAATGATTTAGCACGTTAAACGATGAAACAACAACAGACAATGACAATTAAGACCAACAGATATAAAATGCATGAATGCAATGCAATGCACATGACCGCTGCAGCGCGCAGCCCGATCCATTTGGGTACCCGCGCTCACTGTGGGGGTTCAGACTCCGGAGGGGCTCCTACAGCCCAAGCGCAATATCATCGTAACATTCGCTGCGGCGTGCAGCCCGATCCACACTCAGTCCAGATATATATATGCATGCAAGCCACTCGGGCACAATCAGATTATTCATTTTGGTCTCAATTATTAGGAATTATAGAGCTAAGTGTTTAAACCTTTATTTATTTATTAAACATTTCGAGGCAGTGTCTAACTCAGGACTGATATCATGAAATATGCTAAACATCATGGAAGCAGTGATAAGGACCCCTGAAGGATGCAAATGATAGGCACAAAGCCCCAAACATATTCATAAAATCCAAGTAGGATGATTACCAAACAATTTCTAGTCAAGAACACAGTACGAACATCAATCGAAACGGACTAGGTCAAAATTCCCAGTCACAATCGACCCCGCACTCGTCATAGAGTACGTGTCTCGCCTCAATATAGCGTCACAATGTGATATACCGGGGTTTCAAACCCTCAGGTCATCATCTACATCTATTACTCACCTCAAGCCGGCCACAAGTCTAGCTCGCTATGCCTTTGCCTTTCGAATCAACCTCTCTTCGCACGCCGAATCTGATTAAAACCACAACGAATACATTACAATAGGCTAAAGAAACATAACCCAATCGAAAAGACTCGAAAAATACCAAAATTCACGAAGTTGGCAAAACCCGGACTTCGCTTATGCGACTCGAACTCCGCTTCTGCGGTTCCCTCAAAACCGCTTCTGCGGTACAATGTCCGCTTATGCAAACCCGCTGAAGCGACCAACTTCTGCTTATGCGGAACTACCCTAACCCACACCTGGCCGCTTCTGCGATCGCTCACCCGCTTCTGCAGTCCATTTCCGCAGAAGCGGAAATACCAGATGACAGCAGCAACAGACCTGCAACACACCTCAAAACCTCTCGTTCAACCACCCGAATTCACCCCGAGGCCCCCGGGACCTCAACCAAAAATGCCAATACATCCTAAAACCTCATTCAAACTTATTCTCATCCTTAAAACACATCAAACAACGCGAAAACCATCAAATCACATCGAATTCAAGCCTAAGTTTCTTAAAAAAACTTTCGAATTACGCATTCGATCAGAAACCCGACCAAAACACCTCCGAATGACCTGAAATTTTGCACACATATCCAAAATCACCTAACGGAGCTACTGCAACTGTCGGAATTCCATTTCGACCCTCGGATCAAAATCTCACCTATCCACCGGAATTCGCCAAAATGCCAACTTTGCTAATTCAATCCTAATTTTACTCCGGACCTCCAGAATCACTTCCGATCGCACTCCTAAGTCACAAATCACCTCCCGAAGCTAACCGAATTACCGGAATTCACATCCGAGCCCTCTAACTAATAAGTCAACGTTCGGTTGACTTTTCCAACCCAAACCTTCCTTAAAGGGACTAAGTGTCTCATTTCCTATCCAAACCAATTCAATTCAACTCTAACTCACCCGTTGCTGATAATAAAACATGAAAGAGCAATAAATGGGGGAAACGGGGCTGTAATACATGAGACGACGGATTGGGTCGTCACATGTACCTGGGTAGAGATGAAAATGACTTGTCCCAATCACCATAAATAATTTCAAATACACGTTTGCGCCCGAGATATGCCTTTCTTTTGGTAATAGTACACCCATATTCCTAGTGGACAGATGTAATACACTCTTTGATATTGTACCTAATGGACACTTCCAAGTGTGGAATCAAGACAAGAGAAATCAAGTCAACATCCAAGTTGAAGTGATTCCCACTGAATGTGTCCATTTCACAAACGTGGGTGCTAATATATTTACCCACTTTCCACAACCTTGTTTCCTTCTTGCTCGCACGCACCATCCAGTGACAACCGGTAAACCATCTACGGCATATGACCTTGTATACCTTCGGAGTTGACTCCCATACTATCATCTCACGACACTATCTTAAGCTATACATTTTACAAGCCCTGGATATGCGAGCTTTATCGGGAAAATACATGCCCTTTGCCAGCACCATTGGTCTAGACTCATCCCACATTGCTGGCCGAATTTCGTCAAGATCCCTTGTGAGGGCATCCACATCCGGCATACTTGGCAAATTATCAAGGTAGGGAATATGCCGTGAATGAAACGACACGTGGGACTCGTACACTCTTGGTCTAATGGGAAGTGGAGCATGCTCCCTCGTCAGCTCAGGTTCGACATTCACTTCCTCCTCATCTTCACCCTCGTCAGGGAAGGGTATGCCATCTCCGGACTCATCGGCATTGTTGTCATAATCACTATTATCTTCCTGACTCTGCGCATCTGCCAAATCACAAGTAAATACGTCGTCTACTGGCAACTGAGTGAGGTCAGGACCATCAAGTTGCTCGTTTTTACTGCACAAACAATAAAATGATAAGCTACTCAAATTGATAAATACTTTACATAGAGATATATCACTTCACTTACAAGTCGTAATGTGTAGACATTATCTTGTTGGTGATGATTCCCGCATGGATCACCGTGATCCAACACACCAAAACTACGCATATTCCAACTGGGCGTGGGGTCATAACTTGTAAAATTCATATCTGGACGGTACCCCCTGTGGAATATATGAGTGCTAATACAAATTCGATACAACAAAGATAAACATCGTAACACAAATGAAAATTGAAGTTTACTAGTCGTCTTGTGAATTTTGTAAAGTAGGAGAGAAATTATTTCCTCGCTCCTCGTTCGCCCGCGGAGATAAGTTTAGATTCGGCCAAACTCTTTCGGCCGGAACCTGGTGGGCTAATACTGTTCCAGAATAACCACCCGATGATTGAGGGTTATCCCTACTTTTCGCAACAACATTATTGCAAATGTCTTCAACCTTCACGTGCATTTCCAACATTTTTATCAAAATAAGTTCCCAGTATTCATCCGGAGTCCCCAAAAAATCTCTCAGAGTTTCATCATCCTCGATGTTAAACTCAGCGTAACAAGCAACCCCTTGCGGAGTCACAGAATACGGATATCTTTCGGTTATTTTAAGATTCACCGAACGTTTGCTCAACCTCATTTTATTGCATAACAACGATACTTGTCTATCGTACTCCATTGTAAGTGATAACTTAACAAAACTCTGTGGAGATAAACTATAGCTCACTGAGTTATTCGCCACCACAACCTCCCCCCTCCCCCCCCCCCAAATATAATGAAATCCTTACTTTTCGCTCTTCAGACATTATGAAAAAAGCTTGAGAATTTAACAACAAGAAAAATTTATCACGAAGTTGGAGTATTTCTGAATGATCAAAACCCTTAACGCCTCTATATAAGGAAATGCCCAATCCGGGGGGTCAAATTTTTGGAAGTAAAACGCAGTTTAAAAGGGCATTTTACATATTTGAATTATTGTTATGTCAGTTAAGCGCATAAGAGTTATTGGTGGGCCCAGTAAACATGTAAAATGCGGTTTCTTACTGCGTTCTATATAAAACACAGTAATGAACCGCGCTTTATGTAGCTGTCTTTTCAGCTTCCAGTAAAGCGGGTATTCAACTGCGTTTTATATAAAATGCGGTAATGAACCGCTCTTTACCTTAACGTTCCAAACGGCCGTTAAGGTAAAACGCGGTTCATAATTGCGTTTTATATAGAATGGTACTTAAAGTGTTTTGAGTACAAAAGAACCACATTTAGGTTATGGACTCTTTTCTGCACTGCCTTTGTACTGTATTCTGACAAAGCAGGGAATCTATTCTAATTTCCGAGATCCAATTCCACTGTATATTTCATGTTTCATTCATAGGATGATAGTCCTTGAAATTTCTTGCAATTCTATGAATGTTGGAATATTACTCAGGCATTAATATCACTATTTTTATTGATTTCTGTATCATTTATTGATATGAATATCTTCAGACGCTTACTGCCGACAAAAGTTGGGTTCAAAATATCCAAGAATTCGTGTAATGGTAAGACCTTTTTACTCCTCTTTATGTGTTTTTCCCTATCTTTTTGTGCTCTATTAATCATAAAGTTACAATCTTTGTGAGGTTTGATATAATTGGTATGTGTTCTATTTACCCTTGAAGAGGGGATGTGGATTGAAATGTTTAATTAGAATAGTATTAGTGCAATTAATGACATTAATGGAATACTGTTCTTCTACTACAGTTTTTCCAAATAAATTATAAAGTCATATATATCTTTTTAAATAGTAATAAGCATTGATGGGTAGAGTTATATGATACCTGTACTGCTGGAAGATAGCAGGTAGCTGGTGAAATAGTCGAGGTACAAGCAGGCCCGAAGATCACCGTCATAAAAAAACGGTTTATCTTTGAGCTATCTTGGGCTGTTTTGATAGGTTTAAGCTTCTTCCCTCAACATTTTAATGAGGGGTTTTTATTGACTGTCGATGGAGGTAGAAGCCGCTTTTTTAATCTAAAATGTTCTTTTTGAATCTTTAAAGATTGAGATGAAATGGACCATAATAGCGCAGAATGGATACAGAGGATTCATATAACCGACCCTCAACTAGTTTTAGGATTAAGGCGTAGACGCATAGTGATTGATTGATTGATGTTCTTTTACAATCTTGTTTGCAGCACGGGGCATTTATAGTATCCATTCGTCCCCGGATTGTGTGGTGGAAGTACATTCCTCGGAGCAGGAAGTAATAATTGCTTTAGGAAGTAATGTGGGAAACAGACTTCAGAATTTTGATGAAGCATTGCACCTAATGAAGAAATCAGGTATACAAATTACCAGGCATGCTTGCTTATACGAGACAGCGCCTGCTTATGTGACTGATCAGCCTCGGTTTCTGAATTCTGCTGTTAGAGGTGTCACAAAACTAGGGCCTCACGAGTTGTTGGGAGTGCTCAAGAAGATCGAGAAGGACATGGGTCGTACAACTGGGATTAGATATGGTCCTAGACCCATCGACTTGGATATTTTGTTTTATGGGAAGTTCAAGATTCATTCTGAGATACTTGACGTTCCGCATGAAAGAATCTGGGAGAGACCATTTGTTGTCGCACCTTTGATTGATCTACTCGGTTCAGACATAGATAGCGATACAGTTGCAAGTTGGCATTCGTTTTCAAAACATTCAAGTGATCTTTTCGAGTTGTGGGAGAAACTAGGAGGTGAATCTCTTGTAGGGAGAAATGGGATGAAAAGAGTATTGCCAGTTGGAAACAACCTATGGGACTGGTCTTCGAAAACCTCTGTTATGGGTATTCTGAATTTGACACTCGACAGTTTTAGTGATGGCGGGAAGTATCTATCCGTAGAAGCAGCAGTTTCCCAAGTTCGGTTAATGCTCTCAGAGGGTGCAGATATAATTGATTTTGGTGCACAATCTACACGTCCAAACGCTTCAAAGATATCCGTTGAAGAAGAATTAGATAGACTAATTCCTGTTATAGAGGCTGTTAACAAGATGCCCGAGGTTGAGGGGAAGCTTTTATCTGTGGATACCTTTTATTCAGACGTTGCTTCAGAAGCAGTCAAGAATGGTGTTCATCTTGTAAATGATGTATCTGGTGGACGGTTGGATTCCAATATGCACAGTGTCGTTGCAGCACTTCGAGTACCCTTTATAGCAATGCATATGAGAGGTGATCCGTCTTCAATGCAAAATCCCGAGAACTTGCAGTACAACGATGTTTGTAAGGACGTGGCGTTTGAACTCTATGAGAGGCTCAAGGAAGCAGAGTTAGCCGGTATTCCTGCTTGGAGGCTAATACTTGACCCAGGAATCGGATTCTCCAAAAATACTGAACATAATTTGGATATTCTAACGGGTTTGACAACCATTCGAAGTGAGATTGCAAGGAGGAGCTTGGCGTTGTCTCGTGCACCTTTGTTGATTGGACCGTCTAGAAAGAGATTTCTAGGCGAAGTCTGTGCTCGCGCTGCTGCAGATGAACGAGATCCAGCAACTGTTGCTGCTGTGACCACCGGGATTCTGAATGGTGCCAATATTGTAAGGGTACATAATGTTCGATATAATGCAGACGCCCTTAGGCTGTGTGATTCGTTATTGGAAAGGAAACGGTATGCTTAGATAAAACAGTTAACACGAGCTATGTTTTGTTTTTACCTTATTCTTTTCTCATTGTAAAACATCTATCAGTCTGAGATTTGTGTTTTTGCAAAAGAAGTCAAAGCTGAATTGATATAACCAGAAAGAGCAAAGTTTTGTAAGTGAACATTTTACTTGAAAGATAACTAGTTCCTTGATTCATTTGCTTCCTTTCATTTCCCAAGTTTGTAAAACGTAGATGACATTCGTTTTTACTTTAATGTACTTTTTGTTCTCTCTTTTACCAGTTCCAATCGAGAAATAAATTAAGATGCTAAACAAAGAAATCTTTACTTCTCTAACTGCTACCTCCTCTCTATATTATCTGTTGAGAGTTTTGCACCTCTTTGGAACAATAGCTGAATAGCTGAAGTTCTCTCTGTAAAAAAAAAAGGCAGCATTTATATTCGTGCAAGAGGCTGTTTCAAGTTCTCTAAAAAAGTAATAAATGACTTGTTTTTTTTTTTTTATTATCAAATATGAAAAACACTTCAAGTTTGAGGTGTCACGATGCTTCTCTCAGATTGACATGACTTATTTGCATCTAAAAGGCCTTCTTGATGTCATAAAACTCAAGAACACAAGCTGATCAGGACAAAACCAAAAAGAAATCAAAATAAAAGAAACTCGGCGAAAGAAAAAAGATAAAATGCCCTTGCTGGATGCACTTTATTCTGTATCCTCAGACAGGTTATACGGATAGTAAATGTAAACTCTAATCAATATGATGACAGCCACTGTGTATTAAAATGGCTATTTTACATCACTTGCTCTGGGACATAATGTCAATTTCCCGCCATCTCATTCAGTAACAAAAATGTGCATTCAGCAATCATGTCCCAAAATACTTCCTCTAAAGATATGATGAATACTTTTTCAAGTCTATGTTTCACAACAGTACTAACATCCGAGAGGGAATATCAGACTGATTTTACTTCTTGCGTGTGTATAAGAAGCCCACCACCACAGAGATGCCGACAACTGCTATAGGAACGAACCAATATTGCTTAGTAATTTCCTTAACCTTCTGAGGGATATTTTTGGCAGCCTTCTTGACAATCTCAAGTTCTGGGATGGGAGGGGATGTCGAATCAAGCTCCCCAATGAAGAATTTCTCCATCAGTTCCCTCGCATCCTTGCTATGTCCAGCATCTTCGAATTCATCAGTGGCATCTTTTCCTACAAGAAAATGCATCACAAGTCGTATCATTCCATCTTGTAATCTTTCTAATGACATGCTCAAACGTAATTTCATTTACTTCTACTTTGAGCATAGTAAATTCAAAGCGAAGAATATGAATGAAACGATACCTGTAGCAGAAAGTACAACATCATCTCCCCCTGGATGTTCGTCCAAATAAGATGAAACATCATATACCTGCTCATGCACCAGGCAAAGCATTGAAGTTAGCAAAACGGAGAATCAGGCGTTCTAAAAATTTTTAATAAAACATTCTAGAAATATAAGAAGATCAGTCCAAACACTATGACATTTTGCTTATGAAGCAAAACGACAATCAGAACATTGCAGACAATAAGTTGCTAATCCAAATAGCCAATACAATAACTTTCTTCTAATTAGAAATGTAATTTCATGCCAGCACTCAGCAGTTGGTAATACAAATATTTTATAGCATATGGTTTTCGAGTATGACCCTTGCCTGAGCAAGCAAAAAGTTTGGCATCAAAGAAGACAAGTCAAAATGTCCAATTGCATCAATAGTTTTAGCTTCTATATAAATTATTGATTTGCAAACAAACTTTTGCAAAGACTACTGGAGATCATCAGTCTCACTTAGCGTTGCTGTAACATCAAAACTATTCTTTCCAGCAAATCGTGGTGCTCTAAGGCATAAAGCGTGTTAAGCCATATTACCATCTGATTTAAAGTCTATCCTCCTGGCTCATGTCTAGACTAGATATCAAACCAAAACCAGTTTCATTCTCAGAGGTTCAAGACTGGCAATTTACATATTAAGTAGTACTGTGTTCAGGTTTATTTTTACCACGACAAGTTAAATATGGGTTTGACTTCTAGTGAAAATTATTTTGATGGCTGACACAAGAATGTGGGTGTACTTAAGAATATAAATAGCCAATGTGCAATTGGTAAATCCTCTAAATTTCACAATAATAAGAGCTTGGATAAAAATAAAACAGCTCAACTAACCACAAGATGCAATATCAGGAAGTTCTCGCTGCATAAAGTGCATAAGTTGAACTCGATTGCCATATCGTACAGGTTGCAATGTCAAAATATACGAAGAAAACAAGTCCGAGGCCTTAAATTATAGTAATAAATATAGTATGTCCAAATCATAGGACACAACCTATATAAAAATTAATCAGCATAATATGGAAACAAGCAGATAAAATAATGAGGAAAAGCATGGATCAATAATCATGGTTAAAATTCCCGTGAACACTGTCCAAGGTAAGCTTGCATAAATTTTGCACAGCATTATAGATTTTGCATGAGCACAAATGGAAACTAAGGGAGCAATGCACCACCTTATCCACAAGAAATTATATTTAGTTTTCAGGAAGAAGCGAATTGTCAAATGATAGACATAACTCCATGCGAACATTTACAGCCCGCCCCAACCCTCTCACCTTCCCAAATACCACGAAGGAGAAAGGTAGTGGATGAATTTTTATTGGTCCTGAACCACTGCCACTTACAGCTGCAAATTATTAATCTAAGGATAAACTTATAAGGCCCTGCTGCATTACTTACAAGGTTAGGGAGCATTTGAATCAGGACTTGTTATGGTTATCAGTCTTCTTGGTCTTATCTACAATTTGTATGTGTTTCACATTCTTGAGTTGCCGCATCCTGGTGGCATATTTTGAAGCTGAGGAATCTTCATTACTTCGTTAATCACAACCAATCTTCATTACTTCGTTAATCACCCTGATAACAATACACCCAGTGATTATCTTCTAAATCCAGCAAAATTAGCTTTTTACCTTTCTTTTCCTCATTAAGAACTCGCCCCAATTCCAATAGAGAACCAGATACCTATAACTTTCTCTCAGTTCACTAGGGCCACTACCTCAAACAGCTTGACACTCTTCCATAGTCATTATACCTTTTTTTATAACCACCGTGTTAGGGCCAGCTTACTCGCACCTCGACTAATTACACGGGGTACTTGCTACCTCCCTCTATAGTCATATACTTTGTACAAACGTAGCAAGATTGCTACGTTAATATATCCTTCATTTGCTTAATGCACCTGTATTAAAGGTTGCGATATGCACATGGCCACTTTTCCTATGAATCGTTCAACACAAAAAAAAAAAAAAAAAAATTAGCGAGAAACTGGCCGCAGCCATACGGATACATCCACTATATTTCTTTCTCTTAATTCCATTATTACATAGTCAATAAAGGGATTTTAAGACTATTCCAATCATATACACACTACATATTCAATGGTTAAGGGCCAGTCTAACCCGACACTAAGCAGATACATATCATAACATTCATAAGCCTAAGAAAACTTCAACATGGCAATTGAGTCAGATAATTATTATGAACATAAAACTTAAAACTAGCATCAATGGAGTTAAAAAAGAACCATTAATCCTAGTAATTAATGTGTGTGAAGAAAAACTTAAAAAAAAAAATATAAATGAATAATCGCACCCCATTGCAAACCCACTCTATATCTTGGGTCCGTCTAAAAATTGCATAACCACAACGCAGTGGCGGACCTAGCTTGCAAGCTATGGATTCATGTGAAACCAATACCTTTTGCCCAGACCCGATATATGTGTTATGAAAATCTACTAAATATTTAACTGTGAACTCAGTTATTAGGATATATTAACTTGAGCTCGATGCTGAAACTCATAAACTATAAATCCTGGATCCGCCTCTACCTCGGAAAATACATAACCAGTCACATTTACAATAAGAATATATTCCAAAACCCCATCAAAAACAAAAACAAAAACAATAAAAGGGCACCATTGACAATTTTCAATATTGGTCAGTCTATCTAACAATTGAGAACCACAAGCACAATTATTCCCCATAAAAAGGAAAAAAAAAACAGATAAAACCCAGAAAAGAAAAACACCTTGCCGTCGATGACGACCCAGCAATCATCCTTAGTGTTGTGCTGCGATGCTTCTTCCATTGTGAATAGCTTCGTTAGTGTTGGCATTTTCTCTCAATAAACTTTTAATGGCGTTTTACTTGCAAATTTCTCTTCCCTCAAACAAGTTACTAATAAACCCTATATGGCTGAAATACAGAATACTATGGTCTTGCGGCAGTGGTTTTCGTGTGAAAGGGGTAATGTTTTGGTATGGGTTTCTTTTGGGTCGGGTAGAACTAATCCAAATCCCTAATTATACGATTTGATGTACTACTGTGGTCTGAATATTTGCATTCAGCGAGTTGAATTAAGTCGAGTCGTGCCGACTATAAGTCAACATGAGTTTATTATATTATCATTAAATTATAGTAGTTAATTATATACATATTTTTATCTTAATCGATGATTTAACCATAATAACTTGTTCTCTGTGCTCCGTCTCATTTCGGTAGCCCGGTGCACTAAACTCCAGCTATGTACATGGTCCGAGAAAAAGCTGGACCACAAGGGTCTATTATCTGTAAGAGTTTGTTTCCATAGCGCGAACCGATTATCTCGATCCTCAAACTAATTTACGGGCGAAAGTACAATTACAATTGTAAAAAGTTTCTTTTCATGTTGAGGTACAGATACTCAACTCTCTTTAGGAAGGTTGAAGGGAATTAGAGTGAATTTTTTTGCTAATCTCATAATTATTTTGTCTTGTTCTCCGTAATATTACATCAATCCAATAACAACAATGACCGGTTATTCACACAAGTGGGTTTTGGGGAGGGTGAGATGTATGCTGCCTTACCCCTATCCTGGACGGGCAGAGAGGTTATTTCCGATAGACCCTCAGCTAAAGAAAAGATTAAAGAAGCACTGATAATAGTAATGACAGTACAAGATATTTAGAAAACTGAGACTAAGACAGCAAAATGCAAGATGAAAGAAGCACAGATAACAAGTAATACAATACAAGATATGTAGTAGTAGCCATCTAAGGATAAAATAATACTATACTAACAGTAATACTACGGAAACAAGAAGATAGAGGAAAACACTCGAATGCCTACTAACTTTCTACCCTAATCCTTCCTCAACCTCCACACCCTCCTATCAAGGGTCATGTCCTCGGTTAGCTCAAGCTACGCCATATCCCGCCTGATCACCTCACTCCAAGACTTCTTTAGCGTACCTCTGCCTCTCCCCCCCCCCCCCCTCCCCCCCCAAGGACAGCCTCTCACACCTCCTGACTGGGGCATCTGTGCTTCTCCTTTTAACATGCTCGAACCATCGAAGCCTCGCCTCTCGCATCTTATCCTCCACAAGTGTCCTTGATAACTTCGTTCACAATTCTATCTAACCTAGTATGCCCACAAATCCATCTCAACATCCTCATTTCAGCAACTTTTATCTTCTGGACATGGGAGGTCTTGACTGGCCAGCATTCTGCCCTATATAGCATAGTCGGTCTAACCACTACTTCGTAGAACTTTCCTTTAAGTCTCAATGGCACATTCTTATCGCATAAGACACCGGAAGCGAGTCTCTACTTCATCCACCCCGCTTCGATACGATGTGTGACATCCTCATCAATCTCCCCATCACTCTAAATCACAGACCCCAGATACTTAAAACTCTCTCTCTCTTAGGAATGACTTGAGTATCAAGCCTCACATCTACGTCCGCTTCCTGGGTAACTCCGCGAACTTGCACTCCAACTATTCTATTTTGGTCCTACTCAACTTGAAACCTTTAGACTCAAGGGTATGCCTCCAGACCTCCAGCCTTACGTTAACACCACCTCGCATTTCGTCAACCAGAACAATATCATCTGCAAAGAACATACACTAGGGCACCTCTCTTTGGATGTGCTGCTTCAATGTATCCATCGCCAAGGAAAATAAAAACAGGCTAAGTGTTGATCCCTGATGCAACCCCATCTCAACTGGAAAGTACTCCGAGTTTCCTCCTGCCGTCCTTACCCGCGTCTTAGCTCCCTCATATATGTCCTTGGCCGCTCTAATATAGGCTACATGCACTCCCTTAGCCTCCAAACATCTTCATAGGACCTCTCGCATGACTTTATCATAAGCTTTCTCTAGGTCAATGGACACCATATGCAAGTCTTTTTTATGCCCTGTATTGCTCCACCAACCTCCTCACAAGGTGAATGGCTTCTGTAGTCGACCGTCCCGGCATGAAACCAAACTGGTTGTCAGAAATGGACACACTCCTCCTCATCCTCCCTTCTATCACCCTTTCCCAAACTTTCATCGTATGACTTAGCAACTTGATACCCCTATAATTGTTGCAGTTCTGGATATCTCCTTTGTTCTTGTATAGTACAATCATCGTACTCTCCAGTCCTCGGGCATCCTCTTCATCCTAAAAATGACGTGAAATAACATGGAGAGCCATTCCAATCTTGCCTTACCCGCTCTCTTCCAGAATTCAACAGGGATCTCGTCTAGCCCGGTCTCTCTACCCCTACTCATTCTGTGCATAGCCCCTTCGACCTCCCCCACTCTTATGCGTCTACAGTACCCAAAATCACGATGCCGCTTCGAGAACTCTAAATTGTATAACACAATGCTCCTATCTCCCTCTTCATTCAAGAGTTTATGGAAGTAAGACTACCATCTCCGCCTAGTTTGTGCCTCGTCCAACAAAACTCTACCTTCCTCATCTTTTATGCACCTCACTTGGTCCAGATCCCGAGCCTTCCTCTCTCACTTTGGTTAGCCTGTACAACTTCTTGTTCGGCCTTTGTCTCCGAGCTCTTCATATAAACGACCGAACACCGCGGTCTTAGCAGCAGTAACCGCTAACTTCGCATCCTTCTTAGCTTTCTTATACCATTCTCTGTTTGCCATCTTCTCCACCTCGTCCACGCTCTCTACAAGCTTAAAATGCGCCACTTTCTTAGCTTCCACCTTCCTTTGAACATCTTCGTTCCACCACCAATCCCCTTTATGACGACCAGAGAAACCCTTCGAGACCCTTAACACCTTTCTCGCCGCCCCTCTAATGCAATTCGCTGTCATAGTCCACGTATAACTCGCGTTCCCACTACTCCCCCCAAGCCCCCATAGCTCGCAACTTCTCCTTCAACTCCTGAGCTTTGTCCTTAGTCAACGCACCCCACCCGATCCTAGGTAGACCAGACAGAACCCTCCTTCTACTTGTCCGCCTGACCTCCAAGTCCATAACCAATATCCTACGCTAAGTCGTCAGATTCTCACCCTTAAAAAAAATCCAACAATATCGTTTAATTCAATCAATCCAAAGCTTCGCAGGAACATGCTTTACCACGAGTAAAACACTCTCTCCTTTTAGGCGAAAGGGTGTCAATTAATCACTCTTGGACAAGAATAGTTGTGTCACTGATTATTAGACTTACTAGTGGGGTAATAAGCAGGTAAATCACGTGATAATGCTTAACAAAGGTTAATAATTTGCATACAAATTATGACCACTAACCTTATCACTAAGTGTGATAAACAATAAAGTTAGCAAATGGTGATGTATTCATAACAATGTAGATCAAAATAAATAGATGTGAACCAATCAAAAGGCAAATTCAAATTTAAAACATAAAATTCTTATATGTTATATGTTATAAATCCTCGGTGAGTCAGAGGAGGAGTAGAGGGAGGTCTAAGAAGAACTGGGGTGAGGTGATTAGGCAGGACATGGCTCTGCTCCAGCTTACCGAGAACATGGCTCTCGATAGAAAGGTGTGGAGGTCGAGAATTAAGGTGGTGGGTTGATAGACAGTCTAGAGTTTTGCTTTGTCTTACCAGTAGTAGTAGTAGCACTAGTCGTATATCTTCCTAATCCTAGTCTCTTATTTTTATACGGTGTGACATTATTATCAGTATGATCTGCACTACTCTTGTTTTTGTATCCCTGAATCTTTGCTATTAATCATTGTATTACTTGCTTCATTGTCTTATTACCTTGTTGTTGCTATTGTTTCTCTATTGCTTCATTTTTACTGTTATAGAGTCGAGGGTCTTTCAGAAACAACATCTCTACCTTCATAAGGTAGGGGTAAGGTCTGTGTACACACTACTCTCCCCAGACCCCACTTGCAGGATTTTACTGTATTTTTTTAATTATTTTTGTTGATGTTGTTATAAAAAAATTAACAAGAAAATAACCATCTTTTGTCATCCATTTTTAAAATAATGTAATAAAAATCTTGATTAAAAAAGAGAATAAGCATTATCTGAAATATAGATTTTTCAAAGATTTTAAATAGGAAATAAGCACAAATTACTCGATTGAGACATATTAATTACTAGCAATAATATTTTTTCAGGATGTACATCAAGCTATATTTGTTTTTGTTTTTTTTAAATTTGATACTATTAAATATTTCACTATAATTGTAACGACCCGGCCGGTCGTTTTGAGTTCTAGCGCTCCGTTCAGCAGTCTGAGGCCATGAGCAGCTTCATTTAAGGTATTATGACTTGTACGCGTGGTCGGAATTGAATTTCGGGAAGTCCAGAGTTGATTTGGAAAGAGAATTCTTATTTCGGAAGCTTAAAGTTGAAAGAATGAACTAGGACTGGAATTTTGAGTAAACGACCTCGGAATCGGGATCTGAAGGTTCCAGCAGGTTCGTATGATGATTTCGAACTTGGGCGTATGTCCGGATCGGGTTTTGGATGGCCCGGGAGTGTTTTGGCGCCTATTGTGGAAAGTAGCATTTTGAAGAAATTTCATAACTTTGGCTTGAAGTGCATTTTAGTGTTATCGATGTCCGTTTGGGATTCTGAGTCTCTAAATAGCTCCATATGGTGATTCTGAAGTTGGGAGCGCGATCAGAAGTGAATTCGGAGGTCTGTAGGTCATTTTGGAGTCATTTGGCTAAAGATAGAAATTTGAAGGTTTTTGAGAAGTTTGACCGGAAGTGGACTTTTTGATATCGGGGTCGGAATCCGATTCCGGAAGTTGCAGTAGGTCCGTAATGTTGAATATGACTTGTGTGCAAAATTTGAAGTCAATCGGACTTGATCTGATAGGTTTAAACGTCGAAAGTAGAAGTTTGAAGTTCTAAAGTTCATAAAGCTTGGATTGGAGGTCGATTCATGATTCTAGCGTTGTTTGATGTGATTTGAGGCTTCGAGCAAGTCCGTAATGTGTTTTGGGACTAGTTGGTATGATTGGTTGGGGTCCCGGGGGCCTCGGGTGGATTCCGGGTGGTTATCGGATCGAATTTGGGTAAAAAGCTGCTGCTGGTTGCAACTATCTGGTTTCCTTCTACGCGAACGCGGAGGGAGTCTCGCGAACGCGAAGAGGAAAGTGGGAGGCTGCTGGTTTTGGCCTTCGCGAACGTGAAGGGGGAGTCGCGAACGCGAAGGGGTGGGCTCAGCTGCTACGCGAACGCGAGGAGGAGATCGCGAACGCATAGAAGGAAAAAGCTGGGCCTGGGGTCCTTGGTCTACGCGAACGCGAGGCCTTGTACGCGAACGCGAAGGGCTGGGTGACTGGCCTTTGCAAACACGAGCGGAATGTCGCGAACGCGAAGAAGGGCGGACCTGGGCTGGGCAGAATGTTTAAAAATCGGGGTTGAGTTCATTTCACCCATTTTTCTCTTGGCTTGGGTGATTTTTGGAGCTTTTGAAGAGGGGGTTCCGTCATTCATCATGAGGTAAGTAATTTATGCCAGTTTTGAGTTAAATGCAAGGTTTATATATGGATTTAAACATGGAAATTGTAGAAAACTTGGGGTTTGAGGAAAAACCTAGAAAATTGGTATTCTTGGATTTTGACCACGATTTTGGGTATGGAATTTAGAGAAAATTATATATTTGAGTTCGTGAAGCTATGGGTAAACTTTATCTTCGAAAAATTTTGGATTCCGGGCACGTGGGCCCGAGGGCGTTTTTGTCAACTTTTCGATCGGGGTTAGGAATTATTATAAATTGGATTATAATGAGTACCTTAGCATATATTAATGGATTTACATAATTATTGGCTAGTTTTGGAGCGTTGTGCATCGTTTTGAGTCTTCGGAAGGGCGTGGAGTGCCGGTTATGGATCTTCGGAGCGAGGTGAGTCTCCTTTCTAACCTTGTAAGAGGGAATTTTCCCCATAGGTAAAATAATTGATTATGTGCTCCTATTTGTGGGGGATACGTACGCACGAGGTGACGAGAGTCCGTGCGTAGCTACTATTATGCTATTGTCCGGTTAGTTAGGACCCAAAAGCATGCTATACATGGATTATTTACGAACCTATTGATAGCTTGAACTGCTTAAACTACATCGAATTAGTAAAGGAATTTCTAAAAGGGTTTAAACTTCATTTTCCTAAATTATTAAAGAGAATTGGCTTTTCTTTGGATAATTACTCCATGTTGACTTCTTGATTGGCTGTCTGACTGTGTGTGTTGATTGTGCAACGGGCCGAACGCCTCGGCAGATTAAATAGATGCATCTATAGGCGCGCCGTCGACCCTCGGCAAGTGCACAGTTTATTTCTGTTGGATCGGGCCGTCGCCTCGGCATGATATGCGCATGCTTGTATTGCTGCTGTCTTGGACTTAATTAAGTTATTATTGCCTCTTCATGGCTTGAAAATATTTGGATAATTACGAAAAGGAATTTTGGAAATTTCCTATAAGAGAATTAATTGTTTACTTGTTTCCTTCTATTTGGACTAAAATCATGTTTATAGAAATCCATAATTCAATGTATTACTGACCTCATTATTGGACCACTAGTATGTGTCGAAGTCGACTATCTCGTCTCTACTTCTTCGAGATTAGACGGGATACTCATTGAGTACACGTTGTTTACGTACTCATACTACACTTCTGTGCATTTTTGTTGCACAGGTATATGCAACTCTAGTGGCTTAGTGGCATCGCGGCATGGTTGACACGGAGACTAGGTGAGCTGTATTTTCTCGAGGCGATCCGCAGTCAGTAGAGTCTCTTCAATTATCTGTATTTATTTTTTGTCCCATATTGTGTTCCGGACAGTTATTGTACTCTATTCGATTTCTTAGAGATTGCTTATGCACTTGTGACACCGGGTTCTAGGATAGTTTGAAAGTATTTTGTAATGACTGCTTATCATTTAAATTTGATTGAGGTAATTATCTTTTAAAATACTAAATTTTGAAGGAAAATCCTAGATTTCAAAGGTAGTAGAACGAGAACTTGATTAAGTAATTTGGTTGGCTTGCCTGACAGCAGTGTCCGGCGCCATCGCGACCCTTGGTGGATTTTGGGTCGTGACAACATGGTATCAGAGCAATAGGTTCCTAGGGTCTCACGAGTCATGAGCAATTCTAGTAGAGTCTCGCGGATCGGTACGGAGACGTCTGTACTTATCCTCGGGACGCTGCAGGGCTGTTAGGAGTACTTCCCTTCTTGATTCCTTATCGTGTGATTTGATCCCTGGAGGCGTATGCCTTTAATTCATTCCTACTCAATCTTATGCGACGCAAAGCGCTTATTATAAATCGAGAATTGAAGAATCATATTGGTACTACGGATGTGGTGCGGGATGTTTCTCCCGGTGTAGTTGATTGGATTATTATCGTCACCTTATGGAAGGATATTCTAATGTTTCAGCTCAGTAACGATACTTCTGAGGGCTTTGAGGCTAGGCACAAGTTGCCATGATGCTTATGAATGACTGTTCCGCAGTAGTGATATGATGGTAGGATGTTTGCCCACGTGTCGGGGTAGTGAATGACTTGAAGGGAGGTTTACTCAGTGCTTAATCAAGAGATTCAGTATTTTATTCCCGGCAGGGGAAAGGCAACCGAACTAAGAATGTGCAGATTCGGGATGGTAGAGGAATGAGACTTGGTAATTGTGAGCGTGGTGGAGTTGTTCTTCTATGATGAGGTGTCATTGTCCTCATTGAGCGTACTAAGCTCGCCGGTGTTATGACCTTCTACAATTCGCCTTTGGGGCAAGCTATTGTTAAATAGTATTGAAAATGCGGCTGTCAGATATCGCAGGGTGCGGTAGTTCAGGATTTAATCGGTGTTTCTAATGTCGACGGTATGAGAAAGATGATCTTCCACAAGGCGTGAAGTTAGCAGCAATGGTGGTTCAAGTGCCACGAAGATAGATTTTATTAAGGCAACAACTGAGCAGCAAAGGATGAGGATAGACATGTGGGAAGTGTCAGGTGGTGGCAAAAGATTTCTAGAAGGCCGAGTATAAGGGGCCAAGGGTCGAGTAGTCGATTAAAGGGATGAGTTCCGCCAAAGTGGGAGAGCCGCGGAGTTGCATATGGGCATTGTGGTAGGATGACTATGCACCTTGATAAGAGTTTGGAGTGATTTGGGAATTTTGGTGATTGGTGGTTTGGGCCTACGGATTAATTTGAAGTATGGGCTATTATGCGGCAGGAGATTTGATATAACGGGAAGGAGATGCTTGAATAAAGAAGGATACAACATAACTTTGAATTTGGAAGATGCTTCCGCACGTTTAATGGATGTCCACGAGGGGTGAATGGACTTGTGCAGCTGGAGAGTGAGCTCGAACTCTGGATAAGTTATTGATGTCGTAGTGATTGTACCCCGTGTAGCAGTGATGGAAGATGTCGGGAGCGATTTCTACAGGTAGATCCCTGTGAGCAGGTTAGCGATCGCGTGGTTGGCGAGCTTCTGCGAAGAATTCTATTGGTTATACAGCGAAGGGATCGGTCGTGCGAATGTTGTTGATGATTCTGAGTATAAAGAGGGGGTTTCTACAGTAAGATATCGAGCATGTTGGCAGTTGATTGCGCAAGGTTATGTTAATAGGAGATTAAGAATCCTGGTAAATTCCAGAGTTGTGTAATAGTGGCTTCGAGCTAAGTGGGAGAGTCCCACCGCCTATGATGGGGTTGCATGGTTAATTACTTGCGAGGTTTCTGGTTATTAGTATATTGATGGGCTATTTCAGCTACGGGAAAAGACCATAAGGGGTAAATTGAGCAGAGGAATTATTTAAGGTGGGCTATCGTTGGCCTTATTGGCCCATGTTCGGACTTGGGAAAGGATTCAAGATTGTGTTTGTAAAGATGCGGGTTCCAAGGGAAGGGATTCTGCCAGGTGCATCACCAATGGGGTATTCATGTGCTAGAAGATTTATGGAATTGATTATATTCGGGGCCAAGTCAGAGCGGGTGGCTCTCAACAACGGTCCTAGTGAATTCAAAAGATAAAGTGTGATGCCTAATGATTTCGAGCCTATAGATACGGTTTAGAATCGAGCTTGATAGCAGCCTATGAGAAGAGGCACAGAGTGTTCTATGGTGTTTCGACTTGCAATGTAGAACTTGAGAGGAAAATGAGAAGAGATTTCGGATTCGTAATAGGATTAGCAGAATGGGAATATCAGTTGAGGGTGCGAATATGCGCGCAAGGAAGGTATGAAGTGGTTCGTGGGATTCGGGACAGCATGGTCTCGTGATTCAAGGTCACTCGAGATGAGTGCAGATGGAGTATGTTATGTGTTGGATGGAGTTAGTATTATCTCTAAGGCAATCAAGGAAAAATTGGAAGAAGGTAGATTGATTAGCCATAGTTGAATTTGGCATATTGGTGTTAGTGATCAGTTCCTTCAGCGTGATCAAGTTATGCAAGTGAATTGTGATGGTACGTGTGAGGCCTGTCGGCCGCCGTAATTGATTTTATTCAGAGGTATTCCACTGTTATGGCCTGTTGTGTATAGGCGGATTTTGGAAGGGTTATGGTGGGGTTAGACCACTACCTAGAGATTTGCATATTCTACGGTCATGAGAATTCACCTGTGTGCTTCCATGGTTCTCCTGAAGTGAGTTAAGTGGAAAGTTTTATATGATGAAGTGTTAACCTAATAGTGGTTCTGAATCTATGATGGGAAGCGTGTTCTATCGTATGTTGGCATGTTAGGTGCAGTGAGTGGTATGGAATTTGAAGTGGAGATCAAGGTAACATTTCGGCGTGGACAAGGATGTCACGAGCTCGGATGAGCAGGAAAGGAGTTTCGATGTTTAAGGTAAGTTGGTATTGTCTTCAGCATCACCTGAGATTGGTGTTTTGTGAAAAAGTCTTTGCATCCTGGTTAATGATTCTTGATCGCTTTTCAGCGTTAGTGCGGCCGGTAGTTTGGAGGTAAGACCCAGTTATTTGTTATGGTAGGTTGTGGGAGTGTGTCCCATAGGAAGATTGTATAAATGTGACATGTAGTCACTTGATTGATTAAAGATTTAAACCAATTATGAAGGTTGTAGTGATTTCGTTAAATTGAGAATTGATGCCTGGAGGGCACTCGGATTCTGAGTTGTGGACTGTGGATGAGTACTCCGGTTATGACGGTTGTTCTTGTGTGTTATAAGAAGGGGGAAGTTAGTATGGACCTTTGAAAGGTTATTGGCCTAGTTTGATACGATCAGGATCGACTTGAGGTCGGTGGATGGATTAAGCGTGAATATGGGCCCTATGTCAGGCCAGTTGTGTTCAGTTCAGCAAGCGTTCCTTATGGAAGAGCAGTCGGGGTGCTATCTGTCGTCAGCTATTTCGTGCAATGATATATATATTGCGCCGTATGAGTTGTGAGACGGCTTGGTAAATTTCTTATGTGTTGAGATTCTGCGTAGGAATGATGTTATATGAGCAAAATGGCTCTTGAGATTCAGATTGTATATCGCACCTCAGTTGTGCTTGAACTTTGTAACTTATAGCGCTATATGTTCCCTCAGGGATGTTATTATGCACTTAGCATGCTTATGACCAATATTCGTTATTTTGTTGTAATGAGCAAATTCAGCTCGATGTGCATCTCCTTATATGAGATCTATGTGTGGGTCAGGTGGCACGCCGCCATAGGTATGTTATCTTGATCGGGTTGCACGCCGCAACGGTGTGATGTTGAGTATAGTTGTCTATATGCTATTTTTGTATGCCTTGCCTCCTATTTTCTAAGGAAAGTACGTATTAGTGCGTGAGTTAGGTAATTCCTTCCAGAGTTCGTCTTCCTTTCTTGTATCGCGTTCGAATCGGTAGCCTATTGGCACATTGTAGCATCATATGGGACTTTTGGTCATGTCGGGGTGCCTTATTGCCTGAACAGTTCGTACTGGGTGAGACGAGATCATTGGATTCAGGATCAGTGCAATCTGACTATATGGAATATATTAAGGAGCAAAGATCATTAATTGGTTCAGAATGTGGTAATGTTTCTTGTCCGAAGTATAGACTCAATGATTGGTTGACTCGGCAGTTGATTATGAATTTCTGCATATCTCTTCCGTTGTGGCGACATTATAAGAGTTAGAGTAAGAACTGTGTATGTCATGGGGTGCAATGGGAGCATCAGATTCGTGGAATTTCGACTTAGTTGATCCAAAAGTGTTATTGTGGTCCGGTGAGCAAAGTGATGCTAGGTGTGAATTCAGCAAAGTTATGCAGCCATGTTTGGGTACAGCGTGTAGTGATCGATATGGTGATCTTATGTAGAAAACAGGTCGGGCATAGAATTTCGGATGTTGGAATTGGGCTTTAAGGTGTATCTGCTTGAATAAAAGAGAATATCTTCAGAATTGATCGAGCTAAGGTGCTCAACTGAGTTGTGGTAGCACGGGAAGGTGCATGAGAAGTTAACCAGTGATTTCAGACTACTTCAGTGTAGTTCTCAGCACGTTCGAGGACGAACGTATGTTTAAGTGGGAGAGAATGTAACGAACCGACCGGTCGTTTTGAGTTCTAGTGCTCCGTTCAGTAGTCTGAGGCCATGAGCAGCTTCATTTCAGGTATTATGACTTGTACGCGTGGTCGGAATTGAATTTCGGGAAGTCCAGAGTTGATTTGGAAAGAGAATTCTTATTTCGGAAGCTTAAAGTTGAAAGAATGAACTAGGATTGGAATTTTGAGTAAACGACCTCAGAATCGGGATCTGAAGGTTCCAGCAGGTTCGTATAATGATTTCGGACTTGGACGTATGCCCGGATCGAGTTTTGGATGGCCCGGGAGCGTTTTGGCGCCTATTGTGGAAAGTAGCATTTTGAAGAAATTTCATAAGTTTGGCTTGAAGTGCATTTCAGTGTTATCGATGTCCGTTTGGGATTCCGAGTCTGTGAATAGCTCCGTATGGTGATTTTGATGTTGGGAGCGCGATCGGAAGTGAATTCGGAGGTCCGTAGGTCATTTTGGAGTCATTTGGCTAAAGATAGAAATTTGAAGGTTTTTGAGAAGTTTGACCGGAAGTGGACTTTTTGATATCGGGGTCGGAATCCGATTCTGAAAGTTGCAGTAGGTCCGTAATGTCGAATATGACTTGTGTGCAAAATTTGAAGTCAATCGGACGTGATCTGATAGGTTTAAACGTCGAAAGTAAAAGTTTGAAGTTCTAAAGTTCATAAAGCTTGGATTGGAGGTCGATTCATGATTCTAGCTTTGTTTGATGTGATTTGAGGCCTCGAGCAAGTCCGTAATGTGTTTTGGGACTAGTTGGTATGATTGGTTGGGGTCCCGGGGGCCTCGGGTGGATTCCGGGTGGTTATCGGATCGAATTTGGGTAAAAAGCTGCTGTTGGTTGCTGGTATCTGGTTTCCTTCTACGCGACGCAGAGGGAGTCTCGCGAACGCGAAGAGTAAAGTGGGAGGCTGCTGGTTTTGGCCTTCGCGAATGCGATGGGGGAGTCGCGAATGCGAAGGGGTGGGCTGAGCTGCTACGCGAATGCGAGGAGGAGATCGCGAACGCGTAGAAGGAAAAAGCCGGGCCTGGGTTCCTTGGCCTACGCGAACGCGAGGCCTTGTATGCGAACGCGAAGGGCTGGGTGACTGGCCTTCGCGAATGCGAAGAAGGGCAGACCTGGGCTGGGCAGAATGTTTAAAAATCAGGGTTGAGTTCATTTCACCCATTTTTCTCTTGGCTTGGGCGATTTTTGGAGCTTTTGAAGAGGGGTTTCCGTCATTCATCATGAGGTAAGTAATTTATGCCAGTTTTGAGTTAAATGCAAGGTCTATATATGGATTTAAACATTGAAATTGTAGAAAACTTGGGGTTTGAGGAAAAACCTAGAAAATTAGTATTCTTGGATTTTGACCACGATTTTGGGTATGGAATTTAGAGAAAATTATATATTTGAGTTCGTGAAGCTATGGGTAAACTTTATCTTCGAAAAATTTCGGATTCCGGGCACGTGGGCCCGAGGGCATTTTTGTCAACTTTTCGATCGGGGTTAGGAATTGTTATAAATTGGATTATAATGAGTACCTTAGCATATATTAATTGATTTACATAATTATGGCTAGTTTTGGAGCGTTGTGCATCGATTCGAGTCTTCGGAAGGGCGTGGAGTGCCGGTTATGGATCTTCGAAGGGAGGTGAGTCTCCTTTCTAACCTTGTAAGAGGGAATTGTCGCCATAGGTGAAATAATTGATTATGTGCTCCTATTTGTGGGGGCTACGTACGCACGAGGTGATGAGAGTCCGTGCGTAGCTACTATTATGCTATTGTCCGGGTAGTTAGGACCCAAAAACATGCTATACTTGGATTATTTACGAACCTATTGATAGCTTGAACTGCTTAAACCACATCGAATTAGTAAACGAATTTCTAAAAAGGGTTTACACTTCATTTTCCTAAATTATTAAAGAGAATTGGTGTAACGACCCGACCGGTCGTTTTGAGCTTTTGCACTTCGATCGCCAGTTCTCGGGCATGACTTGCCCCGTGTTATGTATTGTGACTAATGTAGATCGTTGGTTTTGGTTTTCAGGAAAATTTGGAAGAACAGTTTCAGTTGAAACCTTGGAATTTGAAAGGTTTGACCAAGAGTTGACTTATTTGAATACGAGCTCGGATCGGAGTTTTTATGATTTGGTTAGCTTCGTTGGGTGATTTATGACTTAGGAGCGTGATCGGAAGTGATTTTGGATGTCCGGTGTAGAATTTGGCTTGAATTGGCGAAATTAGTATTTGGCGATTTCCGGTCGATAGGCGAGATTTTGATCCGTGGATCGGAATGGAATTCCGAGAGTTGCTGTAGCTTCGTTATGTGATTTGGGATGTGTGTGCAAAATTTTAGATCATTCGGAGGTGTTTTGGTTGGGTTTTTGATCAAATGCGTGTTTCGGAAGTTTTTGAAGAACTCAGGCTTGAATTCGGTGAGAATTGATGATTTTAGTGTTGTTTGATGTGTTTTGATGATTGGAACAAGTTTGAATGATGTTTTAGGATGTGTTGGTGCTTTTGGTTGAGGTCCCGGGGGCCTCGGGTGAGTTTCGGATGGTCAATCGAACTATTTTCTAAGTTTAAAAGTTGCAGAATTTCAGTTCAGGTATTGCAGAGATTTATCTCTTCGCGTTCGCGAGAGGACCTCGCGTTCGCGTAGAAGGAAATTGGAAGGCAGGAATTCAATCCTTCACGTTCGCATTTGAAGACCCGCATTCGTGGAAGGCTAAGATATTGTGCTTCGCGTTCGCATGGACCTGGTCGCGTTCGCGTATAAGGAGTTGGGGTCCAGCGGATTTGCTCTTTGCGTTCGCATCATGTGAGTCGCGTTCGCATAGGTATGAGGAATAAAGCATCGCGTTCGCGTTGCGGGTATCGCATTCGCGTAAGGTTAATTTTGGATAAAATAAAATTGTGCTTCGCGTTCGCGAGGCTGAGGTCGCGAACGCGATGAAGGAAGTTCAGAACTGGGCAGAATGTTTTAAGTCACTTCATCCGCAATTTTGGGTCATTTTTCCTCCATGGTTGATCATTTTGAGAGCTTCTTGGTGGAGATTAAAGAGGGATTCAAGGGGAATCGATTGGAGGTAAGATTTTTGAACTTAAAACTCGTTTTTATTGTGTAATCTACCTAGAAATTCATGGAACTTAAGCAAAAAATGGAAGAAACTAGGGCTTGAGATTTTGAAATTTGATTTGGGGGTTTGAGGGACCATTTGAGGTCGGATTTGAGTACTTTTGGTATGTATGAACTCGTGAGGAGATGAGGAACCTATTGATGTGAAAATTTTCGAGTTTCGAGAAGTGGGACCGGGGCTCGGGTTTTGCTAATTTCGAGATTTTTGATATTTTTCGATTGGGTATTGTTCCCTTAGCATATTGTGATGTATTCGCTCTGATTTTGGATAGATTCGACGCGCGTGGAGGCTGAATTGAGGGGCAAAGGCGTCGCGAGCTAGAGATTTCGCCGGCTCGAGNCTTGGATATTTTCGAGTGGGCTTTGCTCCCTTAGCATATTTTAATAATTATGTACTGATTGTGGCTAGATTTGGAGCATCCGGAGGTCAATTCGTGCGGGCGAGGCATCGCGAGCTAGAGTTTGGACCGGATCGAGGTGAGTAATGATAGTAAATGATGTCCTGAGGGTTTGAAACCCCGGATCTGCACAACGTAGTGCTGTATTGATGTGAAACACGCGCTTAATGGCGAGCGCGGGGTTGTTTACTACTGGGGATTCTGACTTGGTCCGTCCCGATTAATATTTTTACCGCGTATTTTGACTGAAACTTATTTGTTATTATCATGATTTGGGCTGATTGCCATATTTGGGCTTCGTGCCAATTATTTGAACCCTTCGGGGATTTTTATCACTGTTTCCTCACTATTTTGATATACTACTTGAACTCAGTCCTGTTGATTATACTGTTTTACAAACTCAGCCGCTTTAATTGAACTTTGAGACTTAAATGATATTTCCACTGTTGTTTGGGTTGAGCACCACTATTTTATTGATGCCTGAGGGGCTTATGATATTTTCTGGACTGAGTGAGGCCGAGGGCCATATGTGAGGAGGCTTTCAGGCCTCGAGTGTGATGTGAGGAGGCTTTCGGGCCTCGAATGTGATGTGAGGAGGCTTTCAGGCCTCGAGTGTGATGTGAGGAGGCTTTCAGACCTCGAGTGTGATGTGGGAGGCTTTCAGGCCTCGAGTGTGATGTGAGGAGGCTTTCAGGCCTTATGTTATATGCCACGAGGTGGCTTGATATTGCGCTTGGGCCGTAAGGGGCCCCTCCCGGAGTCTGCACACCCCCAGTGAGCGCCGTCGATGATATATATATCGGGCTGTACGCCGCAGCGAGATGTGGATCGGGCTGCACGCTGCAGCGAGATGTGGATCGGGCTGCACGCCGCAGCGGTTACTATATGATACTGTTCTGAGAGTGATCTGAGAGAGAGATCCCGAGGGGCTGAGAGTGTTTCTGAGAGTGAGCCCGAGGGGCTGGTACTGTTTTGAGATATTGCCCGAGGGGCGAACTTTTATGTGCTCATCTTGCATATTTACTTGCCTTTTACCTGTTATACTGCGGTATTTGTGCCCGAGGGGCGGGTTTTTCTGTGCTTATCAGCACTAACTGTTTTGAAATCGTTTTCGTACTGTTGAAAGATCTTTTTCAAAAGGATTTAAACTGAACCAATATATTTCTAAAGATTTCACAGCTTCACTATTTTCTCAAAGGATTGTATCCTGCTTCTATACATCATGTTGGTTGCTTTACGTGATTTCTTACTGCTCAGTTGTTATTTACCTTTATTACTCACTGAGTTGGAGTACTCACTTTACTCCCTGCACCTCGTGTGCAGTTGCAGGTATTTGTTCACCCGGTAGTGGGTGTTGGCTGTTTGGAGGCAGAGTTGTAGTAGTTTCGCGAGGTGACTGCCAGCGTTCGCAGCACCGTTTCTTTCTATGTTATTCATTATTCCTGTTCAGTGTATTTCTAGACTTGTAAATGTAATTACATTCTTATAGATGCTCGTGACTTGTGACACCCCGATTAGGGATGTGTTGGGTTGTATTACCGCTAAGTAATACTATTAAGTCATATTTAAGCTGTTTATTTATGTTTAACTATTTTTGAAAAGACGAGTTGGGATAGTTGGCTGACCTCGTCTTCACGAGAGGCGCCATCACGACCAGTGCGGGGTTTGGGTCATGACAATTGGCTTTTCTTTGGATAATTGCTCCATGTTGACTTCTTGATTGGCTGTCTGTCTGTGTGTGTTGATTTTGGAACGGGCCGAACGCCTCGGCAGATTAAATAGATGCATCTATAGGCGCGCCGTCGACCCTCGGCAAGTGCACAATTTATTTTTGTTGGATCGGGCCGTCGCCTCGGCATGATATGCGCATGCTTGTATTGCTATATTGGACTTAATTAAGTTATTATTGCCTCTTCATGGCTTGAGAATATTTGGATAATTACGAAAAGGAATTTTGGAAATTTCCTATAAGAGAATTAATTGTTTACTTGTTTCCTTCTATTTGGACTAAAATCATGTTTATAGAAATCCATAATTTTAGGTATTACTGACCTCATTATTGGCCACTAGTATGTGTCGAAGTCGACTATCTCGTCTCTACTTCTTCGAGATTAGACGGGATACTCATTGAGTACACGTTGTTTACGTACTCATACTACACTTCTGTGCATTTTTGTTGCACAGGTATATGCAACTCTAGTGGCTTAGTGGCATCGCGGCATGGTTGACACGGAGACTAGGTGAGCTGTATTTTCTCGAGGCGATCCGCAGTCAGCAGAGTCTCTTCAATTATCTGTATTTATTTTCTGTCCCATATTGTGTTCCGGACAGTTATTGTACTCTATTCGATTTCTTAGAGATTGCTCATGCACTTGTGACACCGGGTTCTGGGATAGTTTGGAAGTATTTTGTAATGACTGCTTATCATTTAAATTTGATTGAGGTAATTATCTTTTAAAATACTAAATTTTGAAGGAAAATCCTAGATTTCAAAGGTAGTAGAACGAGAACTTGATTAAGTAATTTGGTTGGCTTGCCTGATAGCAGTGTTCGACGCCATCGCGACCCTTGGTGGATTTTGGATCGTGACAATAATTATCCCAAGAAAGAATATGTCTTTAACAATTTTTTGCCTTTACATAATACATGCTGAGATTTTCTAAAAAATTCTTTAGCAATATAGCTATATTACAATGTTCAGATTGTACAAAGTTAGATGTCTTAAACTTTTACAATCTTGAGGATCATTTTGATGGTGGCAAAATATGGTGAATCTCTTCTCGAATGAATCAATCCCATATCCTTTGCTAGCTGAAACTTATACTGATGAATGTTAGTGACTATAAGATTATAATTGGTAAAAGATTGTATGTTGTTTAATACTAAGGGGCGGTTTGGTTTAAGTTTTACCACTTGAAAGTCAACATAAGCTTAGGAGATACCGTTTTGTTGCTCTTTTTTATTTTTCCTCATAAATAAAAAATACATATGTTATGTGAAAATTTAGGTATTATTTTCATGCGGGATAAAATATATAACAAGAATGTAATAATAGATTAAAATGCTAAAATGACTAAAATAAACCTCATAATGGTAATAAAAAAGAGAAACCTACACAAAAATTTTACCCTGACTTTTTTCTCACATTCCCTTTCCCCATTAATTACTCTCTATCTTTTTGTGTTTTCTCTGTCCTATTTTTTCCTACATTGTACGTTATTTATCTCTTCATTATATGTGCTTTTCATTGAAGACTTCAAGAGCTTCTTTGTACTCTTTTTTCTGCATTCAAAGATCAAGATCCCGCAATCCAAAATTGTTAACCCAGAAATGGACTCGGCCCAGCATTCAGTTAAAGGAAAGTGCCCAGCCCAGTAATAATTGAGGATACCCGGCCCACTTGTATTTTAGTTTTTCTTCCATACTTTGCACATTTTACTGGTGTAAATATATATACACATATTATGTAAATAAATAGACAGATAATAAAAGTTGTGAAGTCTGGTATTTGTTATTGACCGACTCATTTCTCTCTTCTCTCTCTCATCACCCTATCTAGGGTTTTCTTCTTTTCTTTCCGCCATAACTGGTAAATCATCAACCTAACATGGTATCAGAGCAGGAACTATGATTCCTCTCGTCATGAGCTTCAGTCCGATGTTACCCTCGCCCAAAGTTTTGGACGGTTTCATTTTCGTCTCTAGTTGATCGGAGACAACTGATATTCGGTAATTTTGCCATCAAAATTTAGGAATTTCTTCGTCTTTCCTCTTCAATCATTTGGTAGTTGGTACTGCTAGGAGGTTTGGTTTTTCGAGGCTTTCCTCAGCAATTTCTTTAAATTAAATTTTTTAGGGTTTCATATTCAGAGAAGACTTTTCTTCTTCAAGTTTGAGAAGAAGGCTGGTAATATCCTTCTTGTTCAACTCCAAATTCATATAAATCCGATGTTGCATGTAGTATACTTGTGTAGAAATTGTGTTAATTCAGTTGATAATTGTTTTCTCTCAATTTACAGAACTTGAACTTCATTATATGGGTAGTATTATAGAAAACATAGGATCACCTAGTAGTACGACCACTGAGGGATGTACTCCCTTCACGATAGATCCATCCCATCCTTTGTATGTGCATCCGTCTGACAGTCCTGGTAGTCAGCTGGTGTCCGTGCCTTTTAATGGATGTGGTTTAGTCCTATGGAGAAGCAGTATGCTTACCTCCTTGTCTGCAAAGAAAAAGTTAGGACTCTTAGATGGTAGGGTTCCTCAACCATCACCAAATTCCCCTTATTACCCATACTTGGAAAGGTGTAATGACATGGTGAAAGCATGGATAACTAATTTTGTGTCCGGAGAAATCGCTACCAGTGTCATGTGTCTTAAGACTGCAAGGGAAGTCTAAAAAGACATTAATGAGAGATTTGGTCAGTCAAATGGGTCAAAGTACCTTCAAATTCAAAGGGAAATTAGTACAACCACTCAGGGTTCATCATTGCTACCTACTTCACTAAGCTTAAGAGCTTATGGGATGAATTGAACTCCTCTTATGTTGGTCCAGTGTGCTCCTGTGGAGCACTTCCAAAGTTTATAGAGGACCAGCAATTGTTTCAGTTCTTGAATGGGTTGAATGAATCCTACTCTACTGTTAAGAGTGCCATCATGATGATGAACCCTCTTCCTCCTATAAGCAAGGCTTACTCCCTCCTTCAACAGGATGAGAGTCAAAAGGAGTCCCTTTCCAATGTTTCCAATTTTTTCGGGGATTCTGCTTCTTTCTTTGTCAATAATAATAGAAGCTTTACTCAGAAGGTCAATTTTGAATCCAAGAAGAATTTGTCTACAATATCTTGTAAATATTGTAAGAAATCTGGACACACAGTGGAAAAATACTACAGGCTTTATGGTTTTCCCCCTAACTTCAAATTCACCAAGAATAAGAAGTCTGCTTCATGTGTCCAATGTGATATTTCCTATCCTCAACCATCTTTTGGGTTCAGTCAGCCTCCTGGTAGTTCTGCTCCAGTTCATGGGTTTACAAAGGAGCAATATCAACATCTTCTCACTCTATTTCAACAAGTTTAGGTCTCCCCTGGTTCTGCTCCACCTATTCACCCAGATGAGGATACTGCTTTTGCTCACTTTGCAGGTTTGTTCGCTGCCTATGCTGTAGAATCTGTAAATCTTCATGTGTGTGCTTCTTCACAGTCAAATCCAAACCCTTGTATCTTGGATTCAGGGGCCACTAACCACATGACTCTACACAAACATTTGCTTCACAGTGTTGTGCCTTTAACTAAACTATTTCTTGTCACCTTACCTAGTGGATACAAAGTTAAGGTTATATCAACTGGATCCTTACATCTAAGACATGATATAACTTTACTTAATGTCCTTCTATTACCATCTTTCCCATTTCAATTTAATTTTTATTCATCAACTTATTACTCAGTTGAAGTGTATAGCAGTTCTTACCAAATTCCATTGTTCTCTACATGGCTCTTCTCTAAAGAGGCCACTGGTAATTGGTAAGGCCGCTGGCAGGCTCTATTATCTTCATCCAGATGGAGATCTGTTCCCCAGCACAAGTTCTTCTCTATAATCTTTTGTTGATTCAACTTGTAGTGAGTCTGTTTTTGATATAGGTTCAATTTGACCAATGGCTAGACAACAAAGACTCCCCTTTCATGATAGTATATTCATTTTACCACACCTTTTCAACTAGTTCACATTGACTTTTGGGCCCTTACAACACTAAAACTTATAATGGCTTTAGGTATTTTCTCACTTTAGTTGATGATTTTACTAGAGCCACTTGGACCCATCTTCTTTCTTCCAAGAGTAATGCTTCACTTCAATTCCTCAATACACACTTTTAGATCAGATAATGCTTTTGAGCTTGGAAGTAGTTCTGAAGCCATCAGTTTCTTTGCTTCCCAGGGCATTTTACATCAAACTTTCATCCCTTATACTCCACAACAAAATGGTGTTGTGGAGAGAAAACAAAAACATCTTTTAGAAGTCTCTAGAACCCTATTGTTTCAATCCAAACTACCACTGAAATTTTGGGGGGAATGTGTCCTCACTGCTACATACCTTATCAACAGAATGCCTTCACCACTTCTTCTTAAACTTTCCCCTTTTGAAAAGCTTCATGGTCATCCACCCTCCTATGACCATTTAAGATTATTTGGTTGTCTCTGCTTTGCTACTTCCCCCAAGGTAGGCAGGGATAAGTTCCAATCTAGAGCTATTGCATGTATATTCTTAGGATATCCATGTGGCAAGAAAGATTACAAATTGCTCCATTTGCCCAACTCCTCTGTTTTCCATTCTAGAGATGTGGTATTTCATGAACATACTTTTCCCTATTCATGTTCTAATTCTTCTCATTTCAATGTCTTACCTCCTGCTTTTGTGGATATCCCAGCTCCTCCTCCTGTGAATACTCCCTCTACTAGTCATTCTGAACCTTTCCCCACTTCTCCTCTTATCCCTTCATCTTCACCTCCTATTGTTTCTCCTGTTTCTATTTCTACCTCTCCTAATTCCACCTCTACTACTTCTGATCCTCCTCCCTTAAGGAAGTCCTCTAGAACTGTCGTTCAACCTTCTTACCTTAAGGATTATATCTGTTCATCTATCATCTTCAACCCTAACTCTACACACTCTAAGATTTCCTCTAGTCAAGCTTACATGCATGAACCTCAGTTCTACCAGCAGGCTGCAGGTCATCCTGCTTGGAAAGAGGCCATGCTAAAGGAATTTCATGCTCTTGAGGCTAATCAGACTCGGGACATTATCCCTCTTCCCCAAAATAAGAAGGTAATTCCTTACAAATGGGTTTACAAGATTAAGTAGAGGGCAGATGGGTCTATTGAAAGAGACAAGGCAAAGTTGGTTATTAGAGGTGATACTCAGAGGGAAGGCGTAGATTTTACTGAAACCTTCTCCCCTGTTATCAAGCTCACCACCATCAAATGTCTCTTAACCCTTGTCATCAAGAGCGATTATACCGTGTACCAGTTGGATGTTAATAATGCCTTCCTCCATGGTGATCTCTATGAGGAGGTCTATATGAAAATTCCACTTGGTCTTGATGTCTCCTCTGCTTTTTCTTCAGCTCTTCTGGTCTGTAAGCTCAAGAAATCTCTCTATAGCCTTAGGCAAGCATCCAGACAGTGGTTTTCAAAACTGTCTGAGGCTTTGCTCTCAAGGGGCTACATTTCAAGTCTCAATGATTACTCTCTCTTCACCAAATCCTCCTCTGGCTCTTTGGTAGTATTGGATGTCTATGTTGACGATATCTTATTAGCTGGAGATGATCTCACTGAAATGAAATCCCTGAAGTCCTTTTTGGATGATCAGTTCAAGATCAAGGATTTGGGTTCAGTCCACTATTTCTTAGGTTTGGAAATCTCTAAGATTCCTCAGGGTTATATCATGAGTCAACGTAAATATACTACTGATCTTCTTGCTGAGTTCAACTGCAATCATTTTTCTTCTATTGTGACTCATTTGGACCCTTCTGCTAAGCTGACCCTAGACATGGGTGACCCTCTCTCTGATCCTAGTCTGTACATGAGGCTAATTGGCAAGCTCAATTTTCTGCAGCACACTAGACCAGATATTTCCTTTTTTTTTCAACATTTGAGCCAGTTTCTTCAGAAACCTCATGTTCCTCATATGATGGCTGGCCTGCATGTTCTCAGATATTTGTTGGCTGCTCCTTCTCAGGGTATGCTTCTTTCCAACTCTTCTGACTTGTCTCTTGTGGCATATTCTGATTCTGATTGGGCTTCTTGTGTTATCTCTCGCAAATCTGTTACTGGGTTTTATGTGACACTTGGTGGGAGCCCAATCTCTTGGAAAAGTAAGAAACAACCCACCATTTCTTTGTCTTCCGTTGAAGCTGAGTAAAGGGCCCTAAGAAAAGTAGCTGCTAAAATCTCATGGCTGGTTAGACTACTTGGAGATCTTGGTCTTCCCATTTGCACTCCTGTCCCAGTACATTGTGATAGTCAGGCTGCCCTTCACATTGCCAAAAATCCAGTTTTTCATGAGCGTAAGAAGCACATTGAGATTGATTGCCATTGTGTTCGTGAGTGTTTGAATTCTGGGGTTATCTCTTCGCATTTTGTTTCAAGTGCTAACCAACTAGCTGATATTATGACCAAGGCTTTATGTGGGCAGCTTCATCACATCATTCTTGGCAAGCTTGGTGTATTTTCACCCTCCAGCTTGAGGGGGGTGTGAACCCAGAAATGGACTCGGCCCAGCATTCAGTTAAAGGAAAGGGCCCAGCCCAGTAATAATAGAGGATACCCGACCCACTTGTATTTTAGTTTTTCTTCCATTCTTTGCACATTTTACTGGTGTAAATATATATACACATATTATGTAAATAAACAGACAGTTAATAAAAGTTGTGAAGTCGGGTCTTTGTTATTGACCGACTCATTTCTCTCTTCTCTCTCTCATCACCCTATCTAGGGTTTTCTTCTTTTCTTTCCGCCATAACTGCTAAATCATCAACCTAACAAAAATGCCTCGTTAATAAACTCCATGGATGAGTTAACTCTTCAACCACATACTACGTTTAACTAACTCTGAGGATTATTATTACTAGGACTTATTATATGATACACAATCTAATAGAAAAAATAACGAAATAAAATAATATTTTAAAAAATAATTTCTCTCTCTCTCTCTCTCTATATATATATATCGAAACGGTACACTATAATAATATGCAATTTTTCAGCTGAAATATGAATAAAAATACATTACCCAACAGTATACTGCTACAATATTACAATATACTGTAAAAGTATACAATTATACTGCAACAATATATTATAGTCGTATGCGTATATACCGAAATGGTATATAAGTAGGGTCGGATAATTATTTTGTATAGGTAGAATCAGAATAATTATTTTTATTTCTATGGGTAATCCTATACATATTATTTTGTTTAAAGGGTAACAAATCAAATTAAACAAAGCATATAACATGTAAATTGTAAGATATCAAGCTAAAAATTCAACAAGAAATAAGCATTGCATTATACAATTCTTGCATTGCTAATCCTCACATTACAATCCATTTATCATTTATCATTACATTACTAGTCCCAACATAACTTGTTTCTGGACCAGACTACTCCTAAACACATTAAATTCCATTTTCAATAGAACGAACCAAACATCCACTAAAAAAAATAGACCCCCTTAATTGATCCCGTGATTATTTTAATCCTAAATAATAATGATGCTTAGTGTTATCCGCAAATGAAATAGCTAGTTAAAGAGAAGAGATAAAATCAGTATTAATAAGAAAGATATATCCATGAAAGAAACTCCAAGTATTGTATCAACTATCAAATTACAAAAAATATTTCCTCAGACTCCAACTTCTTAGTTGACTGAAGGATAGATGCAAACACAAAATGTAAGATAACTAGAGAAGATAGACAAGATCGAAATGAAAATAAAGATGGGCAAATGGAGACTAACAATCTGTGAGAGGTAGTAAAGCAGATCTAATCAAATGGATTTGCTTATTTCTTTGATATCTTGATGGATACAGAAAATAATTATTTGGTGGATCGGAGTTTCTGTTAGACTGGGGGCAAAATTCAAAAAATTTCTAACATTAGGGGTATTTTTGTTCGGATACCATAACGAAAGTAAAATGTAGACAATTTTTGAGAGTAGTTGAGTAAACTTGACCAGTTTCCCTAGAAACACCAAGGAAGACATGAATTTTACAAAGTTCAAAGTAAATATGAATCTCTTCCCACTTTTTGTATCAATGAAATATGCATGCTGAAATTCTATTAGAAATGAAGGGTAGATGTGATACGTACATTTGATAACAAGAGGTCAATTTTTGAGAAAATTATTTATATTTTTGTAACTACTAGACCTTGTAATTATTAAATCGTGTAATTAATAATATAATAATTTAAAAATTGAGTAATTATACGGTGGTTTCAAAACTCACGCTTAACAAAGAACATGAATGATTAGTTTTACAAAGGTTAGGATAAATTTGTATCATTTTCATTTTAATCTTGTTGTTAGGAGTTTTGGTATGAATATATTTTCTAATTTTTTTTCTTCTAATTTTCATGTATGGTTGGCTTAAATATTCTGAAAAATATCTAAACTCATTTTACTCCTAAGAAAATGACAAAACATTTTCCAAAACTATTTTGTCCGACCTTCCGTCTTACAACTTGTTTGGATGGTTGTTACATATCATTTTATAATATGTCATATTGTATTGTATTGTATTGTACTATACTGTATCGTTTGATGAATATAATGTTTGGACGGATTGTATTATTTGGCGTTGTTTTTATGATATCACACACAAGTAATAAACGTGAACTGAGAATAGGGTTAGTAATAAAAGTAAGTGAGCTGCACATGTTTTTGATCGGACGGCTGGAATAAAAGGTTAAATGGAGGGTGGAGATTCAATATCAGCCCAATGTCGGTTTGGGCCAGTTAGAAGCTTATAACCAACTTGGGCCTAACAGACTGAGGCAGTTATGACCGGTATAGTCTGTTACTCCCTCTCAATTCTTTCTTTCCCTCTCATTCTTTCTTCTTTCTTCTCTTCTTCTTCTTCAACCTCATCTCTAATCGACCCTCTTATTCTCAGGTTCAATGGCGGATTACAATGGAGCTTAGAAATCATTTGGTTCATTGTTAATCACTCAGTTCTGTGATTTGGTTGTAATTTGGTTCGAATTAATAAAAATCCCCATTTTTGCCTCAATTTCCATTTTTAGTTTACAAGTTCATTACAATTGGTATCAGAGCTACATCCTGGTCAGTTCAAAATGACAGGAGCAGAGACAAGACCTAAATCTACGGATAATCTATCAAAAAATTAGAAACACAATTTCAGCAATACATATCTACGAATGAGGCGAGACTAGAAGATTTGGAAAAAAAACTGGAATTGTTGGTGGAGAAGATTCTTCCTCCGCAGGATGGAATTTGGGCAATGCTCCTATGGAAGGTCCTCCAAATGCAAGAACAAGCAATAGGTCATGGCTGGGGGAGAGCAGGAAGATCAATGGCAGCAGGAATCTAGGTCATTCTTCTCAATCGCAAGTGGACATTCCATACTTTGAAGGAGTGGATCCTTGCGCTTGAATGAGGAAGTGTGAGCGATTTTTTTAGCACAACAATATCACTGTTCCTCAGCAGAAACTGGAGGAGGCAGTACTTCATCTCAATGGTAAGGCTGAATCATGGTTTTTCTCCTACCACATAAGTAAAAGAGTAGTTAGATGGTCAGATTTTACTGCTGAAATTTATAGTATATTTGAAGGTGCATCCAACAGTAAACTTAACCTAATTGGAGAATTTAAAAAGATAGAGCAAACGGGAACGGTAGACGAGTATTTGGAGAAGTTTGAGGAGCTGAAAGCCTGGGTGTTAATTAGAAATCCTACTATACCGGAAGAATTTTTTTTAGAGTTCTTCATTGAAGTCTTGAAAGAAGATATTAGACATACAGTGAAAATTTTAGATCCTTACTCATTAAATAAGACAGTAGAAAAAGCTAGACACAAGGAGAACCTATTAGAAGCTGTTAGTAGAGGAGGTAAAACACAATGGAGTAAGGGTACATCTATAGGATACCCTGCCCAGGGTAATAGAGGCTTGTACAGTGGTTCTAGTTATTCCAATAACATACTGTTTGAAAGTAGAAGGGCCCGGGGTTTGCGTTACAAATGTAGAGAGAAATACCATCCTGGGCATCAGTGTATACAGAGGTGGCTGAATGCTATATCTCTGCTGCCAATGAGGAGAATTCAGAAGGGGTAATTGAATAGGAAGAAATAATGGTCATTCCAGAAGAGGAGATAGTGGATGAGGCAATCAGTCTGAATGCACTATCTGGTACTGAGGTTCCCAACACCATTAAGCTAAGGGGTGGGTCCAAGAAGAATTCACTCACCATTTTGCTAGATTCAGGAAGCACACATAGCTTCCTAGACATGGAGGCAACAAAAAGAATAGGGTGTATCATCTCAGAGGTTGTTCCCATGAGGGTCGCAGTGGCCAATGGCAACTACCTCATGAGCACATTTGTCACAAGTTTAGATGGAAAATACAAGGAGTAGAATTTGAAGATACAGTCAGGATTACTAGACTGGATGGTAATGACATGATACTAGGGGGTGACTGGATGAAGGGGCATACTCCAGTCCTTTTAGATTTTGTAGAGTACAAGGTGCAAGTGACTCATAAAGGAAAAAGAGTAGAACTTAACGGGATTTAAAACCTATCAGAATTGAAGAGTATGTCAGCAAATGGGGTAAAGCAACTACTTAAGAATGGACAAGCTATTTGGTCACACTTATTCACCATATCAGCTAAAGAAATAACAAAAGCAAGGGTGATACCTGTAGAGATTGATAGAGTGCTGAAGCAGTATTCAGATGTTTTTCTGGAACCAACTTCACTGCCCCCAAAAAGAGCTCATGACCATTTGATTCCCCTGAAAATAGATGCAAATCCTGTAAGTATTAGACCTTAGAGATATAGTTTCTTCTAGAAAAATGAATTTGAAAAGCAAGTTAATGAGATGCTCAGTAATGGGATAATACAACCCAGCCACTCCTTTTTTTCATCCCCTATTTTGCTAGTCAAGAAAAAAGACGGGAGTTGAAGATTTTGTATTGACTACAGGGCTTTGAATAACATGACTATAAAGGATAAATTTCCTATTCCCTTAGTTGATGAATTAATGGATGAATTATGTGGTTCATGCATCTACTCCAAAATAGATCTAAGGGCTGGGTATCATCAAATAAGAATGGGGGAAGATGACATCTACAAGACTGATTTTAGAACTCATTTGGGGCACTATGAGTTCAAGGTCATGCCCTTTGGGCTGACCAATGCACCTATCACTTTTCAGTCATTAATGAACCATGTGTTCTGAGACTATCTTAGGAGGTTTGTATTGGTATTCTTTAATGATATTATCATCTACAGTTCTTCCATGGAAGATCATGTAATCCATCTAAGCAAAGTGCCGGAGTTTCTTAGGAAGGAACAACTATTTGCTAAATTGTCAAAGAGTTCTTTTGGTCAGTCATAAGTGGAGTATTTGGGACACATTATAACAGGGGAAGGAGTTGCTACTGATTCTTCCAAAATTGAGGCTATGACTACTTGGCCTACTCTTACCACTATCAAGGCCCTAAGAGGATTTCTTGGACTTACTGGTTACTACAGAAGATTCATTAGGTCATATGGAATTATAAGCAGACCACTGACCAATTTGTTGAAGAAAAATGCCTTTCATTGGGATTCAGAAGCAGATCACTCATTCCAGGCCCTTAAACAGGCCATGTCTAGGGCACCAGTGTTAGCTTTGGCAGATTTCAATAAAATATTTATAATAGAAACTGATGCTTGCTCTAAGGGGATGGGAGCAGTCCTAATGCAAGAAGGCAGGCCCATTGCCTTTTTCAGCAAGGCCCTAGCTCCCAAACACTTGGGACTGTCTACATATGAGAAGGAATTTATAGCTGTCCTATCAGCTGTAGACAAGTGGAGACATTATTTACAAGGGGGCCATTTTATTATAAGAACAGACCATCATAGCCTGAAATATCTACTGGAGCAAAGGGTTACTACTGCACTTCAATAGAAAGGGTTAACTAAGCTACTTGGTCTTGATTATGAAGTGCAACACAAGAAGGGAGCTGAGAATAGGGTGACTGATGCACTATCTAGGAGGCAAGAAGAAGACTCAACATTATTTGCCCTATCTTCTACTGAACCTACTTGGATGAGTGAGGTGGAGCAGAGTTATGAACATGACCAAGTGGTTCACCAATTGATCAAAGAATTGATAACCAACACCCACACCAGCTCTAGCTATACTCTAGCTCAAGGCATTCTCAGGTATAATTAGAGAATTTATATTGTTAAAGGGTCAAACCTGAGGGTAAAGATCTTTGAAGCCTTGTACCAATCCCCCTTGGGGGGTCATTCTGGACAGCAGGGGACTTACAAGAGGATGAGCATGGTTTTCTACTGGCCTAATATGAAGAATGATGCCTACAAATGGGTCTCAGAATGTGATATTTGTCAAAGAGTGAAGACTGAGAACATACACACACCTGGCTTACTATAGCCCCTACCTATTTCTAAGTTACCATGGCAAGACATAGCTATGAATTTTGTGGAAGGGTTGCCATCTTCAGGCCATAGAAATGCCATACTAGTGGTGGTGGACAGGCTCACCAAGTATGACCATTTCCTAGCATTCAAACATCCCTTCACAGCACAAGATGTAGCTGATTTGTTCTTGAAGGAAATCTATAAACTACATGGGTTACGTAACACTATTGTTTCTGACAGAGATAGTGTATTTACTAGCCAATTTTGGCAAAGGCTTTTCAAGTCTATGGGGGTCAAGTTACATATGTCCACCTCCTACCACCCCCAAACAGATGGACAGACAGAAAGATTGAACAGATGCTTGGAATCATATCTACGAGCCATGGTGTTCACAAAACCTAAACAGTGGGTTCAATGGTTACCCTTGGCTCAGTGGTGGTACAACACTAACTACCACAGTTCCTTAAAAACCACCCCTTTCCAAGCTTTATATGGGTTTGCACCACCACAGATTCCTTTGGGATCCCTACCCACGCAGCACAGTCCCAAGTGGGGACATGCATAGCCCAAAGGTAACAAATGCTGCAACATTTAAAAGATAACCTCACTCAAGCCCAAGCAAGAATGAAGTTTCATACAGATAGAAATAGATCCAATAGAGTTCTGAGTGTGGGTGACTGGTTTATCTAAAGCTTAAACCATATAGGCAAGCTTCAGTTGCTGTACGAAAGAATCTTAAACTAAGTGCTAGATTCTATGGTCCCTATAAAATTCTACAAAGAGTAGGCTCAGTGGCTTACCGGCTAGAGCTTCCTCTAGGTTCTCGGATCCATCCGGTGTTTCACATCTCCCAGCTGAAGAGACGAGTAGGCGCTGACATCAATCCACAGCAGCAACCTCCGATTTGTGATGCAAATGGTAGAGTCTTGGTCCAACCAGTGGCCATTTTGCGGAGAAAGATGGTGAAGGTAAACAATGGGGTGGGAGTCAAAGTGCTGGTTCAGTGGGCTAATCTGAGTGAAGAGGAGGCAACTTGGGAAGATTGAGGCTACATAAGAAGCAGATTCCCAGATTTTGTGGCTAACCTCTAACCTTGAGGACAAGGTCATTTTTCATCGGAGGGGTATTGTTATAATGTCGGCTAAGAAGAAGAATGAATTAGGAAAGTGAAATGAATTAGGAAAGGGAAGAATAGGGTTAGTAATTAAAGCACGTGAGCTGCACATGTTTCTGATCGGATGGCTGGAATAAAAGGTTAAATGGAGGGTGGAGATTCAATATCAGCCCAATATCGGTTTGGGCCAGTTAGAAGCTTATAACCAACTTGGGCCTAACAGACTGAGGCAGTTATGACCGGTACAGTCTGTTACTCCCTCTCAATTCTTTCTTTCCCTCTCATTTTCTCTTCTTTCTTCTCTTCTTCTTCTTCAACCTCATCTCTAATCGACCCTCTTATTCTCAGGTTCAATGCCAGATTACAATGGAGCTTAGGAATTATTTGGTTCATTGTTAATCATTCAGTTCTGTGATTTGTTTGTAATTTGGTTCGAATTAATAAAAATCCCCATTTCTGCCTCAATTTCCATTTTAAGTTTACAAGTTCATTACACGGAGACAACTTCCGAATCAGCAGATGAAAGTTCGCATGATGCTTCTTATGAGCATTCGTTGTGCTGCTTGCGGTAATTACATCTGTAAGGGCACCAAATTCAATTCCCGCAAAGAGGATGTCGTTGGCGAGGTATTTACAATTTTTACCCCCTTTGATCTTATTGCTAACCCTTGCAATTAGGGAATCTAGGATTTGTGTTATTTGTATTCCCCAATTGAGAATTTTGTGATTTTTGCGAGTCTGGTGAACTTTAATTTTATCTTCTTGTGTTATTTTGGAGATGCTTTTGTTTCATTAAGTTGATTTTTGAAGTGTCATGAGTGTCTGATAAACCTATGTATGTAGTGGTAATTGAATTCTTGTTAGGTTTTAGAATGGCTGACTGTTGGTTAAAAATTGGATAATACTTATATTGCGAATCTCAATTGGATATTACATATATTGGGTGACTGTTGGTGAAAGATTTGGACCTGGCTTTGAAACGGATAGCTTAATTCAATCAAATATGTATAGAGGTTTGGCAAATTGCTGTTAATTAGTAATAGTTTTGTCTGTTTAGTTAAACACCAAGGAATTTCATCTTCGTGCTGCTAATGTTCTTAAATTTGTATCCACCAGATAGATAGAAAGCTTTGACATGATGACATCTATTTTGGCCAAGAAATCCGCTGGCTTCCCATCCTAGATCACAAGCTATACGTTTCCTACAATAAACTTTGATATCTTTGATGAACTTACGACTTAAAACCATAATAATATCCCCTTAAGATACCTTAGTATTGACACTTAGTGTCACTCTAATTAATACATCATCGGGAAAGGAAATTGACCTACCCTGCACTGTGTTGTTGTCTTCCAATAGCTTGGTAGCCATGTATATAGCTCTTTCCCTGCACTTACCCATCATTTGGCTGAGGACCTCCATAGAGAAAATGTATAGGGTAGGAGCCGATGATTTGCTGATATAAATCCGCATTATAATCTGAATATATTTGGACGCAACACTATAATCAGGACCTGGAACGGTGGTCAATTTTCTCTCTCTTGGGAAATGAGCCAACTTCCAAACAACAACTTTTCTGATTAGTTCTTGTTCCTTTTCCGGGGAGTCCCCATCCTCCATGATGGAGAGGAGGGCTTATTGTTGATACCCAATTTTTTCCTATATATTTTCAATATGCAAAAATACTTTCAAAATTGCATATATATGCATATATAAGCATGTCCAAGCATTTTTATTATTTTTTCCATAATTTTTAAGGGTTTTTAAATTGATTTATTTCCCTTTTTCATCCATAAAATCCCCAATAATTATTTTCAAAATTATTATTTTGGTAATTCATCTATTGGATTCTCATATTTATGCCAGAATATGGCTGAGGTAATTTTTACAATTTTATTTAGTATTTTTAAAGCTAAATTGCATATAATTACAATATTAGCCCTTTCAAGGTTTAATTAGATTTTATATTTATAAAATGGGGTCTTGTATTTTTAAATTGTTAATTATATGTTATAAATCAATTTAGCTTTTTTAAATTAATCTTCAGAAGCCATTTACTATTTCTTATAAATTAAAAAGGGGAAATTGGCTATTTAAATAACAACCCATTTGTATTTCAATTTTAGCCTAAATTGAACCCCAATTCCCCAGCCCAATTTTAATTTAAACCCAACCCTTACCCAATTAAATCCTACCCAAACCCGGATCCCCACCTACCCCTTTTAATCTAGGCCGTTGATCATTCAGATCAACGGCCGCCATTGCCCCTTACCATTTTTAACCCCTAAACGACCCCTTACCCAAAATCATTTCTCACCACCCGCCGCCCCTGAATCCCCTCCTCTCAAACACTCTCTGCAACATCACCTACACCCTAGCCGCCGCCACCCAAATCTACCCTAATTCCCTTCAATCCCCACCTAATCCATGGACTCCCATGGCGTATTGAGGCGTGTACTCGTCTCCTATGTCTACTAGTTACCTATTTTCGCGATTCCATGGATAGATCTCAAAGAGATCTGGTCCAGTCCATGCTCAACCTCTATCTCTGGTCTTTTTCCGGTCACCCATGACCGTTCAACTCGGATCCATGGCTTTTCCGGCTAGATCGGTAACCTTTCAAAGTCTTTCTCACTTTTCTGGGTTCTCTGAAACCCTAGCTTTAAGAGCTTTCTAATTTTTCTTTCAGATCTGTCTTAGATCTATGCATGTTATGAACTTCTTAGTGTTTTCTCAAAGGTTCTTCGATTTTCTTTCAAAATAACTCTTCATTTTCAAATTAGGGTTTCCTAAACTTTTCTCCAATTTTCAGTGTTTTATGATTTTACTATGTTTAAACAGTTTGTCCATGTTTTCTGCTACCTGGTTCATCTTGCTAAATACCCTAAGTGTTTTGGTTCTATCTAGGTTTCTGAAACTCTCTCTTTGTTTATTTTATACGCATGTTTGGTTCGATTAAGTTCTTTGTGTTTGAATTTTTTTCTTTCTTGTTTGACTTATCTGATTCTGCGTTCTTACCTTTTCAACTCAGCTCTGTCAAAGCCCTAATTCCTTATAAATGTCTTCTTCACTTATTGCTATGAGTTTAAAGACTTTTCTTGTTTCTGTGTGTTGATCTCCTTTACCTGTTACTATGGTTTCTTCACTTCTGATTCTATGTGACCACTTGACTTTGTTGACTACTATGCTCCGAGTAGGTTTCTTTTACTACTGAATCATAGCCTACTCCTGCTACTACTATATGTTTGTGTTGCTTCTTTTGTCAATATATTTGACCCTGCATGTCTAATACGCCTGTTCATTCCTTGCTATTTATATGTTGAAGTGCAGAATCGTGACCACTTCTTGATTGATCTTGCTTTCCTTAAGTGACGGTTTAATTGCAAGGTTTTCTTATAAACCCTAGATTTTACTCATTTGTTTAAATTGATTGATTCCCTTCCTTTAATTACTGTGATGTTTTACCTTGAATCCTTTCCCAAAATTAAGTATATTTTGTACTTAGACTCAATCATTTATCTTATACTTTTACTACCCCCTTATATGGCAAGAATCAATCTGTCTCAAACTAATTTTTTTCCTTAATTAACCCTGTTAGTATCCTTTTGAGCAGTAATCCCTTGATTAAAGGGAAGTACTTGTGTTGATTGATTCTAATTGTGATTATTTCCATGTCTGTGATAAAACCTTACTTGTTACCTTATTCTCTACTCGTTTTTAAATCTATAAATACCCCAATGTTTTCATTAGAAAAGGACACGAACAATTGAGTTCAGAACACACACTTACACACTCAAAACTCTTTCTTTCTCTATTACTACTTGTGTTACTGCTTCATCTAGCCGGCTGAAAGCCAAGGCTAGACTGTGGAATCCTGCTTACTTTTCCTTTCTGCACCTTGCTTCTTTGAATGGTATGTCCTAATTTAATTTTAAAGCTCCAGCAACAATATGCTGCCTTATTTGTTTCAGCTTCTTTCATTTTGGTCTACTCCCACTTGGGGTTCTGTTAAGGTGCATTACTAGCATGCTATAATGTCTCCCCTTCCCCTTTAGATTAATGCACTCCCCTATGTGTGTTTCAAGGCTTGCTCTGTCAGTCACTTATTGTGCACTTGCCATCCCAAGTCCCTATCCCCTCAATGTGCTTATGTTCTTTCTGACTAGCCTGTGATCATGTCAGTATCAGCCGTTGCTGTGCATGTCCAACTAGTCCTAAGACCCCTTAATGGGGTTATGTGTTTACAATCAAATGTGTGTGTGTCCCAAACCCCTTGACCCCTTCGTATGACCACTGATTCTGTGTGTGATCCCATCTTGGGAGTTTGAGTTTTGTTTACTACCACAACTGCTTTCAATCACCTCTATTACTAATTACTTTCAACCCAGTTTTTTAAACAAACTCTTTTCAAACTATGTCCAGCACTCTCACCTACTCTTAGAATCTAGGTTCTGCCCCTTTTGTGTGAGCCTTGCCTTAGGACCCTTGAGCTCCCTCTGAACTTGGACACATAAGAGCTAGTCCTTCCACACTGCACTCATTCTGTTTGGTTATGCAAATATGGGTGTGAGCACTGCCCGGGATCCTTTGAGGTCCTTAGGGAACTCTTACACACCCAGATAGGACTCCTTTTACATTCACAAGCATGTTTAGATTATAACTCTTTTCAAAACCTTGCTTTTATTGTTTTTCAAACACTTGTGTATTTAATTTCAAAATCCCCTATTACTTGAGTCTTATTTGTTTACTTGCTAATTGCACAAATTCACAAAAACTATTTGGCCGGGAACCACACTAGTGGATCCTGAGGGGTGCCTAACACCTTCCCCTTAGGATAATTTCAAGCCCTTACCTTATCTCTGATTACCAAACATAGTTGTAGATGAACCCCATAGGTGCCCTAACACACCTTAAAATCGTTAGGTGGCGACTCTTCAAAATTGAAAAACCCCTTTCCCAAAAGGAAAGAGTTGTCCCAACCAAATATCATAAACCCGATTTCGTGAGGAAAAGGGGGCGCGACAGGTACCATGATACATCGCGACATCGCGGGACCAGGGGGCTGGTAGTTGGAATGGATGATAGGGCCAGCCCAAAGTTTTGGCACAAGTAATTTTTTATCAAAATGGAGCACTTGGTGTTGGACCCTGCTGGATTTCCTTAGCAGTGGAATCATAACCGTAGGTGTCGATAACGTGCACTTGTTATATACTTTCTTTCTTTCTTATTTTTATTCATCTGTGATTTTACCATGCAGCTGAGAGGTGTGCACCTTTTCCCATCGTCGGCATTGAGGATTGGGTGGCTCGCGTGCTACCTTACATTGTGGGGATCCAAGATTGGACCGTTTTCTACAAACGCTTTGGACCGAAGGTTCCATCTGGTAAGTGTTATTTTTGTTTCGAACTTCGGCCATTTGCTATCGTTTATTGATACGACCTCTTTGTAGTGACAGGTCGATGGGTTTCCAAAAAGAAAGCTCTAGTACCGTCATTTCGCCGGGCCATTGCATCAGCGGGGATGCAATTTACTTTGGCCGAGTCCGACCAAGGAGGTCGTACTCAGACTTTGTCAACAAGGGACCATCCTCGGGATGTTTCTGTACGGGACGAGATCTCTTTCCGGCCTACCAACCACCTCGTAGATGAGTCCTCCAGCGTAGTGGAGTCACAGTCGAGAAAGAGGAGGAGGGTGCAGCTCTGGAAGGCCGTCGCCACCGGCGTTGAAAATAAGAAAGTCGTTGCTTCAAGAGTGGCGTCCTCGACTAGGTTAGGCACAGGGGCCATTTTTATGGTGGATGCTATTTCGGCGGGGAGGTCCCCTAGGGTAGAAGGGACGTACCAAGGCAGGGGACCTGTACGGGCTGCTAAAGATGGCACGTCGTCGGCTGCCGAAGGGGATGAAGCGGTGCTTGCGGAGGACGATGGTTCAGGCTCGGACATTGATCCCGAAGATGTGCGGGCCTTTTTAGAGAGAAATACCCGTGTGGAAGTAAGGACAGAGGGTCCTAACCGAAACGTAATCATTCCTGTGGGTTACGATCTTTTGGCAAACTCTAAGCAGGCAGTGTCGGCATTTGCTCCCTTGTGCACCGCTTTCGAGGACACGGCGCTTCAGGCGATGAGTGACGCGGAGCTATCGCACAGTATTTCCGGCATGGCTTTGCGAGTAAGTGTTTTCTCTTTTTTTTTTCTTTTCCTGTTGGGATTTGTTTCGCATGCATAATCTACTTAAGCTGACTTTCTTTCCTCTACATGTCAACCTCTCATTATGGAGATCGAGCACGACCGGAGGGATGAACGAAGGACGACCATTTTTGAGAAGGTGGCCTCCAAGTACAAAGAGTACCGCACCATGCACCGTGAATCGGCCGATGACTTCACTCAAGATAGCGATTTTCAGCTATTTCACGACGGGCTTAAGCAGAAAGAGGAAGAGTTGGCGCAGAAAGTTGAAGAGCTGAAAGAGCGGGATGATGAGCTGATGAGGGCCATTGGTCGATGCAGTGAACTTGAGGCGGCTCTTAAGGCCAAGGATGATGAGCTCAAGGTGAGCAAGGGGGTGATGGCCGAGAACGCCGATCTTCCGGCGCGGGTGGCCACCTTAACTGCTGAGCTTGGGCGAAGAGAAGTGGAGGCTGTCGATCTGAGGGGTGAATTGAGCGTTAAGGATGATGAATTGGCCCGTGCTGTAAAGGGCAGGGTGACTGCCGTATCTGAAGTAGCAGCCCTGGACAATGTTCTCCGCGTTTGTAGGTTTGAGCTGGATAATGAGGTGGAGACGTCGGCGCTCAAGGTAGCGAGATTAGAAGAACGGATCCAAGATCTGGAGGCGGAGTTGTCCGGATTGAATGAACAGGTTGTTGCTTTGTAGGCAGAAGAATGTGACGGCAGTCGTAGCCCTCCACGTCTCATACCTCTGTTGATCTCGTCGTGCCGGGGGAGTTGTATGAGATGTGGGTTCATGCCGAGGCTCAGCTTGATGTGTACAAGTCCCTGTTGGCTAACGGGAAGGTTTTCGAGGCAGAGCTCGAGGGTTTTCATGTTAAAGCACGTGCAGCCCGTGAAGCCTGTAGTTATGATCCCGGTACGCCTGGCGGGACGATGTCGATGATGATGATGTGGACAGGGTCGCCTCCGATTCTTGGTATGAAGAGGAGTATGCCGCGGGGGATGACGCGGCGTAGGGCCGTTGTATTTATTTTGTTTTGCTTCTCTATTTTTGTGTCGGAGTCTTCGAGCCCTTTGTAAATTGTTTTTTTTTTTGTAATATAACAGTTGTAATGGAATGATTACCTTTCTGTGTACCTCCGAATTGTTATTTTTGTTTGCTGTGAGGGGGTCTCTAGCTTTTCGTCCGCTTGTGTAATATTTTGGCGTAGTCGATCGTAGATCTTAGTAACTCGAGCAAGGCCGTATAAAGTAATTTGAGTCGAATGTTTAAGTGATTCGAGCAAGGTCGATTTTATGTGATTTGAGCGAGGTCGAATGTTAAGTAATTCGAGCGAGGTCAAATATTAATTAATTCGTGCGAGGTCGAATGCTAAGTAATTCGAGCGAGGTCGAATGTTAAGCGATTCGAGCGAGTTTGAATGTTAAGTAATTCGAGCGAGGTCGAATGTTAAGTGATCCGAGCGAGGTCGAATGTTAAGTGATTCGAGCGAGGTCGAATGTTAAAAAATGATGGAGAATAAAATGTTGCTTTATTTCACTCATTGGAGAATATCTTGGTGGAGAGTACAGAATGTTGCTTTATTTCATTCACTGGAGAATACTATACATGTCTATTTCGTTCATATATTGGAGAAGTTTCCATGTATCTAGTCCCTTCATCGTTCGGCCTGGAGAAACAATCGGCAGGCGGGGCGATGAATTATACTTTGAACTTCGAGACGTCCCCTTCATCGCCTCGTTAAAAAACTCCTCGAGAAAACCCAATTGGGAAAAAACCTGGGTGAGGGAAAAAGAGTATGACTCGAGGGGCGTCCTTTTTCAGAAGTTGAAGTATTTGAGGTGGGCGACATTCCAATTGTTTTGTAGTAGTTTTCCATCCATTGTTTCTAGTTGGAATGCTCCTTTGCTTGCTGCTGGTGTGATTTTGTATGGCCCGTCCCAATTGGTTCCTAATTTTCCTTCTTTCGGATCTTTGCTCGCCAGTGTTTTAGCTTTGAGAACATAGTCTCTGACTTTGAGTGGTCGTATTTTGAACTTTTTGCTTGTTGTTTTTGGGCCAGTAATATTCTGCCCAAATGAGGCATCTGACGAGGACTCTGTTGCCTGTATGGGCACCGCAATGACCTTCGTGTACTTCTTCGAGCACGCTCCTTGTTTGATTCGGCCCTAGGCATTTCCCTAAGGGGCCTCCGAACGTTCTCTTGTATAGGTCGTGATTTATGATGTTGTATCTAGCCGCTTGCATTCGAAGCTTTTTGGCTTCCTTTTGTCTTGAGGGATTACTCCCTCCTGTAAATACGTCATGATGCGGTTGCGCCAGTCCCAAGTCAAATTTATGGAATGTACCTCGAGTTGGTCTATTGACGAGTGGAGGAGGGTGACCACATTCTCCTTGGTGATATTTTTGGTCTCCGCTGCCAGTTTGGCGAGTCCATCTGCCTTGATGTTTTGCGCCCGAGGTATCTGGTCGAGTTGACATTCATCGCGGTAGTTTGTGAAATTCTGCTTGATATTTCTGTAGCCTTTGCTCCTTGATTTGGAAAGTCCCTGTAACTTGGTTGACGACGAGTTGTGAGTCGCACCTGAGGACGACTCGTCGTGCTCCGTATTTGAGGGCTAGCTTTAATCCTGCAATTACGGCCTCATACTCAGCCTCATTGTTAGTCATGTCGGGGCACCGTATGGATTGGCGGATAACTTCTCCTGTTGGGACTTCTAGGAGTACGAGTCCCAGTCCAGATCCCGATGCATTAGACGCGTCGTCAATGTAAAGGACCCAGAGGTCGGGTTGCCCAGGAGAGGAACGAAGTGTTTCCTGCTCGACCTCGGACATTATTTTGGCACTAAAGTCAGCGAGTACCTGCGATTTTATCGTTGTTCGCGGCTGATATACTATATCGTGCTCTCTCAATTCTATGGCCCACTTGGCCAATCTTCCCGACAATTCGGGTTTATGCAGGATGCTCTGTAGGGGGAAGGTCGTCACTACCGATATGGGGTGGCACTGAAAATATGGTTTAAGCTTTCGTGAAGCTATGACTAGTGCTAGAGCCAATTTCTCGAGGTGGGGATACCTCGTTTCAGCGTCAACCAGGGTTTTGCTGATATAATAAATCAGAGATTGCGTACCTTTGTTTTCGCAGACCAGTACTGCGCTTACCGCGACTTCTAAAACGGCCAGGTAGATTAGGAGGCGTTCACCAGGTTCTGCTTCGGCGAGTAGTGGGGGTGAGGACAAGTATGTCTTTAGTTCTCTCAGGGCCACGATGCATTTTGGATTCCACTGGAGCCCGTTGTCTTTTTTCAGCACGTTGAAAAACTTGTGGCATCTGTCAGATGACCGTGAGATGAATCTCGACAGGGCGGCTATTCGGCCAGTCAGCTTTTTGCACCTGTTTTTTGCTGGTTAACACTTTAGGTATTCCTTTGGTGGCCAACCTTTGGTATGTGGCCCCTGCGTTCATCAGCCCTTATGGCATGACCTTGTAACAGTACGTTCCCTGATGGGTGATGAAAGTAGTTTTCTCCTGGTCCTCCTCCTCCATGAGGATTTGGTTGTAACCCGAGTAGGCATCCAAGAAGCTTAGCAATTCGTGCCCTGCTGTTGCGTCGATGAGTTGGTCAATGTGAGGCAGGGGGAAAGAGTCTTTTCGGCATGCTTTGTTTAGATCTGTGAAATCTACACACACCCACCATTTCCTGTTTTTCCTTTTTACCATGACCACATTGGCGACCCATTGGGATATTTTGATTCTGGATAGAACCGTTGGCGTGTAGCTTGTCTACTTCGTCGCTGACGACCTCGTTGATTGTGACATTGAATTTTCTCCGTATTTTCTGCACTGGTGTATAGAGCGGGTCGACATTCAACTTGTGCCTAGCGATATCTTTCGGGATGCCCGGCATATCTGAGTGGGAGAAGGCAAACTAGTCGGCATTGTCAATTACAAATTTATGAAATTTACCTGGTTCTGAGAGTTTATGCCCGATGTAAGACTTTTTGCTGCTATCGCTGTTTTTTAGTTGGATGAGATCGAGATCTTCTATCGTCGAATCAGCGGTTTCCACGATATCGGGATCCCTGATGAGTCTGTTTGTACGTCGGGTTGGTCCCCGACATTGTTAATTGCTATGCTTCTGCGTTTGCTCCCTTTAGTTGTTGGGTGTACGTGCAATCCTGGGCGATACGATAGCACTCTTGAGCAATACGTTATTCGCCTCGGATGCTGAATATTCCCCATGGAGTAGGGAACTTGATTACTTGATATAGGCTTGATGGGATAGCCCTCATGGCGTATATCCATGGTCGCCCTATGATGGTGTTGTAGGCTGCATCTTGGTCCATGATATGGAACCTTGTTTATAGGGTGACGCCCCTGGCCAGAACAGGTAGCGTTATCTCTCCAGAGGTTCGCTCAACTGCATTATTAAAATCCATTAGTGTTATGCAACACGGTACTATCTTGTCTTCGAGTCTCATCTGTACGAGAACTAGAGGGTGGATAATACACGTGCCGCATCCATCGTCTACCATTATTTTTTTCACATCAGTATCTAAAATACGTAGAGTAATAACAAGAGCATCGAAATGAGGGAAAGTAAAACCGTCGGTACCCGATTTATCGAAGATGATACTGTCTTCGAGGTCATCGTACTGTTCGTGAGTGATCGACCGCTTGAGTTTGTGTGTAGTGGTGAACTTCACATGGTTGATTGATGCCTCTTCGCCTCCGCTGATGATCCTTTGGATTGTACGAGGGGGGAAGGGTGGCTTTGGAGGTCCCTGGTGTTGTTCACGTTCGCGACCGAAGTTGGCTCGTCCTCGATCGCTCATCAGTTCCCTCAGGTGCCCTTGGTATAGTATTTTTACTACCTATTTCCGTAGAGCTATGCAGTACTCAGTTTTGTGACCCCGCTCCTGGTGAGATTCGCAGAGGACGTTCGACTTTCTCATGCTGGGGTCGGACTTCATCTTCCGTGGTCATTTCACTTTTGTGTCGAGCTTCTCTAGTGCGTACACTATTTCTGAAGGGGAAACACAAAAATTGTAAGCGGATAAGAGTGGAGGCATACCTCTTTTTTTCTGTTGAGTCCCTGTGTGTGGCCTGGGCGGCCCTTCTGCATGTCGGGGAGGCGTAGGAGAGCTTTTCTGACATAGGGCTGATGTCTTTCTCGATTGAGACGGGGGCCTGACTAATCTCTTCGACCATCGTTACGACGATCTTTCCTCGGCTCTGTTTGAATTTATGTCAGCCGTTGGGTCGGACCATTAAGGTCGTCCTCGTCGGCTCTTACCTCAGGGCAATAGGCGTTGTGAATTTCTTCCCAAGTGGTGGGAGGGTATTTCATGAGCCTACTTAATAGTTTTCTGGTTGCCCTCGACCCATTTCAGCTCAACCCGTTCTGGAAGGCCGCTACAGCAATCCCTTCTGATACATTTGATAGGCTCATTCTCACCCTGTTAAACCGGGTGAGGAAGTCCCTGAGTCCCTCGCCGGGCGATTGCCTAACGATGAATATGTCATTCACCCTGGCTTCCGCCTTTTTAGCCCTTGCATGGGCGGTGACAAACTTGTCGGCCATTTCCTCGAACGTTGCTATTGACCGCACCGGCAGTTGTTAACCATGTTAGGGCTCCCCCCGATAAGGTTTCACCAAACTTCTTTAATAACACTGATGGTACTTTCTCCTTCGAAAGGTCGTTGCCTTCATGACGTAATGGATGATGTGATCTTCAGGGTCCGTAGTGCCATCGTATATCTTCAGGTACGGTGGCATCTTGAAGGTTTTGGGAATGGCATGTGGAGCCGCTTCCTCGCTGTATGGATGTTTGACGAACCGACCAACATCTCACTTTGGTAGTAACTTTGGGGAACCTGGTATCTTATCAACCCTTTCTTGATGCTCCCTCATCTGATCGCGGAGCGCCTTGTTTTTGTTTTCCATTTCTTCCATTTTCTTTAAGACGGCTGCAAGTGCATCGTTACCAGCATCAACAGTGGTGTAAGTGTTACCTGTTTAAGGGGCGGGCTACTCGCCAGTGGTTGTGGCAGTATCTGCTTGTGTGGTGTTTCTGTTCTCCCTTTGAACGGGTCTATCGAGTATATTGTTTAGAGTGCTTGTCAGCCACTCTTCCAGTAATTTTTTCACTGTTGATGGTGCTTCTTCAGCTGTGGATGTGGAGGCTCCCCTCTCGCGCGAAACTGTTACGCTTCCGTGAGGGGGAGGTGAAGCACTTTGCCTGGGCGTGGCGTTTGGTGTCACGTTCTCGTTATCTCCTCTACCATCTTCATTGATGGTAGTCAGAATGTTGGTAGTGACGCCTGCTATTGCTTTCTGTCTTGCATCTCCTTTTCCTGCCATTGTTAGTATGTGCAAACGAAGGAAAGATGGTTGTCCTTCTCTCTTTTTTTTTTCCTTTCTTTTTGACCTAGAAAGAACTATAGTTTCAACTAAAAAACTCCCCACAGACGGCGCCAAATTGTTTGAGCAAATAAATGCTAAACCAATTAATGATAAGTTAGAATGGTGAATCTTAGTTGAACTTAATAAATTCCAGATCTAGTAAAATGATGCTTTTGCGTAATGAGTAGGGTTCAGGAGCATTAAGTAGTGGATTAAATTTCCTATGATTGATGATAGTATAAATGTATAATAAATGTATGCATTGACAAAGATTACAATGGAAAAGGAACTTTCACCCAATGATTGGGATGTTTCTTTACTCTGACGGCGACATGGTGAAACGAGAGATCCAAAATGTATATGGGATCTTGAGATTTATGGATAAAAATTGAACAACATGTGCTTGGATAAATGAATAAGATAACTTTTCGTATATTCTTCTTTCAACTTTTACAATGTATCTTCTTTGGTTCAGAGAAGCAGATGGCCTTTTTGTTCCCTATCTCTTCTTATTTATAAGGGACATTCTCCAAAAAACCCTAAAAAGTACAACATAAAGAATATCCAAAGGAATATTCTTTATGTTACCGTTACTATCCTATCTCAGATGCCCGCTTCTAGCGTCGGCCTTTATGAGGACGACCTTCAGTCGTTGTGCCATGGTCGACCCCGTGCTATGTCTTGCTTATCCGTTGCCTTGGTTACCAAATTTGGACCTATACAGATACCTTCCAATATTACCTTAATAGGAAATACTTATAGCCACACAAATGCTATAACCGATTTCATACCACAAGTTTCAAAAGTTTTATGGCCACACAAATATTATGATTTATTTAAGATCACATATTTCAGAAGTCTTAAAGTATGAAAGTTACCCTTCATTTTCATCATTTTATTTGCATAATTCGACTAGTGCGGCTGTGCCCGAGCTAAGCCCGGGCCCAACGGCAATGTGAGCACTTTGTGTCTAGATATATATTTTGATTTAATTTTTTTTTTGTCGAATCTACAGCTTGTTTGGATGCTTGTTATGTTGCATTGTATCGTATTGTTAGTTTAAATAAAATATTTGTTTTGATTGTTACTTAAATTTCATTATATCGTATTGTTTCTCTGTCGATTATTACACCATCCTGGTACCATTCAGAAACTTTTTAAGTACATTTTGTTTAATATACATTATTTATCATAATAGTTTAATTATTTATTAGTTCCTAAGTAAATACAATTTAAAATTTTTAATAAATTATATTCGAATTTGCAATTTTAAATTAGAGATAATTTGAGTCAAATTTTACTTATTTATTTCATCTAATCTAAGGAAAGACAAAAGCAACTAAGAAAAACTTTAAAATAATTAAAAGTAATAAATAACTTAACTCTAACATTTTTCCAATCTATTGGTGTCAATTATGCGTACACTCAAGTGTTTTTACTTTTAAAAGGAAAATAATTGGTGATGTTACTTCATTCTCTTTCAAAATGATAAAACATTTAAATTCTTCAATTTAAGTAATGCCAATTACTCAAATCGGAGATTGCAAGTACGAAATATTTAATATAAAAATTAGAATTTTACATTCAAAAATGCCCTTATCATGTTTGGTTATAAATATAAAGCACATTGAGATTCAAATTTTCCTACTTATTTTTTTTTTTTAATGAAAAATCTTAATATTTTAGAAAGAGATTGTTAACTTACTCTCTTGTTTAGTAAATAATGTTATGACTAATAGTAGTTCAAATTTAAGTTTCTTTTCTTTTCAAACAACTGAATGAAACAAAAGATAATCTTTTTTTATTTTGCTCTTCTATAAAATATGGTTACTGACAAGATGTTTGAAGCGATATAGCATTATAACGCTAATGACTAATTTGACTAAATTATTTTAAATTTAATCTTATTTGATTGGCTCATATTTCAAGTATAAAATTTGACATTCAAAGAACAATAATGTCAGAAGGTCTAATATTCATTATAGACTTCAAATAAGGTGTGTTAACTTTCTTTCAATCTAAACAATATAAAAGATATTGAAAAGTTAGAGACATATGTTTTTCTAATTTAAAGACTCTTTTTGATTTTAAATATTTGCATAATACAAAATGACAATTCCTTTTCCTTTTTATATTTTTCCTGAAGATTTTCTTAAGCCGTTTCTTCATGTTCACAAAATGACATTACTTTTCCCTTTATTTTCATGATGATATTGTTAATTTTGTTCGGTTAGCGGAATGACATACCTTTTTTTTTTTTTTAATTTTTTCGAAAATTTCTTAAAATATTATTTCTGGTTTGACATTTCAACAACCAAACCACACCTATAAAAAGAAATTATAAACTAAATCAAATATTGAATTTTCCCCCAATAAAGGGCTAAATAAAGGGCAAAAATTATATCTCAAAAGAGTTGGCTTCCGAAAAGCTCTCGTATTTATCTAAGCATAAATGCCAAATGAGCTTCAAGGAGATTCACCTATTAAGTGGGGCCCACATTTTCCTTTTCTATGTTAAGGGAAAGTGATGCAAATTGATCGCGTGAAGACAAATTAAGTGGGACCCACGTGTATTTGAGATGTTTGGAATGACCTAATTACTCTCTGAACAGAGAGTTTGCCTGATTATTCTTAACTTGATTTTTTTGTCAATTCACTTGAACCAGAAGCTCCTCTCGATTCCCATTTCTAAAGAGTAAAATAAAGTAATAATATGGTTTATATAAGAGTTAGGGTGAAGGAAAATATATAGAAAGTGGTGGGGATGGAAGACCGAAGACTACACACACCATGTTATATATGGCAGTGATAACAGCGATACATAAATGCAGAAAAAGTAGCGATTGATCTTTGAAAATCTGCTGTGAAAAAGATTGATATCTTTGCATGTACGAGTTTCAGTTTAATGCATTATGTAAAATTAAAAAAAAAGAAAAAAGTATCTACACAATCAAGAATTTTATAAGGTAATTACAGATAAATTTTTATGACATATAAAAATAATTGATAATATGGTAAAAATATAACTAACCTCCTATCACAAGTTAGTTTCACTGATTGTCTACAAATTTAATTTATTAGACTGTCATGCTAAATATATAAATAGTCTATTTTCTTTGTTTCTCTATGGGTCCTTTTGCTCACTTGTGTTTGCTCTAGTCAGTTCATTAGTTCTTGTTTGGTATTTTTTCCGTCTCAAATTATTTATCGTCGTTTCTAAAAATAATTATCTCAAATTATTTGATATTTTAGAACTCAAGACTAAATTTTTTATTTCTTCATATTTACCCTTAATATTAATTATTCTTAAAGACTATAAATACATTAATTATGAGTAAATATTAAATGAAAAGAGGTTATATCTCGAGGCATAAATAAATGTAAAATAGTACTCCCTCCGGTCCAAAATAAGTGATTTTTTGGATGTTTTCACACAGATTAAGAAATCCACCTTTTAGCATTGATTGGCAATGGAATTGACCATATTAACCTTTACTATCTCACATAAACACTCCTAACACATATTCTAATACTATTTACTCCAAGGACAATGTAGGAAAAAAATAATTAATTCATTCTTAAAATCTGAAAAAATTACTTATTTTGGACCACAAGAAAAAGGCCAAAAAATTACTTATTTTGGACCTGAGGGAGTACTAAAAAAATCTCCTATTTAATATTTTCTTAAAAGGCGTATAAAAGAAAAACATGACAAATAATTTGAGACTTAGGGAGTAAATTCTTCTAGTTTTTTGGTCTCATTTTGTGGTCCAGTTTATTCAATTCGTGTTGGGAAGTCCAGATTTGGGGGAAGTGTGCTCCCTATTAAATACAATTTTGATTTTTATGGTTTGAATTCGAGACTGCTGATTAAAAATACAGGCACTTCTACGTCACAACCTTTGGCATCTGTTCATACTAATTACTCTCAGCTTTACGGAGGTTATTTTAGTATGTTCACTGTTCTAATAATTGACAACACAATTGTTATCTCAAACTACAAGCCAATTAACTTTTACTATATAAAGATAATAACTAGAATAGAAAAAAGCAATATTTCTATATGATGATTATCCTAAGAAAGTATCTTCCTTTATTACTTTTCTTGTCCTATATATCGCTGAGTCCAACGAAATGTTTACAGAGAACTCTTATGCAACTAGAACACTCTTATGCAAAGTTCTAAAATTTTCCTACGTGCTAATGAAGATATGAGGTAAAATAACTAAGGTAGGCGCAAGTTAGTCAAAAAATTAAAGCTTCTGGCAAATGACAAGCAAAATCGTGGACTTCTTGAGATTTTACTCTCCCCAGTCCCCGCACTATATACCATGCTTTCATTTCTCTAATTATTTTTACCCAAACCAAAGAAAAAGAGCAAAAATAACTTTGTGGGGTCACCATTATACTTAATTTTAAGGGGTCTCGTTTGATAGGATATATTAGGAAAAATAATACATTTATAAACCTTAATATTATTAATTCCTTATTTGGTTATACATCATACTCAGTATTATTCTTATATATACCAAATTATGACATTAACAATACCATAGCTATGAAGACAGAACTATATTTTCAAATAATATTCTTTTACACCCTAAAACAACCCTTAAGGGGTCATTTGTTATGAGGTATAAGAAGGTATAGTGCTGGTATAAAAACTTAATACCACCTTAATACTTCGTTTGGTTAGCAAATGTAACGACCCGGCCGGTCGTTTTTAGAATTTACGCCCCGATCCCCTATTAACTGCTTTCCCCGTGTTTATTTCTGCTATTTTGAATTGCCGGGATGTTCGGTTTTGAGTTTCGAAGAGTTTTGGGACACTTAGTCCCCAAATGAGAGCATAAGTTTTGGAAATTTGACCGTAGTCGGAACAGTGTGAAGACGGCCTCGGAATGGGATTTCGATGGTTCCGTTAGCTCCGTTGGGTGATTTCAGGCTTAGGGGCGTGATCGGATTGTGTTTTGGAAGTCCGTAGCTAATTTAGGCTTGAAATGCCGAAAGATAGAATTTTGAAGTTTCCGGTTCGATAGTTAGATTCTGATCCGAGGGTCGGAATAGAATTTCGGAAGTTGGAGTAGCTCCGTAGTGTTGAATGTGACGTGTGTGCAAAATTTTAGGTCATTCGGACGAGGTTTGATGGACTTTTTGATCGAAAGCGTATTTTTAGAAATTTGAAGTTCTTAGGCTTGAATTCATGGTTAATTTGAGGTTTCGACGTTGTTTTAGGTGTTTTAAGGATTGGTACAAGTTTGGACAGTGGTATTAGACTTATTGGTGCCTTTGGTTGAGGTCCCGGGGGCCTCGGGATGATGCCGGATGGTTGACGGGAGGTATTGGAATAGTTTGAAGCAGCTGAAGCTGCTGGTATCTGTCATAACTGCACCTGCGGTTTGGGTTCCGCAGGTGCGGCGCCGCAGAAGCGGCCTTGTGGTCGCAGAAGCGGAATCGGGAGAACTCAGCAGGAACCGCAGAAGCGGTGGAATTTTCGCAGGAGCTGTACCGCATCTGCGACTCCCCGTGAAAAGTTTTAGATGCGACCATTGTTCCGCAAATGCGGGACCGCAGATGCGGAAACAGCTGGGCAGAAATATGGGATTTCGAGGTTTAGTTTCAAAAGTTGGAAATCTGATTTGGAGCTCAAGAGAGGGAGATTTTGAGAGGAAATTGAAGAGGAGATCATTGGGTAACGATTCTTTAACCCTTTCTAGTTATATTCCATCAATCTATAGTTAGTTTCATCATTTAATTTCGGATTGGAGATGAAAATTTGGGAAAAAGTGGAAGAAAGTTCTTAGACCTAAAATTCGACTTTTGGTTGGGAATTTGACCTTAGATTTGGATAATTTTGGTATGCATGAACTCGTGAGAGTATGAGGATTCTGAAAATATAAATTTTACCTGATCCCGAGATGTGGGCCCAAAGGGCGTTTTGGTCATTTTACCTAATTTCGTGTATTATCTTAGAGTTTCCTTGTAGAATTAGTTATTTGAAGTGTTATTTACATTATGATATTTAATTGAATAGATTTGGGCCATTTGGAGTCCGACTAATCATGGAAAGAACGTGGTTTCGGGTTGATAGTTGAGCCGACTCGAGGTAAGGGGTTTGTCTAACCGTGTGTGGGGGACCTTTCCCCTTAGGATTGATATTGTGATAATTGAAAGGCCTTGTACATGAGATGACGAGCGCGTACTTATGCTAATTGTTGGAAATCCGGTTTTTATTTCATTAAAAATAGCCTTGAATTGTGTTCTTCTTTTCTTGCTTACACTCCTTGGAAATTTAGCCTGCTGTTAGTCTAGAGAAGCATGTCTACTTGACTAAATTGTTCTATTTGACTTAACTGTCTTACTTGTATTACGTGAAGCATGCTAGGTTAGAATTATCTGTCTGACTTTGGTATGAAATTGATTGAATTGAGTTTTTGTTGCTGCTGCGTATTTACTTTGGGACTACGTGACAGTATCCCGGGAGCTCCCCTGTATGTTTACTTCGGGACTACGGAATTGCATTCCGGGAGATCCCCCTACACTTTTATATTGGAACTACGGGATTGCACCCGCTAGATTCCCCAATACTGAGTATTTATATTTGGGACTACGGATGTGGTATTCTGGTAGATCCCCGCGTATTTACGAGTTGGACTACGGGATTGCACCCTGGAGATCCACTGGATATGATATTTATATTAGGGGACTACAGGACGGTATCCTGGGAGATCCCCGGTTGTTATCTCGGAGCTGAGTTGTACTCTCCTTTCTGTATTTTACTTGCCTTTGTAATAGTTTTTGCTGTCCTTCATATCCTTTGTTACTTATTTACACTGCTTATTACACACTGTTAAACCTTATATCTTATTTAACCTCAGTAGGGCCCTGACCTTCCTCATCACTACCCAACCGAGGTTAGGCTTGGCACTTACTGAGTACCGCTGTGGTGTACTCATGCCCTTCCTGCGCATGTTTTTCATGTGCAGATCCAGGTACTTCGACTCAGTCCTACCACCCCTGTGGCGAGGCGACTGCTATTGCGACTTCGAGGTATATCTGCCGCATCCACAGACCGAGGAGTCTCTTTCTATTCTTGCTGTTTAGTATTAGCCCCTTCTGTATTTTAGTTCTTGTTAGACATTCTAGAGTTAGAGCTATATAGTACTTCTTAGTTTGTGATTCATAGGTTTCCGGGTCTTGGATTTATGTATTGTTTTTGAGAACTTAATATTGCGTATGCCGAGCGGCACCCTTAAAAGCTGTTTATTTCCTTTATTTCTGTTTTGGATTGTTTTACTTCCACAAATTTTGGTTTTCTTTTCCGCAAATTTAGGCTTACCTAGTCGTAAAGACTAGGTGCCGTCACGATGGTTCACGGAGGGCGAACCGGGGTCGTGACAAGTTGGTATCTGAGCTCTAGGTTCATAGGAGTCATGAATCACAAGTCGGTTTATTAGAGTCTCGCTGATCGGTACGGAGACGTTTGTACTTATCTACGAGAGGCTATGTAACTGTTAGGAAAATTCCTTTTCGTTTGATTTCCTTGTCGTGTGAGATTTTTGATATCACAATTCTAAACTTCTGTCTTCTATTCTCTCACAGATGGTGAGGACACGTGGTACTCGAGACGACTAGGCACCCGCGCCCCCTACTGGAGCCGTCAAAGGTCGGGGACGCGCTCGTGGTGCAGCCAGAGTACCCGCACGAGCTATCGCCGAGGCACCACCAGCAGTACCAGCCGGAGTCCAGACACCTGATGCATCTGCTACTACTACTACAGCACTCCAGGAGACTTTAGCACAGTTTATGACTATGTACACCACTCTAGCTCAGGCAGGGTTGCTTCCCCTAGCTGCAGCTACATCCCAGGCCGGGGGAGGAGCACAGACTCCCGCCGCCCGCACTCCTGAGCAGCGAGTACATATTGATCAGGTTCCAGAGGCTATTCCTGTACAGCAGGTAGCCCCAGCTCAGCCCGGGGAGAGGGTAGTAGCTTCGGAGGAGGAGCAGAAGAGGCTTGAGAGGTTCAAGAAGTATCAGCCTCCGACTTTCAGCGGATAGCCTCAGAGGATGCCCTTGGATTTGTTGAGGAGTGTTATCGTATCCTTCGTACTATGGGCATATCAGGATCGAGCGGGGTTTCCTTCACTACTTTCTAGCTTCGAGGAGCCGCCTATCAGTGGTGGCGTGCTTATGAGTTAGACAGTCCGGATGAGGCAGCTTCCCTGACTTGGGCCCAACTTTCAGATATGTTCACGAGCGAGTATGTCCCCAGAGTCTTAGGGATGCCTGGCGCGCGGAGTTTGAACATTTGCGATAGGGTACCATGACTATCTCGGAGTATGCTGTCCGTTACACTGAATTGGCTAGACATGCACCAGCTTTGGTTTCTACGGTTCGCGAGAAGGTTGGTTGGTTCATTGAGGGGCTTATTCCCAGCATCAGATCTAACATGGCTCGTGAGTTAGAGATGGATATATCTTATCAGCAGGTGGTGAGCATTGCTAGGAGGATTAAGGGTATACATGCTAGGCACAGAGAGGAGAGGGAGGCCAAAGGTCTCGAGAGTCGGGCCATTATTCTGGTGCCCGTGCCCCAGCTGCAGGTCATCATGGTAGGGGTCATATGGGTCGCCCCATTCATTCAGCTCTTCCAGCAGCCAGTGGTATTCCAGCCCCACCTAGGCCTCAGGAGCCTTATTATGCACCTCCAGTATCTAGTGCATCTCCTGCACGGGGTGCTTCCAGTGGTCAGTCCAGCAGACCTGGCCCGAGCCAGTCACAGCCGGCACATCCTCCCAGAGCTTGTTTTGAGTGTGGTGACACATGCCATATGGTGAGGGATTGATCCAGACTTAGGAGGGGTGCACCTCCGCAGACTCCTCAGCCACAGCATGCCCCGCAAAGTTCACAGGCTATGGTCCCAACATCAGTTGCTACTCCACCGGCCCAGCCAGCCAGAGGTAGAGGTCGGAGAGGTAGAGGTCGCCCTCGAGGGGGAGGTCAGGCCAGATATTATGCTCTCCCTGCCCGTACTGAGGCTGTCGCCTCCGATTCTGTCATCACAGGTACTATCTTGGTCTGTCACAGAGATGCATCGGTTCTATTCGATCTAGGCTCCACTTATTCTTATGTGTCTTCTTATTTTGCTCTGCATTTGGGTGTATCTCGGGATTCTTTGAGTTCCCCAGTTTATGTTTCTACTCCTGTGGGAGATTCTCTTGTTGTGGACCGCGTTTATCGGTCATGTTTGGTTGTTCTTGGTGGTTTTGAGACCAGAGCCGATTTATTATTGCTCAGCATGGTTGATTTTGATATTATCTTGGGCATGGACTGGTTGTCGCCCCATTATGTTATTCTTGATTGTCACGCTAAAACCATGACACTGGCCATGCCAGGTATACCGCGTGTTAAGTGGAGGTGTGCTTTAGGTCACACTCCCAGTAGAGTTATTTCTTTCCTTAAAGCTCAGCGTATGGTGGAGAAGGGTTGTGATGCATATCTAGCTTATGTGAGAGATGTTAGTATGGATACTCCTTCTGTTGATTCAGTCCTAGTAGTACGGGATTTCCCTGATGTGTTTCCAACTGATCTTCCGAGCATGCAGCCCGATAGAGACATTGATTTTGGCATTGATCTGTTGTCGGGCACTCAGCCCATTTCTATCCCTCCGTACCATATGGCTCCTCCTGAGTTGAAGGAGCAGTTGCAGGAATTACTTGATAAGGGTTTCATTCGGCCTAGTGTATCACCTTGGGGTGCTCCTGTCTTGTTTGTAAAGAAGAAGGATGGTTCTATGCGTATGTGTATTGATTATCGCCAGTTGAACAAGGTGACAGGAAAGAACCGTTATCCCTTGCCTCGTATTGATGACTTGTTTGACCAGTTACAAGGAGCTTGTGTGTTTTCTAAGATTGACTTGCATTCAGGCTATCATCAGTTGAAGATTCGGGAGCCAGATATCCCGAAGACTGCCTTCAGGACTCGGTATGGTCACTACGAGTTCCTTGTTATGTCATTTGGGCTGACTAATGCCCCAGCAGCCTTCATGCATCTGATACACAGTGTTTTTCGGCCATATCTTGATTCATTCGTGATTGTTTTTATTGATGACATCCTGGTATACTCTCGGAGTCAGGAGGATCATGAGCAACACCTGAGGACAGTGCTCCAAACCTTGAGAGAGAGAAGTTGTATGCTAAGTTCTCAAAATGTGAGTTTTGGTTGGATTCCGTGGCGTTCTTGGGTCACGTGGTCTCGAGAGAGGGTATTCAGGTAGATCCGAAGAAAGTAGAGGCCGTGCAGAGTTGGCCCAGACCATCCTCAGCTACAGAGATCAGCAGTTTTCTTGGCTTGGCGGGTTACTACTGTCGATTTGTTCAGGGGATTTCATCTATTGCAGCACCTATGACCAGACTGACCCAGAAGGGTGCTCCGTTCCAGTGGACGGAAGAGTGCGAGGAGAGCTTTCAGAAGCTCAAGACAGCCTTGACCACAGCCCCAGTTTTGATATTTCCAACCGGTTCGGGGTCTTATACTGTCTATTGTGATGCCTCGAGAGTTTAGTTTCAAAAGTTGGAAATTCGATTTGGAGCTCGGGAGAGAGAGATTTTGAGAGGAAATTAAAGAGGTGGTCATTGGGTAATGATTCTTTAACCCTTTCTAGTTATATTCCATCAATCTATAGTTAGTTTCATCATTTAATTTCGGATTGGAGATGAAAATTTGGGAAAAAGTGGAAGAAAGTTCTTAGACCTAAAATTCGAATTTTGGTTGGGAATTTGACCTTAGATTTGGATAATTTTGGTATGCATGAAATCGTGAGAGTATGAGAATTCTGAAAATATAAATTTTACCCGATTACGAGACGTGGGCCCGAGGGGCATTTTGGTCATTTTACCTAATTTCGCGTATTAGCTTAGAATTTCCTTGTAGAATCAGTTACTTGAAGTGTTATTTACATTATGAAATTTAATTGAATAGATTTGGGCCATTTGGAGTCGAATACTCGTGGCAAGAACGTGGTTTTCGGGTTGATAGTTGAGCCGACTCGAGGTAAGAGGCTTGTCTAACCTTGTGTGCGGGACCTCTCCCCTTAGGATTGATATTATGATAATTGAAAGGCCTTGTACGTGAGGTGACGAGCGCGTACTTGTGCTAATTGTTGGAAATCCGGTTTTTATTTCATTAAAAATAGCCTTGAATTATGTTCTTCTTTTCTTGCTTACACTCCATGGAAATTTAGCCTGCTGTTAGTCTAGAGAAGCATGTCTACTTGACTAAATTATTCTATTTGACTTAACTGCTTATTTGTATTACGTGAAGCATGCTAGGTTAGAATTATCTGTCTAATTTTGGTATGAAATTGATTGAATTGAGTTTTTGTTGTTGTTGTGTATTTACTTTGGGACTACGGGACGGTATCCCTGGAGCTCCCCTGTATGTTTACTTTGGGACTACGAAATTGCATTCCGGGAGATCCCCCTGCACTTTTACATTGGAACTACGGGATTGCACCCGGTAGATTCCCCAGTACTGAATATTTATATTTGGGACTACGGATGTGGTATTCCGGTAGATCCCCACGCATTTACGAGTTGGACTACAGGACTACACTCGGGAGATCCACTGGATATAATATTTATATTAGGGGACTACAGGACGATATCCTGGGAGATCCCCGGTTGTTATCTCGGAGCTGAGCTGTACTCTCTTTCTGTGTTTTACTTGCCTTTGTAATAGTTGTTGTTGTCCTTCATATCCTGTGTTACTTATTTACACTGCTTATTACACACTGTTAAACCTTATATCTTATTTAACCTCAGTAGGGCCCTGACCTTCCTCGTCACTACCCAACCGAGGTTAGGCTTGACACTTACTGAGTACCGCTGTGGTGTACTCATGCCCTTCCTGCACATGTTTTTCATGTGCAGATCCAGGTACTTCGACTCAGTCCTACCACCCCTGAGGCGAGGCGACTGCTATTGCGACTTCGAGGTATATCTGCCGCGTCCGCAAACCGATGAGTCTCTTTCTATTCTTGCTGTTTAGTATTAGCCCCTTTTGTATTTCAGTTCTTGTTAGACATTCTGGAGTTAGAGCTATATAGTATTTCTTAGCTTGTGATTCATGGGTTTCCGGGTCTTGGATTTATGTAGTGGTTTTAAGAACTTAATATTGTGTATGCCGAGCGGCACCCTTAAAAGCTGTTTATTTCCTTTATTTCTGTTTTGGATTGTTTTACTTCCGCAAATTTTGGTTTTCTTTTCGGCAATTTTAGGCTTACCTAGTCGTAGAGACTAGGTGTCGTCACGATGGTTCACGGAGGGCGAAGCGGGGTCGTGACAGCAAACCAGTTATAAGTTATCCCAGGATTAAAATTAACATTGGGATAACTTGTACCTTATTGAGGGTGGGGTAATTAGCACCGGTATAACTTATACACATTCTTCTTTTAAATTATACAATTGTCATATTCAATACAACATACCAAATAATGGATAAAAAACCATTCCAACATAATTAATCCCAACATAAGCCGTATTCAAACCAAACGACCCCTAAGGGTTACTTCTTCCGGTCCAAAATAAGTGATTTTTTGGATGTTTTCACACAGATTAAGAAATTCAGCTTTTAGCATTAATTAGCAATGTAGTTGACCATATCAACCTTTACTATCTCACATAAACACTCCTAACACATATTCCAACACTATTTGCTCCAAAGACAATGTTGGAAAAAAATAATTAATTTATTCTTGAAATCTGAAAAAATTTGGACCGAGGGAGTAATTTCGCTATAAAATTCTGACTAAAGAGTCAACAAAATCAGGTTATTGGGAAAAGCAACTACTCCTACTAAGTTACTCTTAGATTGCTATAACACCTCCTCCAAGAAAGCCACAACAAATGAAACGAATGTTAGGCTAGAAAAACAGTGCATTAATTTGGTTGCATGGCCTTTTTTTTCTTCTTCTATGGTGATAGTCTCAAGACTTCAAAAAAGAAAGAGTCCTTGAAATTGATGCCTGTTTGGTCGAGTCAGGCGCTCTCTCTTAAAATACTTGTACTCTTTTAATGTACACTCCTAAAGCTTAAAATTCACAGTTTGAGTTAGCCTTTACGTTAATATTAATATTTTAAAGGCCTATTTAGAAGAGATATTACGTTCATTTCAATTTATACGAGCCTATTTGATTGAGTACGGAATTTTAAAAAAAAAAACCTTTAATTTTATAGCGTCAAATGAGGCACATATATTTTGTATGACTATAAATCATTGCATAAAGGTAAATTCTTTTCAAATATAAAAAGAATTCATTCTTTTTGACACAAGCTAAAAAGGAAAATAGATTCAGATAAATTGAACAAAGGAAGTAACTTCTTTCGATGATAGTTATAAAAATGTTTACATTATTAATCAGTATGTTAAACTAGAAAATTTCTGCCAGCTTCTTGAATGTGTAACATCAGCCTCTTGAGCAGTGGCGGAACTAAATTTTTTGCTAAGGGGTGTCAAAATAAAAAAGTTAATCATACGAAGAAGCTAAATGTATTCTAACATATAATATATATATATATACATAAAAAATAATTTTAATCTAACTATACAATATAATTTCCCGACGAAGAAATATCAATTACTACGCCTTGCTCTAATAGATGGCTCCAAGAATAATCTAGAGAGGATATTGTTTGCTCAAAAGTTATCACATACCTTATGAGTATAGAACAATATAAATGAATCACGGGAAAATCATAGCAAACCGTAATAATCCATTGGACCAAATGAAGAAAACGAAAATAAGTACTCANACGAAGGCGCATAGCCTGAGTCCCAGTTCAACTGTTGTTGAACTTTGTCGATCTTGATGGCGAAGGCTCATGGCCTGAGTCCCAGTTCAACTGTTGTTGAACTTTGTCGATCTGAATGGCGAAGGCTCATGGCCTGAGTCCCAGTTCAACTGTTGTTGAACTCTGTCAATTTTGATGGCGAAGGTTCATGGCCTGAGTCCCAGTTCAACTGTTGTTGAACTTTGCCGATCTTGATGACGAAGGCTCATGGCCTGAGTCCCAGTTCAACTGTTGTTGAACTTTGCCGATCTTGATGACGAAGGCTCATGGCCTAAGTCCCATATTGTGGGTATTGAGTGCTGAAGCTCGGTTTGGATTCGAGACCTTGAGCGGCTTATCCGTTGTCTTCCCAACCAGGGTATATAGGCTGTCTTAAGGCGACTCTCGGCTCGAGATATCTCCGTGCCGGTTTCTGGCCGGAGCTCGTATCAGTGATGTGGGAGATGCCTTACAGAGACCTTCCCTTAGGGAGGGGAGGGGGGGGGGGGCTCCTTCTTTTTGTTTGCACTATCTGAGATCGGAGAGAGAGAGAGGACTTAGATCTCGATTTGAGATCTTCGAGTTCAACTTCGAGTTTGGCGTTTCTTTCCTTTTGGTCCAGGGAAGAACTATGCGATTTTGCTAGGAAATCCCCACAGACAGCGCCAAATTGTTTGCTCAAAAGTTATCACATACCTTATGAGTATAAAACAATATAAATGAATCACGGAAAAATCATAGCAAACCGTAATAATCCGTTGGACCAAATGAAGAAAACGAAAATAAGTACTCAGGATTAAGGGGAGAAACATTAGAAGCCTTTATTGATAATATTGGTTTGGTCTGCCTCTCCATGAAGAGGTTCAGAGCCTTACAATGGTGTTCCTTTTGCCCATAATTTGGGTATCGCTGTTTCTTTTTTCTCTCTCAATAGTGGTGAAGAAGAAGCCCCCTTTTCTAGGGTTCCTCTCTTGGTATTTATAGCTGTGAGCTTCGTGAGCTGGCAATAAGTGGCTGTGACCACGTTGGGATTTCGCCTTCATGGTGGCGGATGGGCCATGGCCTTGCTGATCGAATCAGATGCGGGTTGAATATCGTTAATTCTGAGTGGTCGTGCCACTAGTTAATCATGAATTAGCTTAAGACGGGATTAGCTTTGTTAATTATCGTGGGGTCGGATTCTGACCCATACAATTTTCATATATCTTGGTTAATTAGAGATGGAGTGAAATGTGCATGCAATTTTGATGTCCAACGGGACAGTTGGCCCTTACGTTGGGTGCAAAAAAGGAAAATACAGTTCTAATATTTCTTTAGTTCCTATCCGTCGATTGTCATTCCAAATTGAAGATAGTAAGGGGTCGTTTGATAAGAGGTATTAGAAAAAATAATGCAAGCATTAGCTATATGCGCTATTAATACTTTGTTTGGTATATTTTTTCAACTTGTGTATAGCTAATACTTGTATTAGTTATACATCATACTTGGTATTATCCTACGTATAAGTAATGCACGGAAAACCATGACATTAGCAATACCAATGTTATTAATGCATGCATTATGTCATGGGCGGCTTTCCAGCCATGCCCCATGACCCCTTGGGCGCGCCCCGTGGCGTCCTAGCGAACCTCCCAATGCCTAGCGCCACGGACGGCCCCGTGGTCTTGGCCGCGCCAAGTGACAAGCGCGTAGGTGCCTCTGTCGCCCCACCGATATCCCTCGCGAGCGCCAAGCCGCAGGCAGAAGCCAACAGCGCCGCGCGCGTAGACCGTGATGCCAAAGACACTGCTGCTGACAACGGACCTGCTGCTGCCTTATAGAAAACTAAGTCATTTTCATTGTAAATATAGAGTAGTTTTATTTCATGTACTTCCATTATGTTTCTCTAGCTTAGTCAAGTCTAGTCTTGTAACTTTGGATTATTTTTTTAAAGTACTATTAGGGGGGATCAAGCAATCAAGACTTTCTAGCAAGCAAGAAATTCTCTGTACTGGTGTCTCTCCCCCTCGACACCGCGTTGCTTTTTCTGTAATAACTTTCATTAATGCAATCAAGCTTTCTTTCATTCTGAATTCTCACTTCTGTTCTCTCAATTGCTCTTGACATTGGTTTTCCCGTACGACACTGACAATCTCGTCTAGCGTACGGAGGGGACCTCAGTTGGCGGACAGCAACTGCACTGACATTAGTTGCCTAGCCTTACGTCGCCCTTCCAAGGAATCTCAGGAAGGCGCCGCGTAACAGTTGGTATCAGAGCCTAGGCTCGGCATCGGACGAGGGAACGTATTGACATACCACCATTTCTGACCATGGTGAATCATGGGGACCGCATTGCGGCCCTCGAAGGGACGGTTGAGGTATTGCGGCCTATTATGGATACGGTGCCTGAACTAAGAACCAGCCTACTGCAAAGGTTGGACGACCTGGACCGCAGGGTGCTTCAGGTCGAAGTTGACGTTGAAAACATCAGTCGCGACTCCGAGGGAGACCGGCAGACGGCAGCCACAGAGGCAGCCGAAATCTTTGAGAAATTCGAGGGGCTCCAACAGGAGCGCACCGAGGATTTAGCCCACAGGGCACAAGAAGCAGAAAAGGTGACTGCCATGCAACAAACCATTGACAAATTGACAGACCAACTCAATGTTGTCAACGCTGCTTTACAGGGCCTACTCCGAGGAGGTGGAAACCAAATCGG
>NC_031990.1:43565082-43641425 GCF_001879085.1 Nicotiana attenuata
CGTCGACCCTCGGCAAGTGCACAGTTTATTTCTGTTGGATCGGGCCGTCGCCTCGGCATAATATGCGCATGCTTGCATTGCTTATCCTGAAACTTATTGAAGTTGATATTGCCTTTTTATGGCCGCTATAAACTATAAAGATAACGAAAAGTAAATCTTGGAATTTCATTGTTATTTGAGAAGGTGTTACCTGTTTTCTTGCTTTATGAGTTATAATTGCTAGATAAATCCATGTTATCCTCACATCTTCACCATATTATTATTGGACCACTAGTAAGTGTCGAAGTTGACCATCTCGTCTCTACTTCTTCGAGATTAGACGGGATACTCATTGAGTACACGTTGTTTTCGTACTCATACTACACTTCTGTGCATTTTTGTTGCACAGGTATATGTAACTCTAGCGGCCTACTGGCGTAGCAGCACGGATGATTCTGAGACTAGGTGAGTGGCATTATTCGAGGCGGTCCACAGCTAGTATAGTCCCTTCCAGTATATTGTATATATTTTCTGTCCACTGTATTCCGGACGGATGTTGTATCTTATTCCCTTATCAGTAGATGCTCATGCACTTGTGACACCGGGTTCTGGGATGATTTTGAAATATTTTGTACTAATTGCTTATTATTAAATTTGAATCGAAGCAGTTATCTTTTCATTTTATGAAAAATTGAAGGAAAATCTTAGTTTTCAAGATTGTTAAAAATGAGAACTTCATCAAATAATTTGGGTTGGCTTGCCTGACAGCAGTGTCCGGCGCCATCACGACCCTTAGTGGATTTTGGGTCGTGACAAAAACTTCATCATTGTTAGCTAAATAAATTTTTTAAGCTTAAATAAAGAAGTTCTAGCCCAGTTTTATTATAACTTTTATTTGAAAAATATTATCTAAAAAAATAATACATTAAAAAGGTAAAATATATATATTTTATTATTCAAAAATGCCACATGATCAGGAAAAATCACATGTTTGTGTGCCACTTTCCTAGGATGAGATTGTCCAAGGGGGTAACAACTATCGAATAACCAAGTTCAGGGAGGTAATTATAAAACTACGAATAGTTCAAGGGTGTAATCAATAACCCGTGCTAAGTTTAAGAGTATTTTAAGGTATTTTGCCAATGAATAACAAAGTGACCACTCAGTAGATGTGTAGAACAACATACTATGATAGTTACCAATATAGCAACAAATACTACTAAAAAACGTCTCCTTCACCCCAAATTTAAACTTTAATTATTCATATTCATAGGTTTTGACGATATCCAATCATTTTTATCTGGATAAATAGGTCAACACATGATGATCTACATTGATCATTCATAGAAACTTATACTTTTTCCTTTTGAAGTTTTATTTTAATATTATTAATAGTATTTTACAATATCATTTTACTACAAAACTTGATATATCGAGAAACTAGTTAAGTAAATAAACAAGAACAATTTACTAGCTGCCTTTCATCAAGATAAAGCCCGCGGCCTTCTTGGATCAGCATATCTTTTCTTTCTTTTTTTTCCATTTAAAAAGTAGTTAGTTAGCTGATTTTTGGTTAATTGCCTTTTGAGGTGTGTGCCGACACCTCACTTCAGCGAAGGTGCCACACTTAAACTTGGCCATATATGACGCGCCTAGGCTAATTTACAGTGTTTTTGTGCTTGGGTGTTTATGGGATTGGTGGTGGTGGTGGATTTGTTGGGGAAGTTATACGGATTCTTGGGGGAATGTCTATGGAGAAAATTTGTTCAATGGATTTGGACTCCTCTTATTAGGAGAAAGACTTTGGTCCTAATGCCACGGATCAGGTGAGTCATGATTCACTAGCTAGAAGGATGTTGTTCTTGTACAGAGTTGCTTTTTATGTTAAATTATGCCCGTTTAAATATATGCACTTTATGGAATTAACTTCTTTCCTTTCCCCTAGTGAATGTTTGGGAAAAATACCGTGCTGTGGTATTGTCGGTGTCATTGTTAAAGCTAAAACAAGATATAATGGAGGAGAAAAAAAGGTAGTGGAAGAAAATATCTGCAGAAGATGTGGGATATGCATTAGGTAGGAGAGAATAATTATTTGGTGTCTCTTGAAGTGAGTTTCAGCTGTTGGATGCTTTTAGCGTTCAAGGTTGTAGTGTAGTACGTATAACAAGAGTGACAAGAAAAAGATTAGTAGTACACCAGGCTATCAAGGCATGATATGGAATTTGGGAGATTCCATGATAACTTGAAGATGACGTGATGGAAGATGGTAACTTTCTTTACTCCTGCTTTCAAGTCCATCTTGTCCTAACTCTGCAACGACAAGAGAGAAATCATCAGCTCAAAGTTTTTTATAATAGTTCCACAGATGAATGATGATGCGAGAAAGATATACAAAGGCAATAGAAGAAGTTTAGGTACCTGGCGCAATGTATCCAACGGTCCCAATAGTCTTAATTTGTCTAAAACTATCGTCTGCACCTAACAGTTTTGCAAAACCAAAATCACTTAAATGGGCAACCATGTTTTGATCTAGCAAAATGTTGCTAGGCTTCATATCACAATGCACCACTGGCTCTGAATAACCGCTATGGAGACAGTCCAAAGCCGATGCTACATATTGGGTCATTTATGTGGTGTATGTATGCCTATCAGGGGTGATACCAGCTTTGACCATCTTACTGAAAAGGGCAAAAGCTTGTCTGTTATCGGCTAGCTTGCAGTGCAGGTGTTGGCGTTAGGGACCAAACCATGCTCTTGCATTCTTCTCAAAAGCATCTCTGCTCGATTCAATTTTTCCTGTTTGCAATATCCAGCTATAATGGCTGTATAAGGATGCACATTAGGCTTGTAGTTGTCAATCTTCACAAGCTTTAAGAATAGTCTAAATGCCTTATCCGTCTAGCCCTTCTTCCAAAGACCGTCAATCAATGCAGTATGAGTGAAAACATTTGGTATAAAACCTTTTTTAACCATTATTTCCTCTGTGACAAACCAATTCACAACACAAACAGAAACTTGTATTTTATAATCACCGAACGAAATAACACTGTAAAAGGAAATACTAATAGAATGAAGAACAACAATTAACTAGGAATTAGAGGAACAAGGAAAGGATAACCAGAAAGGGATGAGAAGTTTAAGACATTAGAAAGATAGAGATGAGAAGAACATATTCAGCCGAAGCCTCAACATAATTTGCATGCTCTCCTCCTCGCACAAACTGATAATTATAACAACTACATTTCTTCTTGCCCAGTAACTCTTCGACACGTGTACCTCAACCCGGGTCCCAATGGTAGTCCAGTAACCTTGTGTTGGGCTGGTTAATCACTTGACCCCGTCGTAAACCATTCCCAGGCCCAAGTGCATCATTTTGGTCTGCCCCATTCACACATCCTCTAACAACTCAAATGCATGCTTAATGTCATGGGCGGCTTTCCAGCCATGCCCCATGACCCCTTGGGCGCGCCCCGTGGCGTCCTAGCAAACCTCCCAATGCCTAGCGCCACGGACGGCCCCGTGGTCTTGGCCGCGCCAAGTGACAAGCGCGCAGGTGCCTCTGTCGCCCCACCGATATCCCTCGCGAGCGCCAAGCCGCAGGCAGAAGCCAACAGCGCCGCGCGCGCAGACCGTGATGCCAAAGACACTGCTGCTGACAACGGACCTGCTGCTGCCTTATAGAAAACCAAGTCATATTCATTGTAAATATAGAGTAGTTTTATTTCATGTACTTCCATTATGTTTCTCTAGCTTAGTCAAGTCTAGTTTTGTAACTTTGGATTATTTTTTTTAAGTACTATTAGGGGGGATCAAGCAATCAAAACTTTCTAGCAAGCAAGCAATTCTCTGTACTGGTGTCTCTCCCCCTCGACACCGCGTTGCTTTTTCTGTAATAGCTTTCATTAATGCAATCAAGCTTTCTTTCATTCTGAATTCTCACTTCTGTTCTCTCAATTGCTCTTGACATTGGTTTTCCCGTACGGCACTGACAATCTCGTCTAGCGTACGGAGGGGACCTCTGTTGGCGGACATCAACTGCACTGACATCAGTTGCCTAGCCTTACGTCGCCCTTCCAAGGAATCTCAGGAAGGCGCCGCGTAACAATTAGTATGGTTAAAGATAAAATTATCCTTAAAGTCCCCTAAAGCTAGAGAATATGGAGGGCATTTTTGTAAACAACTATTTTTCTTAAAAATTATGCAATGCATTATAATTTTAATACACCACACCACAGTAGATAAGAAATAATATATGCATAACTAATGATTGCATTACTAACCCATGCATTACTAACACACCTTGTATTCCGCACTATTCTTATACACCCTACCAAACGACCCCTAAGTGTATAGGACATGCCAAATTGAACCGTTGGATTAACTTTTTACACCTAACGGCAAACAATCTCCACAATATTCACATTCAAAGGTATAGAAATGAAAAGGAATTCTGATGTAAAGAGCAAGAAATTTTACGCTCAGATCACCTAAATATATATATATATATATGTATATATATATATATATTTCCTCTTTTAAAAAGTTAAAGCAATCTATGACACTGGTAACTCCAATGTGTATGACCAAAAAAAAAAAAATCCGATGTGCATAAAAGAAAAAGATTTTTATCTCCTTATCACCTATAATAATAAACTAGTATTAACGCGGACACAAATCATGTCGGATTGTGATTTGGATTATTTGAATTATGTATAAATAACTTTAAAATGTAAACCTTCCAGATAAAATTAATAGATAGTCATTAGATATTAATTAAGAAGTAAGACATGAAACCATTTCGCAAATCTCATTGTGGATAACCTGTTTTCTTTTTCTATATTTATATAATCCAATAGGTTAATTTTAGTACTTGAATTTCGTTTCGTTATCAATATTAGAAAATACTAACTATGTCATGTGGTGATTTGTCTCGTTTGAACATATAAAATCTTAGAATTTAATAAAATTCTCAGTTTTATTTTATTTTTTATCTCAAGCTCAAATAAGTCTTATTCTTTTAAATTGTACACAATTTTTTTTTGTTCTTTGCTTATAATTATTATATTATTTATTATTTCATATTACTTTCATGTGATTTTTTTGGCTTACTAATTGACTTAATATTTTGCTCATTATCCTTTTAATAATTATCGATAAATATTATTTTTTTATTCTTAAAATTTAATATATTTTATGCTTTTATCCTCTTACTCGAAACTATTTTACTATTTAAATCTATCAATAATATTTTGAATATTATTCAATTATTTACTTTATTTTATTTTAAATTAATTTAAAGTATAAATATTCTCACATTATATCTATTTTTTTCTTTATACAGTCTTTACCCTTCTAAAAAATTTTTAATTAATATTTTACCTGTAATCAAAATAATATCATATTTGACTTTAAGTTATAACTTTGATTAGTCTAAAATATTAATATATAAGTTCTTTGATTATTATATTCCAAATCTATTAAATTTTCCTATATTTATTTTTGTATTACATGCAATAAAAAAATCTCTTTTAGTTTCAAGATACAAAATTTGACTTTTAATTTTAGTTAATAAAATTACTTATTTTAGATATTTATTTTATATTTTTAAAATTTTAATTCTATATCTAGTAAGACTTGAATTTTGGTGGTCCTATCCATAGTTTGAGCATTCTCATCATAATTTTAAGAAATTTCTAATATTAAATAAAATAGTCTTTTCCTTTCATTTCTAATATTAAATTTTTAATTTTTTTTTACTTTCGCTATTATGTTATTAGATATATGGTATTATCAAAGTTTCGTATGGCTTTTAATTAATTTGACACTTTATTTAGTGTTATTATCCATTACTATCCTTTAATAAAATATAGATAAATCTAGAATTTTTTAATCTTAAAATAAATATCTATTTTATTTTAAAAATATTGCTTGAATTCTTAAGTTATTTAAATTTATCAGTAGTATTTTTAAGTATTTTATTTCACTCTAAACCAATTCTTAGCATAAATATTCTCACGTTATTTCTAATTTATTCTTAATATTTTTAAGTTTTTATTTCACCTGTTAGACATAAGTTGCGTGGTATTATCCACAATATGATCTTTCTTATCATAATAGATAAATAACAACTTTCTCATCTCAAATTTAAATAAGTTTTATCATTTTTCTTTATGATGAAATTAATGTTTTGATTTTTCTCTCTCTATTTATTCCTTATTTTTGCTATTATATTATTCAATACATAATATTATTACATTGTTATGTGGCTTTCATTAGCTTGTTTAATTTAATACTATTTCTACAACACTCATGCATTTTAGTATTAATCATAAAAGTTAATATTTTATTTGTTGAACACATTATATCTAATCATAATATTTTCACTATCGTTTTATTTCTCTATGTACTATTTCTAAAAATAATAAAATTATGAAATGAAAGAAAACAGATCAAGTGAATGTGAGTCAGTTTTAATTGATTTCTACCATAAATTAAATTTGGTCAAATCTAAGTTGTTTTAATCCTTATTAAATTTGTCTAAAAATCTATTTTGATTATGTCTTAATGCTAAGTAACATTTTCTGGATACGCCACTTGGCTTAATGTCATGCCTCACTACCTTCCTTTTAATATAATATAGATAGAAGATATAAAATTTAAGTTTTTTCTTATCTTATAAATAATTGTATACTTTATGTAAGATCTTATTTTACTGCTTGAATTTTTTAATTTTTGAAGTCAATAAATCTTTAATATCTTAAGTAAATTTTTGTTTGATTTTATATTTTAACTTACTTCAAAGTATAAATAGTCTAGAATTTTTTAATCTTATTTTACTGCCTTCGAGATTTTCTCATTTTTGGACATTTCAAACACGCGTTGAGGCGATTTTTGAGCGAGCATTCACGGGTAATCTTGAGGTAAATAATTTGTGATCATTACTACTCTATAATATTGAATTATCATCGAATAATCTGACTAGATTACGTATTTTTAGGTGTAAATCGGGAATTTGGACCTAGGGATTTGAAAATGAGATTTGAGGATTTGAAGGTCGAGTTGATGTCGGAATTTGGTAAAATTTGTATGGTTGGACTCGTGGTTGAATGGATCGTACATATTCCGTAACTTTTGTCGGGTTCCAAGACGTGGTCCCCACGAGTAATTTTGAGTGAAATTTCGGATTTTATTGGAAAATTAGTATTTTCATATGGAATTAATTCCTATAATTTGTATTGACTGAATCGAATTAATTTTGACTAGATTCGAGGCATTCGGAGGACGATTCGCGAGACAAAGGCACAACGAAGTAAATAATTACATGATTTGAGGTAAGTAACATTTCTAGACTTGGTTCTGAAGGTATGAATCCCCGAATTTTGTGTTATATCAATTGTTGGAGGTGATGCACGTGCTAGGTAACGAGCGTGTGGGCGTTCACCATAAAAATTGTGACTTAAAAATTATGTGGAGTTGTAAAATTAAAGAATCATGTTATTATCCGTGTATCCTCCACGTGTTAGAGAAATTGAGCCGAGGCTCGTATTAAAAAATCATGTTTAGGCTACGTGCTGATATTTTGGGACCCATAGGGTCGTGTTGCTGTTGAATTAATTGTATAAAAAAATGTACATTTCATACTCAATCATATTCATTCATTGTGAGGATATTTATGGGATCGGGGCTGCCCGCCTGCAGCAGGGCACATCAGCTTTATGTATATTATTATTATGTGGACTGGGGTTGCTTGCCTACAGCGGGCCTTATAGGATTTATCATTATATGGATCAGGACTGCCCGCTTGCAGCAGGCCATATCGGCTTTATATCACGCTTGGTCTGATGGACCCCATCCGGAGTCTGCACCCCACACAGTGAGTGTAGATTATTATATATTCGGGACATCCCAAGGCATGAACTTGCCTTACTTATTTATATTTGTGATGAATTTTCCTGGACATGGATCTTGTCCGAATCATTATAATTGGGGATAAATTTACCCATGGGCTGGATTTGGCCTTATACGGTACTGAGTCACTGAATGTCAATTGAGGTATATATATATATACGGGATGGAACTTCCCTGGGGTGGATTGGCCATATATTGTACTGAGTGACCGATTAATTTGTGATCATGAGTACATGAGGTTTTCCACGGAGATGTCATATTCCTCATATCATGCAATATTGATCTATTTTACTTGTACGAAGTTAACTGTTGGATTTGAAAGCATGCCTACATTTCTGTACTGCTATTCATATCTTGGACTGTACCTGCTGAGCTCGTCATTACTTTCAGCCCAAAGGTTAGTCTTGTTACTTATTGAGTTAGTTGTACTCATATTACACTCGGCGCCTCGTGTGCAGATCTAGGTGCTTCCGGATGTGGCGACTGTTAGATCTCAGAGTATTATCAGTTGGAGACTATCAAGGTAGTTGCCTGGCGTCCGCTGACCTTGACTATATTCCTTTCAGTTATTGTGATGTTCTATATCTTCAGACATTATTTTTATCAGTCAGACTTTGTTATCATTTAGATGCTCATGTACTTAGTGACACCGGGTTTTGGGAATGTATCTTATGTTAGTAATTGTGAGGTTTTTTATTAAATTCAGATATTATGTTTTCAATCTTAGAAGAAATTGTGGTTTATTGAGATTGTCGGCTTGCCTAATATTGATTTAGGCGCCATCATGACATGTGGATTTTAGGTCATGACAAGTTGGTGTCAGAGCCCTAGGTTACATAGGATTCATGAGTTATGAGCATGTTTAGTAGAGTCTTGCAGACCGGTATGGAGACGTCTCTACTTATCTTCGAGAGGCTGCAGAAACCTTAGGATAATTCACTTTCTTGTATTCTGGTTTCGCGACTTGTTGATTCTAGACACTAAAATCCTGTTATTCTATTGTCTTACAGATGGTGAGGACATGTACTTCTGAATCGGCCAGCAAGCCACCGGTACCACCAGTTAGGGCCATGAAAGGTCGGGGTTGTGGTAGAGGCCGTGGTAGAGGCCGGGTACAGCTAGTAAAGCAGCTAGAGCAGCACATGTTGACCGGCAGTTGCTCCAGCTCAGGAGCAGGTTCCGGATATAGTTGAGCCGGTGGGACCAGCTCAGGCTCCAACTATGCCTATTGTGATTCCAGGCCTTCAGGAGACTTTGGCCCAGATATTGACTGTTTGCATTGGCCTTGCTCAGGTGGTTTTGGCTCAGGCCGCACCTCCACTTCTCAGGCCGGTGGAGGTACTCATACCCCTGTCGCCCGTACTCCAGAGCAGGTAGTGCAGGAATTTCAGATATCGGGGGTACTACTGGCCCAACCGGTTGCAGCTGCCTAGGCCTAGGTGGGTCCTACTATGAACAACGAGGAACGGATGAGATTTGTGAGATTTGGGAGGCTCCATCCTCCATCATTCAGTGGAACTGAGTCAGAGGATGCTCAGAACTTCTTGGACATGTTCCAGCTATTCTTCGTACAACGGGTATTCTGGAGACCTGTGGGGTCTCATTTACTACCTATCAGCTGACTGGGGCAGCCTTCAGATGGTGTGAGGCTTATGAGAGGAGCAGAACCATTCTCCATGGCATGAGTTCTCCATTCTCTTTCTAGAGAAGTTTGTACCATGGACCCGTAGAGAGGAACTACGCAGGCAGTTTGAACAGCTCCGTTAGGAGGACATGTCTGTTACACAGTATAAGATGAGGTTTTCAAACTTGGCTCGTCATGCAATTTGGTTGGTTCCCACTAAGAGGGAAAAGATTAGGAGGTTCATCAATGGCCTCAACCAGCAGTTTCACTTTGTTATGACTCTGGGAAATGTAGCATGTGCTAAATTCGACGAGGTGGTTGATAGTGCTCGACGGCTAGAAATGGTATGTACTCATGAGCGTAAGGAGAGGGAGGCCAAGAGGTCTTGTGGCTTGGGTAGTTCCAGTGGTGTTCCCTTTAGGGGACGGTCCTATCACAGTAGGGGTCGACCTTATAGGCTCGCTGCTCATCGTGGCGCATCATCTAGCCATGGTTCATACAATGCTCGATCGAGTCAGCCGTTTCTTAGTGCACTTCCAGCTCAGAGTTCATCTCGTGCACCATCAGTTCAGGATTCATCTGTACCAGGTTCTTCTGGTAATTATTTCGGTTCCCGGGGACCGCCTCAGCACTGACAACCATTTTTTGAGAGGGATTATTATAAGTGTGGAGAGCTGGGTCATGTGAGGAAGTAGTGTCCCTGCCTTTCGCGAGGTCTAGTTCAGCAGAGGAGTCAGGCTGCGACTCCTGCACAAGTTATTCCACCCGCCCAGCTAGCACAGGGTGGGGCACAGGCAGCTAGAGGCCGCCCTAGAAGGGAGGCAGATCAGGTGGCGGTCAGGCTAGATTCTATGCTATTCCTGCCATGCCAGATGTCGTTGCCTCAGACACAGTAATCACAAGTATTGTCTCAGTATGCCACAGGGAAAGTTCTATATTATTTGCCCATGGTTCCACATATTCATATGTCTCATCATATTTTGCTCGTTGTCTGGATATGCCACACAAGTTCTTAGTTTTGCATGTTCATGTGTCTACGCCGGTGGGCAACACTATTATTGTGGACCGCGTATATCGGTAGTGTGTAGCAACTATAGGGGAATTGGAGACTAGAGTTGATCTTTTATTGCTCAGTATGGTCGATTTTGATGTGATCTTGGGTATAGATTGGTTGTCTCCATGTCACGCTATTCTGGATTGTCACGCTAAGATTGTATGTTGGCGATTCTGAGGTTTCCAAGGATCGAGTGGAGAAGTTCTCCAGATTATGTTCCCAGCAGGGTGATTTCTTACTTAAAGGCCTAACGAATGGCTGGGAAGGGGTGTTTATCATATTTGGATTTTGTGAGAGATGTCGATGCTGACCTCCTACTATTGACTCTGTTCCGGTAGTGCGAGACTTTATGGATGTGCTTCCTGCATATCTATCGGGTATGCCACCCGATAGGGATATTGACTTTGGTATTGACTTGGTTCCGGGCATTTAGCCCATTTCTATTCCTCTGTATCGTATGGCACCAGCTGAATTGAAAGAATTAAAAGAGCAACTTCAGGAACTTCTTGATAAGGGTTTTATTAGTCCTAGTGTGTCGCCTTGGGGTGCGCCGGTTCTGTTGGTGAAAAAGAAAGATGGTACTATGCAGATGTGCATCGACTACAGGCAGTTGAACAAAGTTACAATCAAGAACAAGTATCCCGTGCCACGTATTGATGATCTATTTGACCAGCTTCAGGGGGTGAGGGTGTTCTCCAAAATTGATTTGAGGTCTGGGTATCACCGGTTGAAAGTTCGGGATTAGGATATTCTAAAGAATGCATTCAGGACCCATTATGGTCACTATGAATTTCTCGTGATATCTTTTGGGCTTACCAACGCCCCAACAGCATTTATGCACCTAATTAATAGTGTATTCCAGCATATCTTGATTCGTTTATCGTAGTATTTATTGATGATATTCTAGTGTACTATCATAGCCAGAAGGAACATGCACAATATTTGGGTATTGTACTACAGAGGCTGAGGGAGGAGAAATTTTATGCCAAATTCTCTAAGTGTGAGTTTTGTCTTTGTTCGGTGGCATTCTTGGGACACATAGTTTCTAGTGAGGGGATTTGTGTGGACCCGAAGAAGATAGAGGCAGTTCAGAGTTGGCCCAAGCCCTCTTTGGCTACTGAGATTAGGAGTTTCTCGGCTTAGCCGGATATTATCAGCGCTTTGTGGAGGGTTTCTCATCCATTTCCGCGTCTATGACTAAACTGACCCAGAAAGGTGCTCCATTCAGGTGGTCAGGTGAGTGTGAAGAGAGCTTTCAGAAGCTTAAGACCGCTTTGACCACAACTCCGGTTCTTGTTTTGCCTTCAGCGTTGGGTTCTTATACTGTATATTGTGATGCTTCTCGGATTGGTATTGGGTGTGTCTTAATGTAGGAGGGTAGAGTAATTGCTTATGCTTCTCGCCAGTTGAATCCACATGAAAAGAACTACCCTGTTCATGATTTAGAGTTGGCAACTATTGTTCATGCCTTGAAGATTTGGAGGCACTATCTCTACGGTGTGTCTTGTGAGGTATTTACAGATCACCGGAGTCTACAACATTTATTCAAATAGAAAGATCTAAATATGAGACAACACAGATGGTTGGAAATGTTAAAGGGCTATGATATCACTATTCTGTGTCATCCCGAGAAGGCCAATGTGGTGGCCGATGCCTTGAGTAGGAAGGCAGTGAGTATGGGCAACCTTGCATTTATTCCCATTGGTGAAAGACCGTTTGCAACCGATATTTAGGCCTTAGCTAACCAGTTCGTGAGATTAGATGTTTCAGAGTCCAGTCGGGTTATAGCTTGTGTGGTTTCTCGGTCTTCCTTATATGACCGCATCAGAGGGCACCAATATGATGATCCCCATTTGCTTGTCCTGAAGGACACAGTTCAGCACGGTGATGCCAAATATGTTACTATTGGAGATGATGGGGTGTTGAGGATGCAGGGTCGGATTTGTGTACCAAATATAGATGGGTTACGTGAGTTGATTCTTGAGAAGGCCCACAGTTCACGATATTCCATTTATCTAGGTTTTGCAAAGATGTATCAGACTTAAGGCAGCATTATTGGTGGAGAAAGATGAAGAAAGATATAGTGGAGTTTGTAGCTTGGTGTTTAAATTGTCAGCAAGTGAATTACGAGCATTAAAGACCGGGCCAATTACTTTAGAAACTTGAAATTCCGGAGTGGAAATGGGAGCGTATCACTATGGACTTCATAGTTGGACTCCCACGGACTTCGAGGAAGTTTGATGCTATTTGGGTGATTGTGGATATGTTGACCAAGTCTGCGCATTTTATTCCAGTTGGTACAACTTATTCTTCAAAGTGGTTAGCCGAGATCTATGTCCACGATATTGTTATGGTGTGCCATTGTCCATTATATCAGATCGGGGCATGCATTTTACATCATAATTTTGGAGAGCAGTGCAGTGAGAGTTAGGCACACAGGTACAACTGAGTACAACATTTCACCCTCAGACGGACGGATAGTCCGAACGCACTATTCAGATATTGAAAGATATATTACGCGTTTGCATTAGATTTTGGGGGTTCTTGGGATCAGTTTCTGCCGCTAGCAGAGTTTTCCTATAACAACAACTACTAATCGAGCATTTAGATGGCTTCGCGTGAGGCCTTGTATGGGAGACGGTGTCGGTCTCCAGTAGGTTGGTTTGGGTCGGGTGAGGCTAGGCTATTGGTACTGACTTAGTTCAGGATGCTTTGAAAAAAGTTAAATTGATTCAGGATCTAATTCTACCAGTGCAATCTAGACAGAAGAGTTATTCTGACCGAAAGGTTCGTGATGTTGCTTACATGGTTGGAGAGAAGGTACTACTCAAAATTTCGCCTATTAAGGGTGTTATGAGTTTCGGGAAAAAGGGTAAGTTGAGCCATCGGTACATTGGGCCTTTTGAAATACTTAAGAAAATTGGAGAGGTGGCTTATGAACATGCATTGCCACCTAGTCTATCGGGTGTTCATCCGGCATTCCATGTATCTATACTCCAGAAGTATATTGGAGATCCGTCTCGTGTTTTGGATTTCAATACAGTGCAGTTGGATGGTAATTTGACTTATGATGTGGATTCGGTGACTATTTTAGATTGATGGGTTCGAAAGTTAAGATCAAAGAACGTGCTTCAGTGAAAGCACAATGGAGAGGCCAGCCAGTCGGAGAAGCTACCTGGGATATTGAGTGGGAGATGCGAAGCAGATATCCACACCTATTTGAGACTCCAGGTATAATTCTAAATCCGTTTGAGGATGAACATTTGTTTAAGAGGGGGAGAATGTAACGATCCGGCCGATCGTTTTGAATAGTACAACCCTATTTCCCTATTTATGCTTTACAATTGTTATGTGACTTGCCGGGGTAATTGGTTCGGGTCCGGTGAGGTTTTGAAATGAATTGGAAAACATAGTCTCCAAGATGAAAATGTTAGATGAAGAGGTTGACCGGAAGTTGACTTAAGTGTAAACGAACCCAGAATAGAATTTTGATGGTTCCAATTTCTCCGTATGGTGATTTCGGACTTAGGAGTGTGTCCGAATATTTATTTGGGGTCCGCAGTTAAATTTGGCTTGAAACGGCGAAAATAGGAAATTTAAGTTTGGAAGTTTGACCGGAGAATTGAATTTTTGATACCGGGGTCGGAATCCAGTACTTAAAATTTTCATAGGTCTGTTATGTCATTTATGAATTGTCTGCAAAATTTGAGGTCAATCGGAATTGTTTTGATAGGTTTCGACATCAAAAGTAGAAGTTGGAATTCGTTAGTTTTCGTTAAACTTGAATTGGGGTATGATTCATGTTTTTAGCATTGTTTGATGTGATTTGAGGCCTCGACTAAGTTCGTATGATGTTTTAGGACTTGTTAGTATTTTTGGTTAAGGTCCCGAGAGCCTCGGGTGAGTTTCGGACGGTTAATGGATCAAAAATTTAGACTAAGGAAACTTTGAAAATTTTCCTTTTGGTGTAATCGCACCTGCGAAGCTTTGATCGTAGGTGCGACAACGCAAATGCGTAAGGACCATCGCAAAAGTAGCCACGAGTGAAGGGAAGGGCAGGTTGCGCAGGTGCGAAGATTTTTGTCGCACCTCCGAGGTCGCAGATGTGGCCGATTCACCGCAGAAGTGGAAAGGGAAAATGGAAGCCTCGTGTAACGACCCTAAAACCTACCCGGTCGTGATGGCGCCTATCGTGAAACTAGGCCAGCCGACATAACTCCCGAATTAACCATTCAATCATTTTTTAAGCCTTTGATTAATCAGATACCTCATAATGTAAGTCTAAATGAACAATGCGGAATAAATAGACAAGCCCGACATCGGGGTATCACAAGTCAAGAGCATCTACTAAGGTTTGAATACAACTATGAGTCAAAAAAATGTACTAAATACAGTCTAGGAAGACAAGATGGAGAAAAGTAGTGCTGCGAACGTCGGGCAGCTACCTTGCTAACTCCACTAACTCTGCCACTGAGCAATAAACACCCGCTACCGGGTTCAAAAATACCTGAATCTGCAGACAAGGTGCAGGGAGTAATGTGAGTACGCCAACTCAGTAAGTAATAAAAGTAATGAAAGCTGAGCAGTAAGAAAATACGTAAGCCACGTCATAATGCTACAACAAATACAACACATTTCCAAAACAGTACAGAAATCGTTTACTTCGTAAATCATGCTCAGTTTCAGTAAAACCCTTTTAAAACAAATTTCAATAGTTTCAAACGAGTGATAAAACAGTGAGTAAAAATAATAGAAACGTAAACAGCCCATCGGGCAAAACATGTACCATAAACCGCCCCTCGGGCTTAATATCAACAGAACCAGAACCTCGAGCTACCTCACAATCACTCGTAATCAGCCCCTCGGGCATAACATGAATCTAGAACCGCTCCTCGGGCTTCAATATGAAACAACAACAGCCCCTCGGGCTACAACACATCACTCACACTGAGTACCCGCGCTCACTGGGGGTGTACAAACTCCGAGAGGGGCCCCTTACGTCCCAAGCGCAATAACAAGCCATCTCGCGGCATAATCAAACAGGCTCTCGGCCTCATATCGATCACACGCCACCTTGTGGCATAATAAATCAGGCCATCGGCCTCTCATATATCATAAATCAGTACCACATGTTGCGGCGCGCAGCCCAATCTCATGATATCCTCACAACACAGGCCCTCGGCCTCACCCAGTCAGATCTCACTCAAGCCCCTCGGGCTGATAGTAAAACAAGAACTTGGCTCAAAGTCATTTATGAAATCAAAAGGAGTGAATAAAACCGAGTTATGAAAACAGTAAGAACAGAGCATGACTGAGTGTAAACATTAAACCAAAACAGTGAGGAAAAACAGTAATAAAAGCCCCTAAGGGTCCAAACAATCGGCACAAGGCCCAGACACGGCATTTAGCCCCAAACACAGTAATACTTTCCAAAATATAACAATATCAAATAGTTTTCAAGTAAAATACGTGACTTAATAGTCGTACGGGATGCACCAAGTCACAATCCCCAACGGTGCACGACCCCGCGCTCGTCATCTAGCGTGTGCGTCACCTCAAAGTAGCACAACGGTGTGAAATCCGGGGTTTCATACCCTCAGGACAATATTTACAATCATTACTTACCTCTATCTGGTACAAACTCTAGCTCGCGATGCCTTTGCCTCTCGACTCGGCCTCCGGATGCTCCAAATCTATCCAAAACAGATTTATACCATCAAAATATGCTAAGGGAACAAAGCCCACTCGAAAATCTCCAATTTATACCAAAAATCCCGAAATTGGCCAAATCCGGCCCCCGGGCCCACGTCTCGGAATCCGACAAAATTAACATCAATGGATTCCTTATCCTCTCACGAGTTCGTACATACCAAATTTACCAAAATCCAACCACAAATAACCCCTCAAATCCCAAATTTAACTTCCCAATTTCAAGCCCTAATTTCCAACCCTTTCTCTAATTTTTCCCACTAATTTTCATGATTAAATAATTAAATAATCACCATAAACACAAGATATAAAGCCCAAATAGCTTACCTCTCTATCAACACTTGATTCCCTCTTGAAATCACAGCTTGGAGCTCCAAAATCGCACAAAAATGATGAACAAATGACTGAAAATCGTGAAGTCCATAATTTATATGTTCTGCCCCCAGCTACCTCTTCTGCGGTCAAAACACACATGCGGACCCGCACCTACGGTCCCAGGTGCGCATTTCCGCAAGTCACTTAAGCGCTCAAGACCGCACCTGCGATCAAATCCCGCACCTGCGCTATCGTAGGTGCGCCCCAAACTCCGCATCTGCGATTTCTGCCCATTTTGCCTATGGCCGCATCTGCGACGCTCCATCCGCTTATGCGGGCCCCAAGCCCCAGGTGCGGTTATGACAGGAACTTAGCACTTCAGTTGCATACCAATACCTTCCGTCAACCATCCGAAATCACCCAAAGGCCCGCGGGACCTCAACCAAAAGCACGAACTAGTCATATACCAATATCCAAACTTATACAAATCTTCATAACACCTCAAACAACATCGAATCAAACAAATCACATCGGACTCAAGCCTAAGGTTCCAAAAACTTCCGAATTACACTTTTGATCAAAAAGTCTATCAAACCACGTCCGAATGACCTGAAATTTACACACACATCCCAAAAGACACAACGGACGTACTTCAACTTTCGGAATTTCATTCCGACCCCTATATCAAAATCTCACCTATCAACCGGAAAATGCCAAAATTTCAATTTCGCCAATTCAAGCCTAAACCTTCCACGAACCTCTAAAATACATTCCGATCACGCTCCTATGTCCCAAATCACCTTATGAAGCTAACCAAATCATAAAAATCTCAGTCCGGGATCATATACTAACAAGTCAAGACTTGGTCAAACTTTCCAAATTTTTAAGCTTCAACTGAGAATTGTCCTTCCAAAACCATTCTGATTACCCTGAAAACCAAAACCGATGATTTACACAAGTCATAATACATCACATGGGGCTAGTCATGCCCGAGAACTGGCGAGCGAAGTGCAAAAGCTCAAAACGACCGGTCAGGTCGTTACATCCTCCCCTACTTAAACATACGTTCGTCCTCGAACGTGCCCAGAGTTGTTCCGAAACCATCAAATCGCTATGTAACCTTACCATGCACATACCCGGGGGTGATCCCACGTCACCCTATCTCATATAGGTCCAACAACACAATGTAACTGTAATTCCACAATCTAACCTAGCCCATAAACCTTAGAACCACATTTCCACTTTTGAAATCATCCACAAGATCAGAATCTCACATCTATACTCTGAATAAGCCCGAACAAGCTGTAACAATAGAATCTGCAACCTCATATGCAATTACATGATATACCACATACCTCAAACACTCGTAGCGATAACTTCTAATCACAACAGTTGCTCAAAACAACCAAATATCGATAATAAACCTCTTATTAAATAATGCCTCATTCCAACACTTCCGTATACGGCCAATGATAAATAAAACATGTAGAAAGTCATAACCATTCCTCAGATCAACCATTCATGAAGCCACTTCTCCTTTGGCAAGGACCATAGCAAATTTTTGAGCCGAACATCGATATTATCCTTCCAACACGCTAAAACCGAATCCGTTTGTATTCATTATAGATCCCAACTATATCATCTAATCCAACACAACTACTCTGGTGAAATGACACATCAATACAATCTAAAGCCACAACTCGTGCAATCTGCGCACTAATAGGCAACGAGCAACAATCCGAACGTACTCAAATCATGAAAAATGAATCAAATGAGAGAGCTGTACCGCAAACTCACCAGTACCACCACAACACAATGTTGGGAACCCGTCACACATTGTAGAAACAGAACACGCGAATCTAACCCGAACGATTATACCTCCACGTAACTTCGCAGCAATGCGCGACCCTATCCAAACACTGATCCACAAGAAACACCTCAAGTCACTACGCTCAAAATCGACAACCACGCACAATTTGATGTCTAGAACCAAAGCAAATTATCATAACCACGGCGAAGCAATTGACATAACATTACACAAACCCGAAAGGACACAACCGATACGCCATCCGCCGAGCAATACCCAATACTCTTCCCGCTTGAATCCCACTGAGAGACCCCAATAAAACTGCACCACATGTGCCTATAACCAACCAATACTAACGTCTTGCAACACGGAAAGGTAACTCATAGATCTTCCCAGATCACTAATAAGCTCAATAACAATCGAATCAACATATCCCTCAACAATACAACTCAGAATCAACCAAGCCGACTCGATGTAGAACACACATCCCTATTGGCCTACCAATGAACCCCTTATCAAGGAGTTCCTAAAGCCGCTCATTCAACTCCTTTAACTCCGCCAGTGCCATACGATACGGTGCCCGGCACCAAATCAATACTGAAATCAATGACGTTGAATCAATGGTAGGAGCCTCTGCACTAACATCCGTCATGAAGGCCAAATAAGAAAGACAACCCTTCCCGGCCATTCTCTGGGTCTTCAAAAATGAAACCACCCTACTGGGAACATAATCCGCCGAACCTCGCCACTTAAGCTGTGGCATTCCCGGCATAGCCAACGTCGCCGTCCCAGCGCAACAGCCCAGAATAACACGACACGGAGAGAACCAGTCCATACCCAAAATCACACCAAAATCTATCATACTAAGCAACAAGGATCCACTCGGGTCTCCAAACCTCCAACAGTTACCACACAAGACCGACATACGCGGACCACAACCACGACCTAACCTGTTTATGAGAACTCCCAGTCTCCAAATCCACATAGCACCCGAATCACTATATCCGATCCCAAATCCACCGTCCGAATATACAACACACCTCTAATACCCAATCATTCCACGAGAGGTACTCCTATAATTCTTTTGTGCCACCAAGCAAACTCGAATATCAGCAGTCGATCCAACAAGAGAGTGCCGAGATACTAATGAAGTATCCTCAACTCAAACACATCGCCCTTTCTAAAATGTATACCCTCGTTAAGCCACACCAGTCAGTGATCTCATTTATCTAGTCATCTGAAACTGTCTATGCTACCTAAGAATTTGTGACCTTCCTTTTAAAACTGAACTGTGACCTTACACATGCAAATCTAAATCCTACACAACATACCGCATATACCATACCATCCTAGGATAAACATGAGAACTTCATATCTCCTTCGAGCCACAAACAACTACGTACGCAAATAGCCAAGAACTTTCCAGTGATCCCATCTAGAAGAAAATCACTATACATCCCATGCTCCTCACGCTCGTAGAAAATATAACTCTCTAACCGTGGTAGAAACCATCAAGAACTCTCTGAATTCTATTTGCACAAAACTAAACCGTCAGGGCTAAATCCTTCTAACTCAACCAAGCTACACAGGTCACTAAACACAACCCAGGAGCATTGCCGCGAAACACCTGTAGAAACTCATTACCTCGTAAGCACCCAAAGAACTAATCATATCCTTACCATACCGATCCGACCTACTACCACGCTATCCCATCTATCCGAGTTTCCTTCTGATTTACCTTCAACTTGATATTCCTTATTGATATAACACCACAATTCCTCAACCCAGACTCACCATACGAGACCCAAGCATAAAGCTACACCATCCTACGGTTCATAAACCGCTGACTACTCTCTCAAATATCCCCAAAATCACCACATTCAAAATACTTTCCCTGAAGAGACTTCCTGTTCTATGCACCATACATCCTTTACCAATAACAACTCAAGTCATCCTGTGATTCTCATACACCCATAAAGCATAACATAACCTTTATTGAAATTTCCTTTACTCGAGCCATCCTCGGTCTCAACCTCCGTAAGCCATAACTAATTCACCAGTACGCCTCAAACTAGAACCAACATAGCACATAACCGTGCAATCAACTAATCAATAGCAGACTCCCTCACTTGGCTCAAAGCCATAGATCAAACACACAATAACTCATAATGAATATACTCTATTACTGCCATAATATCATAGTGAGATTAAACTCAATCCTTTATAAGCTCATGCAACACATACCATCTAGTACTTCAAATCTTCTGCAAATCTCGCGTTCACCCTCGTACAGTCAAGCCCACTCTCTTAAGCGACCCAAATTTAAATTGCAACACATATATTTCACTGGTACAAGAGGTCTTCCAACAAACAGCAAAAAGGATCACACAACTTCAGAACACTCCGTATGAGATAACCTACCTGTTTTGCCTCAAACTAACATCTCTTCATACTCCCCCATAATCATACTATTACTTGATCACTTACCCTTCCTAAATCTGAACTTACCCCACAACGTGGAGTTTATTTCATTCCACAACTAGACAACACGAAAAGATCCTTCAACACACCCATAACTCGGGGCTATACATCAAATCACGATGGAAATCAAACACCAGATAGTTCTTGCTGCCCCAAAGCAGACCCTTCTCGTCTCATTAAATTCATAAGAACACATTTTGCAGTCAAATCACACTCATCACGTAACTATCCAGTCATCACTTCCCTTAATAGGGATACAATCGAACATATAGATCCAGAAATACACCCACACAATCAACACCTCAGTGCTCAAGCTTCAGGCAAAACCCGACCTCAAGTCCTCCAGACTGGCCCAACATCATCGCACAAAAATCACATCTCGCCCCTTGATCAGGGAATCACAAGTCGTCGATGCACAGCTAATACCGAGCGCTCATGTGCGCATACGAACGCGTGGGAGGAGTTCAAACAGTTACATTTCAAGCTGAATCAATGCTGCACGATAAGAATTCAAGAATGTGGGATTCCCTAAAGGTTCTGCAGCCTCCCGAGGATAAGTACAGACGTCTCCGTACCGATCCGCGAGACTCTACTAAACCTGCTCATGACTCGTGAGATCTATGTAACCTAGGCTCTGATACCAACTTGTCACGACCCTAAAACCTACCCGATCGTGATGGCGTCTATCGTGAAACTAGGCCAGCCGGCACAACTCCCGAATTAACCATTAATCAATAACAATCATTTTTAAGCCTTTGATTAATCAAATACCTCATAATGTAAGTCTAAATGAACAATGCGGGATAAATATACAAGCCCGATATCGGGGTGTCACAAGTCACGAGCATCTACTAAGGTCTGAATACAACTGTGAGTCAAAAAAATGTACTATATACAGTCTAAGGAAGACAAGAGGGAGAAAAGCAGTGCTGCGAATGTCAGGCAGCTACCTTGCTAACTCCATTGACTCTGCCACTGAGCAATCAACACCCGCTACCGGGTTCAAAAATACCTAAATCTGCACACAAGGTGCAGGGAGTAATGTGAGTACGTCAACTCAGTAAGTAATAAAAGTAAATGAAAGCTGAGCGGTAAGAAAACACGTAAGCCACGTCACAACACTACAACAAATACAACACATTTCCAAAACAGTGCAGAAATTGTTTACTTCGTAAATCATGCTAAGCTTCAGTAAAACCATTTTAAAATAACTTTCAATAGTTTCAAACGAGTGATAAAACAGTGAGTAAAAATGATAGAAACGTAAACAGCCCCTCGGGCAAAACATGTACCATAAACCGCCCATCGGGCACAATATCAACAGAACTAGCCCCTCGGGCTACCTCACAATCACTCGCAATCAGTCCCTCGGGCATAACATGAATCAAGAATCGCCCCTCGGGCAACATAGATCAAGAACAGCCCCTCGGGCTTCAATATGAAACAACAACAGCCCCTCGGGCTACAACACATCACTCACACTGGGTACCCACGCTCACTGGGGGTGTACAAACTCCGGGAGGGACCCCTTACAGCCCAAGCGCAATAACAAAGCCATCTCGTAGCATAATCAAACAGGCTCTCGGCCTCATATCGATCACAAGCCACCTCGTGGCATAATAAATCAGGCCCTCTGCCTCTCATATATCACAAATCAGTACCACATGTTGCGGCGCACAACCCGATCCCATGATATCCTCACAACACAGGCCCTCGGCCTCACTCAAGCCCCTCGGGATGACAGTAAAACAAGTACTCGACTCAAAATCATTTATGAAATCAAAAGGAGTAAATAAAACCGAGTTATGAAAACAGTAAGAACATAGCATGACTGAGTGTAAACATTAAACCAAAACAGTGAGGAAAAATAGTAGTAAAAGCCCCTAAGGGTCCAAATAATCGACACAAGGTCCAGACACGGCATTCAGCCCCAAACACAATAATACTTTCCAAAATATAACAATATCAAATAGTTCTCAAGTAAAATAGGCGACTTAATAGTCGTGCCGGGTGGACCAAGTCACAATCCCCAACGGTGCACGACCTCACGCTAGTCATCTAGCGTGTGCGTCACCTCAAAGTAGCACAATGATGTGAAATCCGGGGTTTCATACCCTCAGGACAATATTTACAATTATTACTTACCTCTATCCGGTCCAAACTCTAGCTCGCGATGCCTTTGCCTCTCGACTCGGCCTCCGGATGCTCCAAATCCATCCAAAACAGTTTTATACCATCAAAATATGCTAAGGAAACAAAGCCCACTCGAAAATATCCAATTTATACCAAAAGTCCCGAAATTGGCCAAACCCGGCCCCCGGGCCCACGTCTCGGAATCCAACAAAATTAACATCAATGGAATCCTTATCCTCTCACGAGTTCATACATACCAAATTTACCAAAATCCAACCATAAATGACCCCTCAAATCCCAAATTTAACTTCCCAGTTTCAAGCCCTAATTTCCAACTCTTTCTCTAATTTTTTCCACTAATTTTCATGATTAAATAATGAAATAATCACCATAAACACAAGATATAAAGCCCAAATAGCTTACCTCTCTATCAACACTTGATTCCCTCTTGAAATCACAGCTTGGAGCTCCAAAATCGCACAAAAATGATGAACAAATGACTGAAAATCGTGAAGCCCATAATTTATATGTTCTGCCCCCAGCTACCGCTTCTGCGATCGAAACACACGCACATGCGGTCCCAGGTGCGCATTTGTGCAAGTCACTTAAGCGCTCAAGACCGCACCTGTGCTATCGCAGGTGCGCCCCAAACTCTGCATCTGCATTTTCTGCCCATTTCGCCTGTGGCCGCATCTGCGACGCTCCATCCGCTTCTGCGGGCCCGCACCTGCGGTCCCCAAGCCGCAGGTGCGTTTATCACAGGAACTTAGCACTTCAGCTGCATATTCCAACTCAAAACCTTCCGTCAACCATCTGAAATCACCTCGAGGCCCCCACATCAACCAAAAGCACGAACTAGTCATATACTAATATCCGAACTTATACAAATCTTCATAACACCTCAAACAACATCGAATCAATCAAATCACATCGGATTCAAGCCTATGGTTCCAAAAACCTCCAAATTACGCTTTTGATCAAAAAGTCTATCAAACCACGTCCGAATGATCTGAAATTTTGCACGCAGATCCCATATGACACAACGGTCCTACTGCAACTTCCAAAATTCCATTCGAACCCCTATATCAAAATCTCACCTATCAACCGAAAAACGCCAAAATTTTAATTTCGCCAATTCAAGCCTAAACCTTCCACGGACCTCTAAAATACATTCTGATCACGCTCCTAAGTCCCAAATCACCTTACGGAGCTAACCAAATCATAAAAATCCCAGTCCGGGATCATATACTAACAAGTCAAAACTTGATCAAACTTTTCAAATTTTTAAGCTTCAACTGAGAACTGTCCTTCCAAAACCATTCTGATTACCCTAAAAACCAAAACCGACGATTTACACAAGTCATAATACATCACACGGGGCTAGTCATGCCCGAGAACTGGCGAGCGAAGTGCAAAAGCTCAAAACGGCCGGTCGGGTCATTACACCTCATCGCAGAAGCGGACGCTTCATCGCAGAAGCGAGTCCACAAAAGCGGACTTCTTGTCCGCAGAAGCTAAGGCAGTCGTAGAAGCTGTTGCTTTACCGTAAAAGCGGAAGCACCGATGCGGTTATAATTTTCGCCGAAGCGGAATCTCTAGACAGTGTACAAAAACAGAGGAGTCCGAGATTTTTGTCATTTTTGGACATTTCAAACACCGGTTGAGGCGATTTTTGAGCGAGAATTCACGGGTAATCTTGAGGTAAGTCACTTGTGATCATTACTACTCTATAATATTGAATTATCATCGAATAGTCTGACTAGATTACGTGTTTTTGAGGTGCAAATCGGGAATTTGGACCTAGGGATTTGAAAATGAGATTTGAGGATTTGAAGGTCGAGTTGACGTCAGAATTTAGTAAAATATGTATGGTTGGACTCGTGGTTGACTGGACGTACATATTTCTTAACTTTTGTCAGGTTTCGAGACGCGGGCCCCACGAGCGATTTTTGAGTGAAATTCCGGATTTTATTGGAAAATTAGTATTTTCATATGGAATTAATTCCTATAATTTGTATTGACTGAATCGAATTAATTGTGACTAGATTCGAGGCGTTTGGAGGCCGATTCGCGAGGCAAAGGCATAGCGAAGTAAAGAATTACACGATTTGAGGTAAGTAACATTTCTAGACTTGGTTTTGAGGGTATGAATTCCCGAATTTTGTGTTATATCAATTGTTGGAGGTGACGCACATGCTAGGTAACGAGCGTGTGGGCGTGCGCCATAGAAAATGTGACCTAAATAAATTCTGTGGAGTTGTAAAATTAAAGAATCATGTTATTATACGCGTATCCTCCACGTATTAAAGAAATTGAGCTGAGTCTCATATTAAAGATCATGTTTAGGCTACGTGCAAATACTTTGGGACCCATAGGGTCGTGTTGCTATTGAATTAATTGTTTAAAAAAATGTACATTTCATACTCAGTCATGTTCATCCATTGTGAGGATATTTATGGGATCGGGGTTGCTCGCCCGCAGCAAGCCACATCGGCTTTATGTATATTATTATTATGTAGATCGGGGCAGCCCGCCTGCAGCATGACTTATAGGCTTTATTACTATATGAATCGAGGCTGCCCACCTGCAGCAGGCCATATCGGCTTTATATCATGCTTGGGCGGAAGGAGCCCTTCATGAGTCTTCACCCCACACAGTGAGCATAAATGATTATATATTCATGATGGACTTCCCAGGGCATGAACTTTCCTTACTGATTTATATTTTTGATGAATTTCCCTGGACATGGATCTTGTCTAAATCATTATAATTAGGGGTAAATTTACCCATAGGCTGGATTAGGCCTTACACGGTACTGAGTCACTGACTGTTAGTTGAGGTATATATATACGGGATGGAACTTCTCTGAGCTGGATTGGCCATATACAGTACTGAGTGACCAATTAATTTGTGATCGTGAGTACACGAGGTTTTCCACGGAGATGTCATATTCCTCATATCATGCAGTATTGATCTATTTTACTTGTACGGAGTTAACTGTTGAATTTGAAATCATTCCTACATTTCTATATTGTTATTCCTATCCTGGACTGTACCTGCTAAGCTCGTCATTACTTTTAGCCCAAAGATTAGTCTTGGTACTTATTGAGTTGGATGTACTCGTCTACACCCTACACCTCGTGTGTAGATCCAGGTGCTTCCAGATACGGCGACTGTTAGATCTCAAAGTGTTATCAGTTGGAGACTATCAAGGAAACTGCCTGGCGTCCGCTGACCTTGACTCTCTTCCTTTCAGTTATTGTACTGTTCTATATCTTCAGACAATGTTTTTATCAGTCAGACTTTGTTATCATTTAGATGCTCATGTACTCAGTGACATCGAGTTTTGGGAATGTATTTTATGTTAGTAATCATGAGGTCTTCCATTAAATTCAGATATTATATTTTCAAACTTAAAAGAATTTGTGGTTTATTATTGACATTGTCGGTTTGCCTAGTATTGAGATATGCGTCATCACGACATGCGGGTTTTGGGTAGTGACAACAAATTAGTAGAAAGTTGGGACATCATGTTCATAATATCTTTTTTGATGGCTCACAAGCTTCTTAAGAGCCAATTTTGTCAAGATAACGGTTGTCGCGTGTTTTAAATACAACAAAGACAAAAAAAGGTTCACTAATTCTACAAGAAATCACTTCATCTTCACCTCTCAATCACATTCTCAAGCTTATTCCAACTAATAAACCTATCAAAATCACTAATTTCATCCTCATTATTCCCCAATTTTGGCAAACTTTCGTTCTATAGTATACCCTAAATCATAGGTATCTGATATTTTACAATGCGAAGATGGCAGAAGAAAATACAGAACGCTTTCATAAGTTTATTCTAACGGAGTAAAAAAAAGGAGGTTGTGGCAATTAAATTTCCAGATATCTAGCAATCATGAAAGAATGTGAAGTAAATCTTCTTGGTATGGTAATTTCTGACAAAAAAGGTAAAATTTCATGGAATTAGGAATGCTGACTCTGGCTTGGGGAAATCCTATAGGATTACAATTAAGGAAATGAAATAGAATTTTTTCAAGTTCATTTCAAAGGTAAGGAAAGTTTGGATAAAGTTAGAATTGGTACTCCATGATTGTATGATAGATATTTCCTAAATATCCATCATTGGAAACCCGGATTGGAGAGTGATTCTCCAATTTTAATGTATGTAATATGTGGGTTCATGTTTGGAATATTCCTTTACACTAGATGTCAAAGGATGTTGATCGAAAAAAGGGCACGCGTTGGGAGGTATCATTGATATTTTAATTCATGAAAATGGAAGTAAAGAGGGTCAGTATATGAGGCTCAAAGTCAAGATGAATACTAATAAGCCACTGCTTAAAGGGAAATGGATCAAGTTAGGCTCTGAAACTATATGGGTTGAATTAAGATATGAAAATCTACCTTATGTTTGTTACTATTATGGTGTTCTAGGACATAATGATACAATATCTATACAAAGGGAACAAGATTTACGATCAGGAAATCTTAGAAGCGACCAGTTCGGGACATGGCTACGAGCAGAGAACAATACATATTTTTTGGGCAGTCAAGCGTCAAAGTTTTAATAATGATAGCGAGGGGCATACAATGATGAGAAATTATAACTATAAATTGGTTGAGGAGAAAAGAGATAAAGGAACCACGGAAAATTTGAAAAATATGAAAGACAACGGGAACTCGATGGATACGCAGCATAGTATAGAGAAAGAGAATGTCCAAGTGGAGCAAAATAGATCACAGGGGAAGGAAGTCATAGATTTGAAAGCAAATAATGATGACAGTTTAAATGACAAAGGAGAATTGAACTAGGTGCATTCTATCGAGGAAGAAATAACCCAAAACTATAACAACAAGCTGCCACTTGCTGATTCACAAATTAAAGATATTGGCCGGCTCCACACGAACATTTTCCAAGAAACTAAACTTCCAATATGTTCATATTCGCCATCACTTTTGAAAGGACAAGGAGATATTGCAGGAAACCTTCATGTTGTTGCGTGACGAGCGCAAAACACAACACGAAATTAATGCTCGCTAGCCAAAGATAGTACGTTTGATTATCGTCTCCACAGGAATTAGATTTAAATAATGCTCTAGTAATTTCTGGTTTAACTGCTATTCAGGATGATCAAAACTTGATTTGGATTGATTACAAATTGCGATTAACTACTAAAGTAAAGAAATTGACAATTGACCGCAAAGAACTAGAGATTAGCAGAGTTGGTTTTTTATCATTGTGAGGAATGAGGGTCATGACAGGATAGGTGCAAGATACCTATTTGGGATTTAACTCTAGTTTAATTTACTCTAATATTCTAATAATTTTCATGAATTTAGTCGATGATTAGTTCAAACGTGTAGTCAAGACTCCTCTCTCGATTAAATCTTAACTCTACCAGGTGAACTAATATAAGAACTGTGAAAGTATGCAAGCATGCGTTAATGAATTAGTCTTTAGGAAAACGTCTCTCGAATATTCTCCTAACTTGATTTAATCAACAATTTAACAAGCTCTTCTGATTACATAAGAGAATCAATAAATTAAATCAAATAAAATAATACAAAGATAATCACCAAAATATTCCTCTTTCGATTAAATAAATCGGTGAATAAAGTTACAACAATTCAAAGATTCATAAACGAATTCAAGAAAAGAACTAGAGTAAAAATTCACACATGTGTATCAAAGCACTATATCGGTCAAACCCTAAGGGAAACTACTCTGTAATCACGGAGGAAGTCATCACAAATATAATTAAAGAGTAAGAAAACATCAACCTAATGTTATAATCCAAACTCCCGTATTGAATTGATGGAAAGATGATGAAATCATGCGTCTTGTACCCTCCAACGCTCTCCCAAAGCTTCCTAGGTTAAAAGTCCCTTCAAAAATGTGTTTCCAGTGTATTTATACCAAGTAGGAACGAACCCGGAGGAACCTACCTCTTTAAGCCGAAGTGAAAAAACCTACAAACGTTTTACACTTCATACGTCGCACTATGCTACGCAGGGTGCGTCGCATTAGTGCATTTTGCTCGGTTGTAAACTCTCTCAACTTAGCTTGTTTAACAAAATTTTGTACTGATGCATCGCACTATGCCACGCCATATGCGTCGCACTAGTGTATTTTCCGTCAGACCTCAAAAACTACAGGTCTCTTAACTTCTTAATTTTTTGACGAACTTTTATACTAATGCGTCGCCTCATGCCACGCATTATGCGACACACTAGTACATTTTGCTCTAGCCCTTGCGCTTTCTTCCAACTTTCGTATGCAACACCGGTCCACGAGTCCCAGACGCGATTCCGGTTTAATTCCCTGGGCTTTTACTTATACTTGAAAGCTCCAAATTATTCGATTTAGCTCCAGAACATCTTCTTAACTCGGAATCATCTCCTACAACTTATAAAATACGTAATAAATACAAAACACCATCATTTAAGCTCAAACACGCTCAAAGTGCAGTAATTAGAGTGCAAAATGCTGCTAAAACACATGTTCCTAACTTACCATCACCGTTATTATGCCAGGTAAAGGGTTAGTTGCTGACACTTTTATACATGAATTGGGGAAAAAAAACCAAATGCAGGATGGCGTTGAGAAGATGATGCTGCAGCACCAAGAAAAAAGCTACCGGTGATGAACAAAATAGAATAAATGAGAATGATATTGGTTCTATAAATGAAGCAGTAAATTTAGAAGGGCATGATATGCTGAATGATATTCCAACTATGGAAGAGTTCGATTTAGCTGGGGTAAAAAGAAAAGATAAGGAGATATTTACACCAATAACTACTGCAAAATGTAAAAAAAAAAAAAAAAAAAAAAAAAAGAGGTGCTGCGGGAGGCCAGCCTGGAATGGTCTCCCTTGGTGAAATGAAGTTGTTGGCATGGAATTGTCGAGGGTTGGGAGGGGGTCCTTAATATCTCCCTGTTTGAAGGAGAAAATATATGTCTGCTCCCCGGAATGTATTCTTCTATGTGAGACGAAGAACCAACAATCACAACTTTAGTGGCTACAACAAAAAGTTGGAATGCAAAATTCATACATTGTGGACCCCTTCAGACTCTCTGGTGGACTCACCTTATACTAGAATGAAGAAACCCAGATAAGTAATATTTACTCTTCATCTTATTTCATTGAGTTCTCCATTTATGATAATGAAGATTAGTTTTTGTTGTGTTTTTTGTATATGCTAGCATAAATAGAGAAACTATAAAGAAATAATGAGTTGAACTTATTACTAGATCAATATCTTGAGGGAATCATTGGATGTTACTAGGAGACTTTAATGATATTATTAATAATTTTGAAAAATCTGGGGGAATTACGCGGGCTCCTTGGACTTTTAAGGATTTTAACAACTTTATTTTTATGTTAGGAGCAATATACCTTGTTATAGAGAAAAACCTTCGACTTGATCTTGCTACAAAATTAATAAGGAACGTATTTAAGAATGCCTAGATAGAGTTTTGGTATCGCCTAATTGACGTATGATCAAGCTGTTGTGTTTCATATTCAAAATGATGCTTCAGATCATGAATTAATACTTTATTCCACGGATGGACTAAATGATCGCTGGAAGAAAAGATTATATTTTGATAAAAGATGGGTAGGTAACTTTGAAGCCCATGAATTAGTTAAATAATCTTGGGTAAGTGATTCTTCTGGGGATTGTCAATCTAAGGTGTGTTCAAAGATAATAAAATGCTGAAAATCTTTACTTTTATGGAAAAAAGAAGGGTAGATCAAACTCTATGATCAAAATTAAGTAAGTGAAAAATCAATGTAATTTTGAAAATAGTAATCTAAAAGGGCCTGATCTATCTGTCATATCAAAGTTGAAAATTGAGTTAGGTAAAGCTTACAAGGACGAAGAACTTTATTGGAGCAAAGTCTAGAGTTCAATGGTTAAACGAAGAAGATAAAAATACTTCCTTTTTTTTCACATGTCTACTATTATGAGAAGAAGGAGAAATCTGATTAAAGGAACAGAGAATGGATCGGGAGAGTGGATTTGTGATAAAAATGGTATGATAAAGGAAATCAAGGGATTCTATAGAGAACTGTTTACTACTTCTAATACTTTCACCATATATCATGTTCTTTAGTCTGTTCCAACGTCTATTGATGAAAACAAACTTTGATAACATTGGTACCAAAAATAAAAAATACCTACTACAGTGAATCACTATAGACCTATTTATTTATGCTCTATTTTGTATAAGATTATTACAAAAATTCTTGTGAAACGCATGAAACCTTTGATGTCTTTACTTATCTCTATGAATCAAACTGCATTTGTTGGAAAAAGATAAATTATAGATAATGTAGTGTTAGCACATGAATTTATGGACTTGCTGAAAAATAAAAGGAAAGGAAAAGATAAGTTAATGGCTTTAAAGTTAGATATGTCTATAGCATATGATGCTGTGGAATGTCCTTATATCCGGCAAATGATGTTAAAAATAGATTGTCACCGGATTTTTGTAAATTGGGTTATGACTTGTGTTACGACTATTTCTTTTTCGTTTAACTTCAATAGAGAGGTTAAGGGTTGTGTAAAGTGTCACGACCCAAGTTCTCCCTCCGTGAACCATCGTGACGGCACCTATCTCTATGACTAGGTAACCCTAGCCTTTGCGGAAATGAAACGAAAACATAAAAGCTAACATCTAACAGGTAAATTTAAATAGGAAATTAAGATGCCGCTCGCCATAAACAATAATCACTCTCGAAATGTACATAAACTCTCCCAAAACCCGGAATATCGTAAGTCACAAACTACAGAAAGTAAACAATATTTATATACTCCAGAGTCTATCAAAAGGAAATACCAGAAGTGTTTGACATGCGGAAGAGTAGATAGGGACTCCGAGGTCTGCGGACGCGACAGATATACCTTGAAGTCTCTACAGCTGTCTCGCCTTACCGATAATGCGGCTGATAAGCGGTACCTGGATCTGCACACGAAAAACATGTGCAGGGAAGGGCATGAATACACCACAATGGTACCCAGTAAGTGCCAAGCCTAACCTCGGGCGAGTAGTGACGAGATCAGGTCAGGGCCATATTGGCATATACATAATAAAATAAGACAATGAAATATTGCAGTAAAATAAAGACTAAAATTTAACAGAATGAAATCACAGAAGATAATAGCTCAGTACACAAAGATAACAATAGGGGATCTCCCGAGATACCGTCTCGTAGTCCCAAACGTAAATGTGTAGGGGGATCTCCCGGAATACTATTCCGTAGTCCTAAGTAAATATGCAGTGCAGGGGGATCTCCCATAATACCGTTCCGTAGTTCCAAAGTAAATATGTAGTACAGGGGATGTCCCAGAATACCGTTCTGTAGTCCTAAAGTAAATATGCAGTTCAAACAATAGAAATTCAAGTACAACACAAAATCCTACAATTTAGACTAAGTACAAGTCAAGGAAGAAGCGGAAAATTCACTAAGCATGTTGCACATAGTTCAGATAAGCAATTAAGACATGTAGACATACTGTTCTAAACTAAACATGATAATTACATATGCTAGTGTAGCTCAAATAAGGAGAAACAGATTATCACTTAATGAAAACGGAGTTTTGCAACAAATAGTCATGTACACACTCATCACCTCACGTACACGGCGCTCATATATAAAAAACAGTACCAAATCCTAAGGGGAGTCCCCCCCCCCCCCCCCCCCACAAGGTTAGGCAAGCCACTTAACTCGAACCAAGCTCAATCAATCGGTCACAATGCCTTTCCACGAATATACGACTCCGAGTGGTCTAAATCTAGCCAAAATCAATTATATAACATAAATACAACTACAAGAAACTAATCTAGCTAATGAAATCAAAGCTAACGCAAGAAATTGGAAAATCGCCCAAAAAGCCTCCCCGGGCCCACGTCTTGGAATCGGGTAAAAGTCACCAAATATGAACACCTATTCACTCACGAGTCTAACCATATAAGAATTACTCAAATCCGACCTCAAATCGTCTTCCAAAACTATAATTTTTTCTCTATGAAGTTTCTACCATTCCCCTCCAATTTTCCAACTCAAATCCCTAATTAAATGATGAAATCAACAATGGATTAATGGAATACAACCAAAAATAAGTTAGAAATAATTACCCAATAACTTCCTCTGAAAATCCTCCAAATTATCACCTTAAACCGAGCTCTCAAGTCCCAAAATTTAAAATGGGATAAAACCCTCGAAATCCTCTCTTTTCTGCCCAGCGAACTCGCTTATGCGAACCTTCAACCGCACTTGCGGGAAAAGCATCGCATGTGCGGAAATCACTTATAAAGGCTGGGTACGCATCTATAAAAATAGGGTTGCACCTGCGTGTGCACGCCTGCGGATACCTGTCCGCTTCTGCGGTCCTTCGCTGCATCTGCGACTCCTTAGGCGCATCTGCGGGCATCGCAGATGCGGTACTTCCCTCGCACCTACGATCCCAGGTCAAGCCTCTAAACTCCGCATTTGCGCCCTTCACTCCGCACGTGCGATCCCGCACCTACAGCCTCCACACGCAGGTGCGAAAACACCAGAAGTCTGATCACTTTAGCAACAAAACAAATTCAATTTTTTGATCCGTCAAGCACTCGAAACTCACCGCCACCGGGACCTCAACCAATCCTAAAACACCATACGAACTTGGTCGAGCCCTCGATTCACATCAAATAACACTAAAATCACGAATCGCCCTCCATTTCAAACTTAAAGAACTTGAAATTTCAAAATTCTATAACTGATGTCGAAGCCTATCAAACCACGTCTGAATGACCTCAAATTTTGCATATAATTCATAATCAACATTACGGACCTACTCCAACTTCCATAATCGAATTCCGACCCCGATATAAAAAATTCCACTACCAATCCAAATCTCCAAAATTTTGACTTTCGCCATTTCAAGCCTAAATGAGCTACGGACCTCCAAACAATATTTGGACACGCCCCTAAGCCCAAAATACCCAACGGAGCAAGCGAAACTGACGAAACTCCATTCTGAAGTCGTCTTCATACAGTTCCGACGACGGTCCAATTCCTAAGACTTAAGCCTCCGCTTAAGGACTAAGTGTCCCACACTCCAAAAACTAAAACGAAACCTCTCGGAAGGTCACAATAGCATGTAGATACGGGGAAGCAGTTAATAGGGGATGGGGCTATAACTCTCAAAACGACCGCTCGGGTCGTTACATAAAGTCATCTAGAGGATTAAGGTAGGGTGATCCTCTATCACCTTACTTATTCCTAATATGTGCTGAAGGATTATTTGCTCTATTACACTCGGCTGAACAATAAAAAAAGTTAAAAGGGTTCATATTAGGGAAGAATAGTCCTTCTGTTTTCTATTTATTTTTTGGAGATGACTTATTTATCTTTTGTAGAGCTGATAAGGATAGTGTTGCTACGATTAATAGAACAACAATAACAACATACCCAGTGTATTTCCAACTACGATTAATCGAATTTTGGACGTATATGCAAGGTGCTTAGGACAGATAATTAATTCTAAAAAATCAGCAGCCTTTTTTAGTAAGAATACTATGGAGGAGGAAAAGGTTACAATATGTTCTTCATTAAATAAATTCGAATGTGTGAAAGGGTGATGTATTTAGGATTACCTACTGTAGTGGAAAGATATAAAAAAGATATACTGACACTCATAAAGTATAGAATTTTATATAAAATATAGGGTTGGAAAGGAAAGTTTTTAAGTAAAGCAGGAAAGGAAGTTTTATTAAAGTCTGTTTTAGCTGCTATCCCCTAATATGCTATATCTTGTTTTCAGATACCTGATGGGCTATGTAAGGAAATCACTAGTTTATTAAATTTTTGGTGGGGCTATGAATGATGATATAAGAGAAAAATACATTTTGAAAAGTGGGAAAAACTATATGAATCAAAATTTAAAGGGGGGTTAGGCTTTTCGGGATTTAAAGGCTTTTAATATGGCTCTTTTAGCCAAACTAGCATGGTAAATTCTGACTGAATCGAATTTGTTAGTTTCTCAACTCCTTAAAGGTAAATATTTTCTTAATGAATCTTTCTTACAGGCACAGACTAACAGATCGACATCTTGGGTATGGAAAAGTATTTTGTGGGGGCGTGATCTCTTAAGTAAAGGTGTTATATGGAATGTTTCAAATGATAAATCTGTGAGAGTGTGGAAAGATCCATGGTTGCCGAAGATAGCTCTTTTTACCCCTTAAGATGATGAGTGGTGTTGCTACAAATCTGAAAGTATCAGAACAGATCGATGTATTAACACATGGAATATGCAGAATTTGGATACTTTATTTAGCCAAGATGATGTTGAATCTATTTTAACCATTCCAATTTCTTTTATGGGGGCAAATGATCGGCTGATTACCAATTCAGGTAAATATGAAGTGAAGTCTGGTTATTATCTTGCGAAATTGCTCCTTACAAATGATAGAAGTTTGGCTAATCGGGCAAAAAGTAGTTCTCATGTGTTTCCGAAATTGTTTTGGAACCATTTATGGTCTTTAAATATTAAAAACAAGCTCAAACATTTCTTAAGGAAGTGTGTCTGAAATACATTGCATGTTAGGAATATTATTATAAAAAAAATTCACTCTATGGATGGCATCTGTCCTATTTGTGCCATGGAACTTGAAACTTTAGATCACATGTTCTTTAAAATGTCCTAGATCAATTAATGTGTGGAAAATGAGTCTGATTTGTTGGTCAAATTTGCATCTTATCTCTGATTTTGCTATATAGTAGTATAAATTAGTGTTAGACACTAAACGATTCTCGGAAGTTAATACCTTATTGCAACTGGCAATATCTATTTTATGGATGATTTGAAAGGCTAGGAATGATTGTATTTTTAATTCGGTGATGTGGAGTAAAAATAATATTTTATCTAAAGCATTATTTGATTTTAATGAATTTACAGTTGCAAGGAACACGTTAACACTATGAGAGATGCTTCTACTAACACGCCTTTACTAATTATTTCTCAAGAAAAAGTGTTGCTTTATGTAGATGCAGGTTTGGATCAAAAGACTCGCAACGAGTATTGGAATGGTAGCCTTAAAAGCTAACGGTGACACGCTTCATGCCTATGATAGTCCAATCTATTTTGTTGAAAAAGCCATAATAGTTGAAGCGTTGGCAATAAGAAAAACAATCTAATTGGCGATGAAGTATGGTTGGGAGAACATACATATCTTGTTTGATTCCTTTACAATGATTCAAATGCTTAATAGAAACATAAGCCCTTAATAAGAGGTTAATACTGTTTGCGATGATATTTGGACTTAAGCAATATTTGACCAATGTATCTTTTAAGTATCTAAATAGAGGTCTTAATACGTGTAGCCATAAGTTAGCTAAAGTTTCCTTCTCACTACTTAGTGAAGTCTATTGGTTTGACAATGCTTCATCTTGTTTTGTACCGTTGACTATTGAGTTTGATTAATGCTTACTCTGTTTTCCCGGAAAAAAAAAAGGGTTAAAACTGTTCAAATGCATATCTATGGACTATTTTAGACCAACTCTAAATATTGGGGACTAGTTTTGTTATTTTCTCAATAAAGTTATTTGGCCTATGTTTCTCTTTACGGAAAAGGGCCAAGTGTATCCCTCTACTTTTGTTTATTGTTCAATCTCATCCCCCGTTATACTTTCTGTTCATATATGCCCCTGCCGTCCAACAGAGTTCTATATTTATCCCTATTTTAACGGACATGACACGTGGCATCCTTTAAGCACAAGACCTGACCCACAACTTAAAACACCCATACCCAGTTAAAACGCACGACCAAAGTATCACATTAAAGAATTCGGGTCGCGTTGGACACTTATGCTCTGAGATTTCTCCGATGACTAGTACTAGTCGTTTCCTTCATCTTGTGGGTTTTGGGGGCTGTGAAGGGGAGTAGAGGAGAGAGTGGGGCTAGACAGGGTCGGTTATTGACCGAAAATAATGGAGGATCAGTGGCTTTTTCGGTGATGGTGGTCATTTCCCGTCCAGGTAACCGCCTGAAAAGAGGTAGAGGAAACGATGGGCGCATAATACGACGTCGTTTTTGAAATTTTCACACTCTCAATAGGCTAATCTTCCTCCACTAAAAGTCCGATTTTAGAGCCCTGTAAACATCGTAATTTCACTGGGCTGCTACTGCTCTTAATTCTCTTGAATGGGGTTTGTCTATTTTATGTAAAGTTTTTGACTTAATTGTTGAATTGGGTTGTTTCCTTCTTTAACTATCTGTTTGCTACGTTCTTCTGATTTTGATTTAGTCTCTTAGTTCTTGATTTTTATTAATTTATTTGAAAAATTGGAAGATTAGTATATTACGTGTTTGATCTTATTTACACGCTAAATCTGATGCCTTATGTTTACTTGATGGAAATTACAATTTTGATCTGATGTTTTCTTAAGGTTGCAGCTCATTATAATGGTTGTTTTTTTTAGGAGGGGGAGGGGGGTGGAGGGGTGGGGAAGAAGAAATGAGTTTTAATTTTAGGAAAAATTTTTAAAAGGGAAACCGGGTCAGATGGGTTATATTTTAGGCATGTTTGGATTTTTTTGTTTTGTTTTGGGATTGGTTCATTCAATCAAATGGTGCCACATGTCATGTCCGTTAAAATAAGAATAAATATATAACTTTTGTTGGACGGCAGAGATATATATGAACGGAAAGTATAACGGGGATGAGATTGAACAATAAATAAAAATAGAAGAATATATTTGGCCCTTTTCCGTTCTCTTTATTTCTCCTTTCTTACTTCTTACGTTCCAAACAAAGGATTAAGCTGATATTTGATAGTACTCCACAATAATGCGGTAATAAAGTATTATAATTAGTGAAATTGAAAAGATTCCCATAACCTGGTCGTCTTCAATCAAACGTCCGACAAGTAAACCCACTCCCAAAACTTTTCAGTGTATCTCCAAAACCCCAAAAACTCTTCAGCAAAACCCTAGTCATATTACCTCGGATTTTGCCCCCAAATTTTCCCGCTTCAATCACTGGTTTGACCCTTCAACTCTCATATACGTCGTTCAGTACATCCTTTGGCTGCTTCACTCTCAAATCTGATGGTCTTTCTTAGTTTGCTGTTTTCACCTGAAAATGTTGCTCCACTTTCTTTCACTGCTTCTTCTGCTTTTGCCATTGGCTACGCCTTTTCCGGCGACTGGTCCTCACATTGCGGATGTCAACATACTGTTGCCTCCCAAAATGACTCACCCTGTTGAGTATAGACTTCAAGGTAGTGATGGTTGCTTCAAATGGTATGTCCCTATTTCCAAACATTGCATTCATTTCTGTTTGGTGCATTAGCTTTGTGAGTGTAGATGGTAGATTTCAATTATTTATTAAGCTATGTAGGCAGTATCTTAGCTATGTTCTCTGCTTAATTCTTGAAGTTTATGCTGGATTTTTTCATCTGTTGTGGTCACTGTCTTCTCTTAGCTTCCTTTGAGAGCTGAGGTTTTGGTAATGGGTGGTTCTTATTTCTTTATAGGTTATTTATAGCAAGTTAATGTGTGTTTGAAGAGCTATTATAAATGAAGTTTCATTAGTATATGAATATAGAGGATATCAAGATTAACTTATGTTGTCATGTGTTTTCTTTATTATTATTAAGGAAGAGTATTAGATGCAACAGCAAGAAATCTAGTTCCTTTGAATAAGGCCTGAAGTTTGAGACTAGAGTACAATCTTTTTTCGTTTTTTTTAATGTTCTATGTATCATAGAACAAATCTTATGCCATTATAAGTTTGTTAAACACTTTTAAGTCATGATTCATCACCTATTTTTCTAATGACAACGGATATTCTGACATCTGAAGTTGCGAGAAGTTGACATTGGTATAACATTTAAGTAACTTTTCATTTTTTAGAAACACTTCTTATGGATTTGTACTAATGTTTTTCTCTCTGCTTTCTGTGTGTCCGGTTTTTGCGTGTAGGACATGGGATCATCATGATATTTTGGCTGTGCTGCCTGAGTACAATGTCAGTAGCCAATGCTCTACAAGTGCCCGCTTGAAATCAATTGCCCCTTATAGTGGTCGAAAGGAGACTGCTGTCTATGCGACAGATGTGCATACTGGAGCTGTGATTCGATGCAAAGTTTATGTTGACAACTTCTCTAGGATCCAGATTTTCCATAGCTCCGTCAAACTTGACCTTGATGGCCTTGCTACTTTACGTGTCCGTGCCTTTGATAGTGAAGGTACTTTGCTACTTTAATAGTTTATTTCGATTAGTTTTAATTGTATTACTTAATTTTTTGGAAATAAAGACAATCGTTTGATAGCCTATGAATAAAAGGGTGCAACAATAACAACAACAACATACCCAGTATTATCCCACACCGTGGGGGTCTGGGGAGGGTAGTGTGTACGCAGACCTTACCCCTACCTTGTGAGGATATAGAGGTTGTTTCCAATAGACCATCGGCTGTTTCCAAAGGGTGCAAGATTTCATAATGTTAATTAGCATTTGAAATAAGAGGCGGCAGTCATTTTCTAGCTTACTAGACTTTATATTCTTTCGTCTTATTCTTCTAAGCCATCATTTAAAAGTGCACTTGTACTGTGCGATCTCTTCCCAACATATAGCAGTCTTTGGTGTTTGCTCTACTGCTTTGATAAGCTTAGATATTTCTGGAAATACTGTCTCAGACTCTTCAACTGAACATGTGTTTTTGCTACTTTAGGCTGGGATCTTTTCATGTGTTTTTACCAGTAACTGATCTTCATATTTATACTGGAATCATATATTGAGCCAAAAATATGGTTTAATATCTGTCATCAATTGTGTGGTTTCACTTTATTCCTCTCAGCTTTCTTCTTGTCTAAAAGTAACTCGTAATCTTTCCTGCTTTGAAGAGGCTTGTTCTTTTTGTTTGATGGGTTCCTAAATTATAAAAGGCAAAGACACGAGATGAGGTGTAGGCTATGTGTATCCTGATTATCTCCAAAAAATTTAAAACTACAAAAGAAAAACTAATATTACAGAACTAAATTATATGTTTTTTATTTTCATAAAAGAGGTATATATTGTATATGATATGTATGACAAAGTACATATTTCTTTCTGTACCATATGAAATGGAAAATCACCTACAAATCCTATTCTTCTAGTCATTATAAAATTCTTAAGGATCAATGAGTCCTACTTTTGCCAACTAGTTCCTAAGACGTTCTGTAACTAATGTGTTACCCTTTTCTCCTTCTTTTATCTGGCAGGCAGATCAGTCAAACACCCAAACCTATAAAAAAACAAGGGTTTAAAAATGTGCTACAGACACATCTAGTACTATAAAGCAACCAAAAGCTCATAGAAGTACCCCGTAGGTAGTAAGTGTACAAGTTTTTCCCCCAAAAGTTTTTCTGTTTAATGCATATTAACTAAAAATTATATCTTATTTTGCAATAAATCTCCATATGAGCATTATTACCATTTTATTTCGATTGCTAAATATGTATTTGCTGAATTTTCAGAGAATGTTTTCTCGTCTTTGGTGGGCATACAATTCACGTGGCACCTAATGCCTGAAACTGATGGATTGCCTCATCACCTGACACATATCCCTTTGAAGGACTCTCCACTGAGTGATTGTGGCGGATTATGTGGTGACCTTGATATCCAAATAAAGCTTGAAAATAGCGGCGTGTTTTCTGATCTCTATGTGGTAAAGGGCACGGAAATCGGCCATGAAATAGTGTCTGTTCATTTGGATGAACCGTCAGTTAAATATATGGAAGATAAAATTGTCCTAACTGTGGCAGAAGCCATATCTCTGGAACCTCCTTCGCCGGTTTGTGTCCTTGTTGGTGCTATTGTTCATTATAGTCTTAAAGTTATCCGTGGGAATATTCCACAACTTGTTACTCTGCCATCTGCCTTTCACCGATGGTCTGTTTCAAACTCCTCAGTTGCTCAGGTAGACAGGATGGTGGGTACTGCCAAGGCTTTGAACTTGGGTATAACAACGGTAACTGTTGAAGATACTAGGGTGGTTGGCCATACACAAGTGTCTTCTTTCCACGTTGTCCTACCAGATTCTTTATCTTTGTATATGTTACCTCTATCTCTTTCTGGAGATCATGTAAAGGGAATTGAACCAATACCCTCCGTGGCACGCTGGTATGTAGTTTCTGGTCGGGAATATCTCATTCAAGTAAGGATTTTCTCGAAAGGAACATGGGTACAAGAAGTTTACATTTCAGAAAATGATGACGTTAAGTTGCATGGTGACTCATCAGAAATCTGGAGTATTATTCCCTCATCCAATCGCATTGGAGAGAAAGGGGTATCCAGAATCCTAAAAGCTCTTTCGTGTGGTCTGGGAAAATTGACTGCGACTCTCACATATTGCACTGGGCACGAAGAAACAAAGGAAGTTCTCAAAGTTGTTCAAGAAGTTATGGTTTGTGACCAGGTGAAGTTCATCATGGAAGGTGTCTCCGACAGTATTACTCTTCCTTGGGCACCTGGTGTTTATCAGGAGTTGGAGCTAAAGGTTACTGGGGGCTGTGCAATGGTGTCTGGTGACTACAGATGGTTCTCTTCTGATATGTCTATTGTGTCGGTATCTGCTTCTGGGGTTGTCCAGGCAAAAAGACCTGGAAAAGTGACTATAAAGGCAGTCTCGGTTTTTGATTCTCTTAATTATGATGAGATAGTTGTTGAAGTGAGTTTGCCTTCTTTAATGATAGTACTGCCTAATTTTCCGGTGGAGACTCCTGTAGGTTCATATCTTCGAGCTGCTGTGACATTTAAAACATTGGATGGTGACTTATTCTACAAATGTGATGCTTTTAGCCCATCCATAAAGTGGAAAACTGGCAGTGACGCTTTCCTTATTGTGGATGCTGGTGAGACCTTTATTTCTGAAAAGCAAGAAATTCTTCCAATTGATACAGAGAAATATGGTCCTCCATGTGCATGGACTTATGTCTATGCTTCTAATTCTGGACAGACGATGCTGCATGCAACATTGTCAAAAGAATTTCAACAGTATGATCACTATACTGGCGGTTCTGTTGTTCTGCAAGCAACTTCGCGTATTGCAGCTTTTATGCCACTCATCGTGCACCCGGCTAGTGATGGAAACCAGTTTGGTGGTTACTGGTTTAATTTGGTTCAGGCTGAAGCTGATAATCACCTGGACAATATGGAGCATCTATATCTTGCCCCTGGAACATATTTTGATGTGATGCTTCGTGGAGGACCTAACCGATGGGACCAGGGAGTTGAATTTGTTGAATCCGTGGAGAGTTTGGATGAACACAATCTCAGGGTTCAAGATGGGCTTCTAGTTAATCAAGAATTTACCAGCTATGGGAGCACATACAGAATCAAGTGCCAAGATGTTGGAAACTTTAGGCTTCTTTTGAAACGTGGGAATTTAATTGGAGAGGGTCATCCTTTGCCTGCTGTATCTAAAGTGCAATTATCACTCACATGTGGTTTCCCAGCCTCTATAGCATTAATAGCTGATGAAACTGTTAATTCCGTTGAAGTGATCCAGTCTGCAGCTCAGGCTGACCGTGGCAGTGGAAGGATTCGTACTACCCCAATCACAATAGCAAATGGGCGCACAGTTCGACTATCAGCAGTTGGCATTAGTGAGTCTGGAATAGCGTTTGGAAACTCATCTTCTCTTCCTTTGAAGTGGGAGCTTAAAGATTGTGATGATCTGGCATTTTGGGATGATATCCACAACTTAGCAATGTTATCAAATTGGGAGAGGTACTTGGTCTTGGCAAATACAACTGGACTATGTATTGTACGAGCAACCGTTATTGGACCTGTTGATTTGGGTAGCCATCGTCATTCTCTTAAACACATTCCAGGCCCTGAGAATGATCTGACAGATGCCATACGCTTGCAACTTGTTTCATCCTTAAGGGTCTATCCAGAATTCAGCTTGTTGTATCTCAATCATGATGCCAAGTTGAATCTGTCAATTACTGGAGGAAGTTGTTTCATTGATGCTGTAGTAAATGATACACAAGTTATGGAAATAACTCAGCCTGCTCCAGGTTTACAGTGTACACAATTACTACTGGCTCCTAAGAAGTTGGGAACTGCACTTGTAACGGTTCGAGATGTTGGGCTTGCTCCACCTCTTTCCGCTTTCTCTGTGGTTCAAGTTGCAGATGTGGACTGGATTAAGATTACATCTGGAGAAGAATTGAGCATTATGGAAGGGAGTTCACTGTCAATCAATTTTCTTGCTGGAGTAAATGATGGGAACACTTTTGATTCTTCGCAGTATGTTTACATGAATATTCGTGTTCATATTGAGGATCATATAGTTGAACTTGTCAATGAAGATGATCTTTCCTGTTGTGATGATGGATATGTGATTGTGCCTAACTTCAGAATAAGGGCGATGCGTCTTGGGGTCACCACACTGTATGTCAGCGCTAGACAACATACTGGCCATGAGATACTGAGTCAGCCAATTAAGGTAGAAGTCTATGCACCACCTAGAATTCATCCTAGTGATATTTTCCTTGTACCAGGTGCTTCTTACGTGCTTACTGTCAGAGGAGGCCCAAAAACTGGTGCATATATCAAGTTCGTCAGTATGGATAATGAGGTTGCTAAGGTCCATACAGCCACAGGACGAGTTTCTGCAACATCACCAGGAAACAGTACCATAGCTGCCAAGATATACAGGAATGGAGATATCTTTATTTGTCAGGCATATGGTGAAGTTAAAGTAGGTGTTCCTTCTTCAGCTATGTTAAATGTTCAAAGTGAGCAGCTAGCTGTTGGCCGTCAAATACCAATATTTCCCTCCCTGTCTGAGGGAAATTTATTTTCATTTTATGAACTTTGCAGAAATTATAAGTGGACTATAAATGATGAAGAGGTGTTGAGTTTCCAAGCAGCAGACGACTTACATGGTGGAAAAAATGGAATGCTCTTGTCCAGTGAAAAAGGCAATCGGCTGGCAGGATATGTGGGTGATAAAGACCTTGGTTTTATTCAAGTATTGCATGGAAGATCTGCGGGGCAGACAGATGTTACAGTTTCTTTCTCCTGTGATTTTGTTGCTCGTAAATCTTTTTCACAGTCAAGATTATATACTGCATCTATTTCCTTGTCGGTAGTGCCTGAGCTTCCCCTTGCTCTCGGGTCACCAATTACTTGGATTCTCCCTCCACATTATACCACGTCTGATCTTTTGCCTTCAGCTTCTAAAACTTTCGGTAAAGGGGATCCAAGTATGGGTAAGGTTACTTATTCTATACTGGGAGACTGTAGAAGAAAGGGTGAAAGGGAGGAAGATGATCCTATACTCATTGATGGGAGCAGAATAAGAACAAAAGAGAGTGGCAATCTTGCATGTATTCAAGCAAAAGATAGGTCAAATGGAAGAGTTGAGGTAGCATCTTGTGTGAAGGTTGCTGAAGTGACTCAAGTACGTTTCACGTCAGAAAAGTTGCTGGTTCACACATTAGCGATAGGTGCTGAAATTGATGTTCCGATCAAATATTATGATGTGCTTGGGAATCCTTTCCATGAGGCTCATGATGTATTTCTTTTTGGAGTTGAAACTAACTACCGCGATGTCATCTCTGTTGAGGATGCAGTTGATGGCAATGGAAATGTCCATCTCAGAGCAATCAGTCATGGTAGAGCTCTTGTGCGAGTAGGTTTTGCCAATGACCTGGAGAAGTCTGATTATGTGGTGATTCTCGTTGGTGCTCATTTGCATCCTCAAAATCCAACCTTTCACCTAGGTAGTGGTCTTAACTTCAGCATAGAAGGTCTAAATGATCAGGTATCTGGTCAGTGGTTTAGTAGTAATACAACCATTGTGTCTGTGGACCAGCTATCTGGACATGCCAAGGCGATAGGGGAAGGTTCTGCACGAATTATCTTTGAGAGTTCAAATATGAAACTACAAACTACAGTTACAGTGTCTCAGCCAGAGATGATGTCTGTTGATGCTCCAAGAGAGATGCTGACAAACGTGCCGCTTCCAGCAAATGGATATAGCTTTCATGTGAAACTTAATGATGCTCATGGCCACAAGTATAAATCTGCTAAAAACAGGGCAATTTTCTTGTTTGATTGCCTGGTTGATCCACCTTATGTTGGATACGTGAAGCCATGGGTTGATCTTGATACTGGTAGTTCGTATTGCCTTTTCTTCCCTTACTCTCCAGAACATTTGGTACTTGCCACTCCAAAGTCAGGAGACACTAGACGGGATTTAGCTGTTACCATAAAGGCATCGCTCATAGGAGAGCAGAATATCTCAGGTTCTGCTTCAGCACTTTTTGTTGGAGGCTTCATCATTCTGGGAACAGAAGGAGATTCATTGCAGTTAAATCTAACCCCAGAATATAACAAGAGTGTCCTAACTGTCGTAGGAAACACGGATGTGAATATCTACTGGCATGATCAGGAACGGCTAGCTATCAGACCAATATATGGGGAAGATTCGCAAGGAGGAAGCCGTGCACAGTACGAGGTCAAAATTCGCAGAGCAGAGAAATTTAAAGACAAACTGATTTTTACACTCCCAGCCACTGGTCAGAGGATGGAAGTTAATGTTTGCTATGAACCCGAAGAGAGAAGAGCAACATCTGCTAATCTTAATTTATGGTCCGCTGCAGCTGCGTGTTTCATTTTGATGATATTCACAGCTACTTTATTCATTTGTTACTTGGACCAACCTGTGAGATCCCAACCAACTGCTCCTCCTGGCACGCCAAGGGTAGCTGCACCTACAACTCCTGAGCGGAGCAGTCCGGCTGTAGTAAACGAACATTCTCCTCGGACACCTCAGCCATTCTTGGATTATGTTAGGAGGACAATTGATGAAACCCCATACTACAGACAAGATTTTAGGAGGAGAGCTAATCCTCAGAATACTTTCTAGCATACCGGTGGCTGTATTCTTCCCTTCCCTCTCCTCTTTTTGCCTTGTCAGATATGTCAAATGGTTTCTCAGGTAATTGCCATGGTCTTGAATCTGGCTGCATACTTTACAATGATATTGTTGTATTTTGTTGGTGTAATTCTTGTAGAGTATTGATAGCTGTGTCATTTGATTTTAGTTAGGACAGGGATGCTATGCCTACGGATACTTTCTTGAAAAGCAGGCTCATTTGTCAAAAAATTCTTATGTCCTGCTTTCCAATGGAAAAGGCACAATTTTTTTCTGCAGTATAACTTTCCATTGCACAAAATTGAGTACATCTCTCTACCTCAGGAGCGGTTGCGAGTTTGTGCTCATTGTATTTGGTAATGGAGATAATTTTTAAGTAGCTGTACCATAAAAATAACTTTGATAGACAGGGATCTTGTTAAAAAATTTAATAGAGCACAGAAGATAGACCATACATGAGTCATTTGCCTTATTCTCAAACTAAAGACATTAAATCTTCTTTTTTTTTTTGGGTAAGTAGACTTTAATTTTATTACTTTATGGATGCTCTTTGATATGATGTTCCTTTAAAAAGTGGGTCAGTAGAAGTGCGGGCATTAAGATTTAGGCAAAATGACTTCCTGGCCACTTAGATTTGTAGGGCATTTGAAAGCTGATACATGAACTTTAAACTTTCCCATTTGAACATTCGAACTCATGATTCCCTTAACTAATAAACACATTTGATCGTTGACCATGCCCATGCAGTGTCACTTGGTTCTAATCAGCTTGCTGCGTGAGGAACACGACGCACAGGAGCGTGAGAACCCTCTTCCCAATGCCCAACGGTCCAAAATAGTGTGTATTTAAGCGGGTTCTTATTCATTCCTTGTAAAATACATTATGCCTCCATTATATAGAATCTGAAGCTCGTCCTATATTTTGTCATTGTGGAGTTGAAACTAAGTTTTGCATCACTTGGAAGCCAACAAATCCAGGAAGAAGGTTTTATGGGTGCTCAAATTATGGTCGAAACAATTCTTGTAATTTTTTTAGGTGGTTAATTTGACCCCTTCTTCCAGATCACTATAAACAAGTGATTTCACGTTTGTTATCAAAAATTAGAAAGAGAGAGATCGACTACATCGTAGGAAGAGGGTGAAGATCATTGTAACTTTAGTTGTTGTATTAGCAATAATTATTGTAATTTCCTTCTTAGTCTAGTTAGCACTAGTCATTGTAATTGTCTTTTTAACCCTATGTACAATGATAATAACAAAATGTATGATGAATTGTTGTGCAATGAAAAGCAATGTTTGACATATACAAGCAGACATATATAAACAACCAAGTTCGATCAGACTTCTTGGTTGACAAAATTAGCTACTGAAAGTTGTCTAGTAGCAGAAACAGTGAAAACATTGTGCCAAAATAAAGGCCATACTTAAACATCCATAGTTAACCTACAAATTAAGTTCTGCAACTAACAAACTTAAGCTATCACAAAAACAAACATTTAACGAATCATTATGGTTGAGATTGGTTGATGTATTGCTAAGATTGGCTCAAGTTGGGACATGGAGACTGGCTTGGTTGAGATAAGGAATGGACTTGAGGTCGGCTAAGGCTTGCTTGAGTTTGTCTTCTCCTCAACTGTTGTTGAAGTTACCTTTGTATTATAGCATTTCTTCCTTGCCATCTTAGTCGAGGTGCATTGTATCCAAGGATCAATATTGGTCTGCCCAGCATCCACTATTTTTGTAGGAGCAAAAAGTGCCTTATCTCTTGATCCACACTGCATAGAAAGTCAAATTAGCACTCAAACTACTAATATCTAAATAAAACTCCAAATCCAAATCACTTACCCTTTCTATCATTGTTCCTGAATCACTAAACATGATACCAAATCTAGCAGTTCTTGGTTTTCCTCGAAGTCCAGTAGCTCTTGGCCTCCCTCTAACACTAGATATAATATCCTCAGAAGTCCTTGATCTCATACTTCCAGTATCCTGATATAAGATAAAGTACTATCTAATAATGTAAAAATGATGGTCCTAATACAACTTAACTAAAGTAAAAAAAATGAATACTTACAAATGCACTTGCTTACAGATGCACTTGCAATAGCTGATGGTTGAGTATTTGTGGTAGCATAAGTTCCAGATCCAATTACAGCCTGAGGTGGTTGAGTATTTCTGGTACCAGCAGTTCCAGAACCACTTGCAACGGCTGATGGTTCAGTTGTTCTTTGAGCAGCATGAGATGGTTGAGTATTTCTGGTACCAGTAGTTCCAGAACCACTTGCAGCAGTTGTTCCTTGAGTAGCATTAGCATTTCTGGTACATGCAGTTCCAGATCCTTGTGCTTTCTGAAATTTCCAAAAAAAAGAAAAGAGTTATTGAAACAAACAAAATACAAGTCACAAACAAACAAAAAAATGAAAGCATTATCTGATCATTTACCAGGATATGACACCCATTATTATTATGGACTACTATCTTACAATAAGAGCATGTCATTGGTGTCCTTTTCCTTTATCTTTTACCAAATTTCTTTTTAGGTTCATCTTGAGCTTTTCTTCTATTTTTCTTAGGTCTAACATGCATCTTAGTAATTATATGAGGCTCAACAATGGGATTCTGAGTTAATGGCCATATCTTCATGTTGGTTACTTACTGTATGTAACAACTGAAAGCTTTTAGGTATGTTTCTTTCTTGTACCAATAAACAACATAGTCAGGATCAAATCTCCTAAAAAATATTGCACATATTGCATGGTAGCATGGTATTCCTTTGAGCTGCCATGATCTGCATGTGCATGTATTGTTGACAAAGTCAACAATATGTTTGTAAACACCATGTTGTATCTCATACCCAGTGTCCTCATTCCATTTAAATTCTTGTCTAACTGCATATTGAGATTGTTCCTCTATGTACCCTATTGTCATATGAGATACATCAGAAATTTACCTTGTTGCAAATTCTCTCATGGTAGTCATCCTCTCCATCACCTTCACTCTAATCTCATCAGTATTAACTTCACTAGATCTTAATTTACTACTCTTTCATTCATTTTAGCCTGTCTAGCAACAACAACTTCAGGTTCTAGATCACTTGTCTCTCCAAGAATATCCTCATCACCACTATATAATGACTCATCTGTATCATCGTCGTCATCACAAATAGCCTCATAATCACCATCCTCACTCTTAGAACTTCCCTCATCACCCTCAATATCAGTTGCTAAATGAAAGTTGTAGAACTCACCTTCATCTTCACTAGACTCTTCTGTATCCTCTTCTATATCAGCAGCCCTCTCTTTACCCTTCCCATGAGTGTTATCACCCCTATTTATATCATTGTTAAGTGAGTGTGTTGCCCTAGCATTAACATCACTTGTTTGCCCATATGGCATTTCATTAAAGCCACATGGTTGAACATCAATGGGTCCACATTTATACCGCCACTACTCGACATTTCATCTAGGTCCAAATCAACACATGGTGTATTAATTGTGTGACATAGATACACATCAATAAAATTCACATCCTTAAGGTCTTTACACAAAGCTAACACATCAGCATCATATTTCAGAAATCAAAATTCTCCTTTTTTGATAATTTTACATGCATATTTATCTACTGTTAAGTGTCACATATCCTTAACACAATCATTAAAACGAATTACATGCAATTCATCAATGTCAGCCTGAAGAATAACTGGCCAAATTTGCCATTTACATACCTCATAAATAGGTCAGCCACTAACCACCTTAGATGATGAAACTGTAATTTCACATATACACCCATTGAAACCTATACAATAAAAAGGCCAAGTCAGATACACTTTAACCCTAAAAAGTCATAAACTTAATTATAGTGGGAGACAAGAATATTTTGATATGCAAAAGCCCTAATTTTTTAACCCTAAATACCAGATCAGTAATGAAAAGGACAAAATCCCTAAAGTAAAGTTAAGATTCGACTGTTTCCCCCAAAAATCCTAATAAATCCCAAATAACAACAAATATTTTGTGCATGCAGACAAAAAATAGCTCTGACTATCACACATTGTTTCATAAGAAATTAGATGACAAAAGAGAAAACGACATCAAAAAAGTGAAAATTCCTAAAGTAAAGTGAAGATTCGATTGTTTTCCCCAAAAACCCTAATTTAAAATCCCAAATCCCAAATAATTTATGGATGCAGACAAAATATAGCTAACTATCACACATTATTTCATAAGAAAACATATGACAAGAGAAAGCGACATCAAAAGAGACAAACTAACTTTCAGATCGTATAACGTGACTGGGCACAGACCAAACGAATAATGGTGAGTGATTATGATTGATTTTGGAAGGGGGTGACTGATTTTTCGGGCAATTACTAACCTAGGTTTAATATGGGAGGGTTGGTTAGAGAGAGGTAAAAGACGAACTAAGTGTCTTTTGGTCGGTCTATTGAATAGGGGGGGGGGGGGGCGTATCAGTTGGGTTTTGTTTTCGCGCCCTTGACGTGTAACAAATTCATTGGTCATTTGTTGACTGGATGGACACGTTTGGGTATATGTAATACACACGCGTAGGCTCAATGGTCAGGTGTGTTTATTAGTTAAGGGAATCATGAGTTCGAGTATTTAAATCTACCAAGATTAAAGTTCATGTATCAGCTTTTAAAAGCCCCATAAGTTTAAGTGGCTAGGAAGCCATTACGCCAAAAATAGTCACATTTACAACTCATAATTGAAAAATGATTTCAAAAGTAATTGAAATTTAGCTACTTTTTGTCGTAAAGATTAAATCTAAATAAAAACACCCTTAAAATTCGGAAAAATTCAAGGCTAGAGTTCGAATTTTTTTACATGTGATTGAGTTCCAACATAAAGCTGGAAGTTATATGCAGGAGCTCCATATTCCCGCATATTATGTCGTAACTTTACGTATGCTGAAAGTTTATACTCAGGAGTTCCATAATCTCGCATATTATGCTCGAACTTACGTGTTCAACAAAATAATGGCTATTTTTTAATGACTTTACAACTACTGACTATTTTTCAATTATAAATCCGAAGACTGGCTAGCCCGTCCTATTTTCACTCAAAAACTGGATAGGGTAACTCTATGTTATCCAACAAAAATATCTTGCTGCAAATATTTTGTTACTTTTCTCATTTCGTATTATCTTTTCTGTGCTATATGAGGGAAATATCCACAGCTTGCTTAAAGCTGCTAACTTTCTTATCTCCTGGCCAAAATTTCCCTCCATAGACAAGAAAGAAGAAAATGAGCATCTCAATATACACACCAATTTCTCCCAAAAACCAATTACTTTTGAAACCAAATCAGAATTCCCTTCCTGTTCTTCCAAGGTGCATTTCAATTGCTAGAAGAAGAAGAAGTACCACGAGAGCCCTGCTTTCACATACCAAAGAAGCAGTCTTGAAAGAATTTCATGAGAAAAGAGCCCTTAAGGTATTACCTTTTTAACTAATAACCCACTTTTCCATTTGTTTCTAATATCACAATCATGCAAAAAAGAAAATCCCATAAAGAAAAAGAGTGAGCTTTATCTTGTTCTTTTTAGGTATTGCACTTCTAAAATGAGTTCCTTTTATTTTATTACAACTTCATTGGGTTTTTAGTTACTTGAACTAGACCAATTTTGAGAGGATAGTGTTGGGGAGAAGGAGAGTGTTCAGTGAGGCGGATTAGGATTTTCAGTACATAGGTGCACTACTAAAAAAAGAGGAGAAAATGTATTAAGTAGAAATTGATCCCTACTCCTCTCGGTAAATAACTCAATTTTTAACCAAGTGCACCATTCAACGTTCTTGTAGCATGGACAATTTTAGAAAATATGTACATAAAATATCTAATTTTGAGAGACCATAGGTTCACGTGCCCCATAATCTCCCCTATATATCCGCCCCTGGTTTCGTCATGGTAAAATTACTAATGATACATTGCTGTACTGCTTCAGATTATTGCAGGATTGCAGAATCTAGACAAAGAGAATGTGGCTTCTGTTGTTACTGCTGCAGATAAGGTTTGGTCTTATCTAATGCTTTAGAATTGCTTTTTTGGAGGAAAAAACTGGCTCGTGTTCTTGTCAGCATTCAGCAGTTATTTGTACTTTGTTCTTTTTCGTTTAATGACTAAAACATGTTACTGAAATTTCCACCAGATGAATGTTAAGTTGAATATTCTTCATTGTGCATAAAATTTATAGTACATTCATATTTTAAAGCACTCTTATTAAGGATTGACTAGGAGTTGCAATTGTTCAGATAGTTGGATTCACTGTTCTGGTAATGGATATCATAGTATGTTGTTAGTGTACTTTTAGTTTTAGAAATTTCATTAAATGTAGTAAGACTAACTCTTTGATCCTGCTTACAGGGGGGAGCAACCCATGTAGACATAGCTTGTGATCCTGAGCTGGTCAAGCTTGCCATAAGCTTGACTAACCTTCCGGTAAATTTTTTTTGTTTAAATTCGTTTAATCTTTCCTTTAGCCCTGCATTGTGCAGAATACCCTTGATGAAATCTTAACTTTAACATAAACAACTGATCTATTGTTTCAACCTTTCTTGTGAATTTGTTCTTAGGCAACATTAAAATGATCGGACGACTTTTCTGGCCTAAATTAGGTTCTTTTTTGTAAAAATATTCAAGCCAAATGTGCCTTAAGCTTTATCTTCTATTAGCTAATTGCAATCTCCAGTCTCTCTTCTTATCTCTGAACATTCCGGTTGAATCATGTATATTTTTTGGTCCTTCGTTGCTTCAACAAATCATATACCATCTGAGGAAAATATCAATTTGACCTGCATCTTCTTTATACAGAGTATTTTGAGCTCATCACCACCATTTTAGGCATTTACATCCTCAGCCACTATCTGATTTTAGTTGTACGGATCAGTTTGTTTAATATATGAATCAGTACTAAAAACGTGAAGGCTATCTCAAGTACTATAAGCGTAAATATCTATCAGCTTAAATCTGGTGTCAAATACTTGCAGGTTTGTGTTTCTTCTGTGGATCCCACAGCATTTCCAGCTGCTGTCGAAGCAGGAGCCTTAATGGTATGACTTTTTCTCATAATTGTTTCAATTCAGTTCATAGACACCATAAGCTAGGATACTAAACAGTTCAGCACCACGATTACATAACCTCAAGTTCTGCTTCATTGAGATGAATAAGTTCCTTTTTGTAGCTCATCATAAAGAAAAAGTTTTCTGGTGCAGGTCGAGATCGGAAACTATGACTCGTTCTATGAGAAGGGATTGGTATTCTCTCCTGAGCAGGTAAGGAGAATTACCTTGCAGTGGATTGAGTCATAATGTCAAATTGAGCCAAAATAAATAAATAAATTTGTAATGATTTGATTGATTACTCGGACTTGCCTGGACAAAAGGGCAATCCAGCTTTAGCCTAATTCTATTTTTTTCCTGGTATTCCAACTTAAATACACGAAAACCAGCTCTATCCAAATGCATATTAGTTGTGAATCTTTGTCAATGATGTCCACTACTTCTTATTCTGCTGATAATGCTTTCCAGATTCTGAAACTTACGAAGGAGACAAAGAGGATACTTCCATCAATGACATTGTCAGTCACTGTGCCTCACACACTAAGCCTTCCCGATCAGGTTTGGAAAAGCACTTTTCTATATGACATGTTAAGTTCAAATCAAAGAAACTTCACTTTCTTACAAATATTCATCGCATTTTCACCAGGTCAAGCTGGCAGAGCTGTTAGAACAAGAAGGTGTTGACATTATCCAAACAGAAGGAGGAAAATGCTCTACTCCATCAAACGCCGGTGTCCTTGGTTTAATCGAAAAGGTAAACTGGCACGTTTGCAGTCTAGTACTAATAGAGATTTAACTTACCCGCTGAATATGTGGATGCTGTGCAATCACCTTGATTGATGTCAACTAAAAGTGAAAAATCCTAGTGCATGCCATAAATGGTATAAGCTTCGAATTAGAAACAAAATGCAAGAAAACACTGTGCTGAAGAAGAAATGAAGAAACATAGTAAGAAAAAAGGCAAGCAATTGAGAAGCTGCTTATTGATTTGCAGTATTAACTCATCTAATTGTCATTCATTTTGATATTATTCATTTATATAGGCAACACCAACACTAGCAGCTGCTTACTCAATTTCAAGGGCAGTGAATATCCCTGTCATGTGTTCATCTGGATTGAGCGCAGTCACAGCACCAATGGCGATCACAGCTGGAGCTGCTGGCGTGGTATGCCTTACACTATTTATAATCTGAGGAGATTTTTTTTCCATATTAGAATTGGTTTGAAATTGTAGCAAGATTAATTTTAAGGCATCTCAGCCAAATCACTGAAACTTGTGTTTGATGTTAAATACAGGGCGTTGGCTCGGCCATCAACAAGCTCAACGATCAGGTGGCAATGATCGCAGAAGTCAAATCCATAGCTCATTCATTAGGATTATCAACTAAGACACATAATTTGTTTGAGGGGAGCAGTTTGAGACTGTAATCCAATCCAATGTAGTAGGGCAAGACCTGAAGCAGTTAGATGAAATTAATAAGGATTTTCTAGCTTTAATTTCTTCTTTTTCCTCTCAATGTCATTTTACATGAGTATATCGTTGTACTTAACAAAATAATTAAATTAGTCCTACTTTAACACTTCCCAGTATAAATTTCCTTTCTAGTAAGTATTATCTCCAAAAATGAAAATAACAGGATATGACCATTATCTTTCTCTAATAGATACATGTTTTAACGATCTTTTTACCTGACAATAGTATAAAATCAAATAGAAATTAAAATGAAGAAAGTACTATAATCTTGCCTCAAGTGAATTTTGTGTCTAGTTTAATTAGCATCTATCCAAGAAGTTAAGCAACAACAACTTTTCCCAACACATAAATGGAATCTAAAGGACAGCAAATAGATAACCTGAATTAGATAAGACTTTATCAGTGTAAAATGAGTTTGCTGAATTGGTTTGATTAGGTAAGACAGAAAGTAGAGGTAAAATTTACTACTTGCTTTGCAGATGCATGTGGAATTTTCAGATGGGTGTTTGGTTGGAAAAATAAGGCAATCCAATGCAGGTATTCAATGGATATAGAGTTGTCAATATGGGCCAGGCCAGGTTAGTCCAGCCCAGCCCACATGGGCTTTAGCAATTGACGGGCTGGGCTAGCCCACTATTTTGATGGGCCTTATAATGGTTAGCCCACCCCAGACCTATGTGGGCCGCTGGCCCCCACGGGCTGGCTCATCATTTTTTAAAATATTATTTTATATTTTTTTTTCTTTAAGTACTAACCTAAAAAAGATAACTATTTAAAAGTTAAAAAATATTTTATTGAAAATATTTTCATAAAACTTAATAACTTTTTTATATTGTTCCAATATATCACAATAAACACTAAAAAAGTAAAAGACAGGACTATATTTCATTCACTAAAAGTCAAAAACTCAAAACAAACTATTCAAGAGAATGTCCACGATGCTTATGGGATATCCAACACATCATCTTTATCAAACACATTTGAATCCGCTTGAGATAAGGTTGTATTAATATCTTCACTTTCATCTTCATCTACCATTCATGTGCAATATTAATTAGTTAAATAGTAAGAATAATTAAATTTTAATAATATTTAAATTCTCATAAAAAAATATTACCAGTTTGAGTTTGGAAAAAGTCGTGCAATCAATTTCGAGTAGTAACAAGTGTTTGGACATTTTCATGATGTACGAAACTTCTCTACTTGGTAAGAACACGCCCACCAATGCTAAATGATGGTTCCGATGCTACAATATTATATACTTTTTATATTTTATATATTTCAAAATATATTTTTATTAGGCTCACGGGCTGGCCCATCCAAGTCTCAGTCAAGCCTCACGGGTTACGGGCTTACTCGGGCTGCGCTTGAAAGTCTCATTTTTAAGTGGGCTCCAAAAATTCTAGTCCAACCTTACTAATTACGGGTTGGGTTGAGCTGGCCCAAAGGGCCAAGCCTATATTGACGAGAAATTTTCATAAAGCACTATCTTTTAGTGGTAATTAGCTATTTATAGATACCATTTGCTATATTACGGATTGTAGATACGTTTTCTGTTGTTATAAGATGTATTTGATGTATTTAAGCTACCGTATTCATGAATACAATAGCAAAAGTCTGCGCGAAACATGGGGCAACAGCTGGATAGACGAATGTATGTGGGTGTATGTGACAGTATTCGACTGTATGCCGTAACGTAAACTGCACAATTCCAGGTCTATTCAGATTTTTTTAACAGAAAGTAAATAAATTAACATAATAGACTCCTAATATAACTCAACTAACCCAATTACATCACCCATAATCATTTTTTTACGCGAATAATCTAATTTTTTTTCCTAAAACGTTATATACATCAAAACATAGCATTCGCCGATAGTCTGTTTCTTCCCTTTTCTTTTCTTTTTTTTGTTTCGTGTGTGCTTCTGTGTTTAACAAATAAAACAGAGAATTGATACATTCATATACAGAAATCGGTCAACCAATGATACATGTTGGCTTTTTTTCGCGAATATATTATTCATTTATTTAGTTGGTGTATTAAATCTGAATACATAATTACAATACGACTATTATATTAATTCATGATCTCTGAATACAGATATGAATAAAATCTGAATACATAGTTGGTATATGATCTCTGAATATTAAATATATGTATTCGAATACATCTGAATACAGATGAATATAATCTGTTATATACATACGATATGATTGTATTGTAAAAAGATGTAATATTTCATTCATCAGAACTGATTCTTTTTTCTGAATACATATAAATACAACTAAATACAAAATGACTTTTGTATCAGGGATTGTGTATGATCTCTTAATATTAAATACATGTATTCAAATACTCATGAATACATATTAATACAATATGTTGAATACATATGAATACAACTTGGGCTTCTTTCGGTTTGTCATTGTGTAATTTAGTTCTTCTCTCTGAAGCTGTAGTTGCTGATACACCTGCAAAATTCGACTCCGCTTGAGTGATTTCCAAAGAGAAAGAGGGCCGATCGAAATTGAGTAGTTTGGTGGGTATACCTCTGATTACCATCTTGTGTGACGTTGAATCCGACATTGGAGAAAAAAACGATAGCTTTCTGTTGAGTAAACAATAACAATGGTTATTATTTCAGAAGCAAACAAAAATCTATATCCAAATCTAAGAAGCTAAATACTTGTATCAAAATCTAAGAAGCTAAATACTTACCACAAGAACTTGTATCAGAAAATAAAACCGAGATTTTAGAGAGAAATTAACTGGGGAGTGAGAATGAGGGAGACCTAGGCAATGTGGGTGGGAGAAGAAGTCTGAATCGTGGTTTTGTGGGAGAAGAGAGTAAAGTGTATCAAGAGAGAGAGAGAACGTGGTTTGTGAATTTTAACGTGATTATGTGAGAGAAAATTTGAAAAAGGAGAGAGAAATTAATAATTAGCCTATATGGTGGCTTAAGGGTAGGATGTAACCATAATTAGATATTTTACTATAAAGGGTAAAATATAGCTATATAATATAATTTTTTAAAATGATATTTATTTAAAATAAATAGAGTATTAAGCTTTTCTACAGGGTATAAAAATTCCTATATTGACCGCTCTAAATGGATAGCCTTACAAATGCTTTCTGCCTAACTCAGTTGTTGGTCACTTCAGCTCTTCCTTTACCCTTCATGTCCTTAATTAATGGCTTCAATAGGTTTCACAACACCTAGCATAAATCGAATTTGATTGAACAAATTAAATTTTAGATTACATTCAATCTTATATTGTACCATTAATATATTGGTAAGTTCATTGAGTTTTGGGTTTCATGTGGAATACTTATTTCCATTAATTATAATTCATGTGTTCAACAGGCTATTAATTGAAGCAAGAATTAGGTACTTCTATTTACACATAATTTGAATGGTATTTCAACTCATTGACCAACAACAACAAAAAACTGTTAAAATAGCACGGGCTAGCCAGTTTTCGGACTGGTCATTCAAAAATAGCCAGTATTTGCAAAGTCACTGAAAAATAGCCACTATTTTGCTGCAACAGGGACCGGTCCAGCATAATATACTGGAGATCGGTGCAACTGTGTATGAACTTCTAGCATATTATGCTGGAACTCCAACACGCAAAAAGTTCCAGCATAATATACTAGAGATTGGAGCACTTGTGTATGAACTTCCAGCATATTATACTGGACCGGTATATTATACTGGAACTCTAGTATATTATGCTGGAGTTCCAGTATACTTATGCTGGAACTCCCTTATAATATGATGGAGTTCCAGTATACTTATGCTGGAACTCCAGTATATTATGCTGGAGTATTTTCCGGATTTTAAACAGTGTTTTCGTTCAAATTTATCTTTACATAAAAAGGGGCTAAATTTCGATTACTTTTGAAACTATGGCTATTTTTGAGTGACCACTTGTAAATCTGGCTATTTTGGAATTTCTCCCCAGAAAACTCTGCGTAATTCACAAGTATGGTCTGGATAGTGTATACGCATATATTACCCATATTTTGTGAAGATAGGGAGACTGTTTCTGATAGACTCTCGGCTCAAGGACAGAAGAAAAGAAGCAATAACAACAAGCATTAACAACAAGAAGATAAGATGATAAGATAACCGAAGCGAAAGAAATAAAATATAATAATAGTAATTTGAGAATAGGAAAATATGAAACTAATACTATTGGTATAAGAAAGAGATACACTCGACTACTTACTAATTTTCTACCCAATTCTCGACCTGTATACCCTCTTACCAAAGATCATGTCCTCGATGAACTGAAACGCCAACTCATTGACCCTTGTCTCGAATAACTAATTTGTTAAATATTAAATAGGGAAAATGCATAAGTACCCCCCTCCCCCCGACCTATGGCCGGATTTTCAACTACACACTTTATTTCCCCTGAACTATTTTGAATGGAATTAGTATCACCTGAAATCCCACTACCACATTTGTGTTTGGTGGTGAAATACACGCGCCTGACACGTGTATTTCCGACTAAAATCTATTTTTCTTGTTTTTTTTTTCATCAACTTCTTTTTCCAACTCACTTTTTGTATTTTTTAAAAAAATTTCCCCCTTTTCACACATCCCGCCTTCTTCCATCCCCCAGCCCACAAGTGAAGCAGCCAAATTTTTTTGGTTGAAGAAGTAGATCGAAAAACGGTGAGCTCCTAGAAAATTTTCTGGTAATCAACAATCAACAACCAAATTCTTCTTCCTTGTTCTATCTTTTTATGTAAATTCGATTAATTGAAAAAATAGGACCCCCTCCCCCAACTCACTACTTGAAGCAGTGAAAGGCTGAAGGCCCCAATCGGGAAACGGCGAGCATGGCGCGAATATTTTTTGCAACTAACAATCAAAACCCTTCTTCTTGTCCAGTCTTTTGTAGGCTTCTTCTAGGTTTAATCAAAAATTGAGCTTAGGACGAGATTTTTCCATTCCTTTATGCGAGAAGCAATTGCAATTAAAAGTTTAAAAGTAATAAAATCTGGTGAGTGAAAAGATTAGAAATAACAGTAATCCTCTATAAAGTGTAGCAAAATATGGAGAGGAAAGAATAAAATCTTCAGCTCGATCTCGCCGGAAAATATGGAGAATGCCGGAGCTAATTTCCAGTCAATCTATAAGTAACAAAACATGAGGAAACAAAAAGGAAAAGAAAAGGAAAAACAAGATAAAAGAGAAAACAGAAAATAGTATATTTTATAAAAATAAAATTCCAGCATTCTCTCTCTTTCTCACTCTCCCAAGGAGGGTGACTGATGTGTGGCTATAATTTATGGTTTAGCACATTATTCGCGTTGCTTTTTTATATGCTTTAATGATAAAGTACACCTTATTTGCGTGTAATAGGGTCCAATTTATGTGTAGGTGAATTGGAGATGAAAGTAGAAGAAAAAGGAGACCTACAAGTCGAAAGCGTGCGCGAGAGCAGTGAATGAGAGAACTTGGAGACGCCAGGCTTGAAGCTGGCGTTAGGAAGGGGAAACAAGGCAAAGGCCAGGCTTGAAGCTGACGTTAGGCTGGCAACGCCAGGATAAAGCCAAGCAAAACCAGGCGTTAGGCTGGCGATGCCAGGCCTGAAGCCAGGTTCACCAGGCGTTAGGTTGGCGACGCCAGGCCTGGGCCCAGGTCCAGTCCGAGTTTTGAAGACTTAATTCGTTTTCCGGCTTGACTAGGATTTGACATACACGTTTAGGTCTTGTCCTAAACATATAAATAGACCAAAAATGCCACTTTAAAATACTTTTGCAACCGGAGGCAATGATAGCTCGTGGAACACTATTTGGGAGTTAGAATCATTGATTTCTACATCCCTTTATCCTTACTTTGTAATTTAATTATCCAAATTATTTTGGATATTGTTACTATGAGTATGAGTAGCTAACTCCTAATCTAGGCTTTTGATGGAACCTATTGCAGGATAATTTTAATGTTACGTTAATATAGATTTGTTATAGTATTCTCTCTATTTGTTCAACTATATGCTTATTGTTGTTGATTGAAGGGCCCTCAATTAACTGTTCCTATTTAGTATGTATTACTCGGGAGAGAGTGCATATTTAGGTAGTTGTTGAACAGTATCACTCCTAACGTAAATGAGGGATCAATACGAAGGGCTTAAATGTGGGATTAGGGGTAACGAAATGTTGGTGCGATCTAAGTAAGTTGTACTTAAGGCTAGCTAGCGTAATTCGGGAGAATATGTCTAGTATATTGTTGTAATTACTCGGAGAGAGTTATGGCAGTCAGAGTGCTCATGATCGATAGAGAAGACTTAGGCAAATTTATAGAAAACGTAGCGGAAAGGATTCTAGCAATAGGGGAAATCAGAACCTTAGATCATTCCAATTCTTGTCTACAACCCGTTCGTAGTTAGTTCTTATTTATTGCATTTTTATTACGTAATATTTAGTTAGTAAACATCCAATTTATTACTTATATTTATGAAGGTTGAATACGTGAATTTGTGTGAGTCCAATAGCAGTGTTTGATAGGTTAATTCCCTGTGGGATTCGACTCCGGACTTGTTAACCGGAATATATTTGCAACGACCGCTTTGTCCTTTTTATAAGGCATAGTTGGGCGTGATCAAATTTTGGCACCGTTACTGGGGAATTAACGGTGTTATTAATTACAGCTAAAAGAAGTGCTAAAATTCTTAGTGTTGTCAATTTTCTCCAATTCAAACTAAATACACTGAAATTCTAACGTTTGTAGTCTTGGGTGTTACAGGTGCATGCCTAGAAACTCCTCAAGAACGGGTGAATTGTTCGAAGCATTATCAGATCCTGAGAAAGTTTTCAAGGCATTGAATCGTGCAAACAAGAGCAAACAGCAACAGAACTCAATTGAACAAATCGAACCGGACATGGGAGACAAAGTAAACAACAGGAACAATGGGAATGGCCCGAACAATCAGGGTGTGGTGCCTCTTGTGCCAGAAGCAGCATTGTACGATTGGGCATAACCCACCGTCGACAATCTAGCAATCGCAATTGCAGTCCCTCAGATACAAGCAGAATCATTTTAAATCACAAATAACATGCTACATTTGTCGTAGAACAAGAGAGTGTTCTCAGGGTCATATGTTGAAGATCCTCAGCAGCATCTGAAGAATTTCCTGTCGTTATGTGTCACTCAAAGGCAACCTAATGTGACACCGGAAGCAATAAGGCTGTTGTTGTTTCCATTCTCGGTGATGGGAGAGGCTCGGACTTGGCTTAATTCACTCCCCATAAACTCCATCACTACTTGGGATATTTTAGTCAAGCAATTTGTGAACAAGTTCTACCCACCCAATAAGATTGCTCAACAAATTGATGAGATATTGAGTTTGGCAGAAACCAATAGAAACATTACAAGAAACGTGGGAGAGGTTCAAAGGTATGCTGGTTAGGTGCCCACATCATGGCATTCCGGAGCAGATATTGGGGCAGAGGTTTTACATGGGATTGGCAGACAGTTTAACCAATGTTGATGCTTCAGCAGGTTGAGCATTCTTGAGCAAACCATTCAGAGAAAGCATGATTCTACTTGACAAGATGGCGCAAAACTCAGGATGGACGACAAGAGACTCTCCAATCACTCCTGTAGTTCACTTAGTGGCTTCAGACCCAACTAACTCCATAGCTGAAAATATGGTCACTCTAGTGACACAAATGAGTATCCTCACCAAAAAGATAGATGAATCAGGCCAGAAGCAGCAGGTACACATAGTAGATGCAACTAATGGGGGTTTATGTACACCATGCATTAACCAACCATATGTTTGCTCGTGCAGTGCGGAAGGTAACAACCAGTAATATCAAGAAAATATGAACTATGTAGCCAACTATGGGGGACAGAAGCAAGGTGGTCAGAATTGGGGTCAGCAGAATCAACAATATAGATCAGTTCAACAACAGTACAACAACAACAACAATCTTGGAGCTATGCGACCACAGGGTCAATTGGTGCCTTACCAAAGGCAACAGGGTCATAACCAGCAAAATCAGCAGCTGGATTATCAACAACCTCAACAACAACAAATTGTGAGACAAGATGATGGGTTTATAAACTTGAGGGAATGCTGAATAACAACAACAGAATGCTGCAATAACTGATAGGGACCACTGGAAAATTAACTGAGAGAGTAGACTTACATGAATCAGCGATAAAGGGTATTGAGGTTCAATTAGGACAGATTTCGATGGCTTTAAATAATCGTCCCCAAGGGACATTACCCGCAGACACACAAATCAATCCAAAAGAGCAAGGCCCGAAACAGCTTATGGCAGTGAGTCTACGAAATGGTAGAGACCTAGATCTAGAGCAAGAAATTGCTCGTAAAAGCCGACCTACTGTGACACTGGTTCCAGTACCCATTGAGATAGATGATTCAGCAGGGTTAACTGAGGTGACGGTACAAAATGCACAAGAGAACACCAACAAAGAAAAAGAGGTTGCAAAGGAGACTGAGGTAACACATGAAACGACAGAAGAAGCAGTGCATAAGAAAGAAAAAAATCAAATTACAGAGAAGAAGCAACCTCCAGCACCATTCCCATAGAGATTGGCCAAGTACCAGAAAGATGAGCAATATAAGAAATTCTTGGAGATGTTGAAGCAAATTCAGGTAAACATTTCATTGATTGACGCCTTAAAGGAAATGCCTGGTTATGCAAAAATAATGAAGGACATGATGTCTCGTAAGTTCGACTTTCAAGACTTGGCCACGGTTACACTTACTCAGACATGTAGTGTTATTATGACGAGACTCATAGCAGAGAAGTTATCTGACCTAGTGTCACGACCCAATTCCCGAACCCGGTCGTGATGGCGCCTCTCGCGAAGACAAGGCCAGCCAGAACGAACGAAACACCTCCTTTAAACAATTAATTAACATAAATAGAACTAAAACATGTTTAAGATAGCCATAATTACGGAAACAATGATAATAACAAGGAAAACCATCCCGACACAGCCCAAACCGGGGTGTCACAAGTCATGAGCATCTATCAGAGTATAATTACAACTACAAGGCCTAAAATATACAAAAGAGAACTGATAAACATAAGGAAGAAATGCGGTGCTGTGAACGCTAGCAGTCACCTCGCTAAACTCCGATAAACTTAGCCTCCGTTCAACTCAAACCCGCTACCGGGTGAACAAATACCTGCATCTGCACACGAGATGCAGGGAGTAAAGTGAGTACTCCAACTCAGTGAGTAATAACAATAAATAATGGCTGAAAGCATGAAAACACATAAATGCACAAGGCAATTCTATATCAGGCAGTAAATTACTTAAAGCAGTAAAACCGTAAAGAATCAAATGAAATCTCCTTTTAAAAACAGGTAAATCAGGTAAAACAACAAGTAGATAGTGAGTAGTAATCTGCCCCTCGGGCCCAGTATCAATCGCTCAGAACAGTATCAGCCCCTCGGGCTCAGTATCAGTCACTCAGCACAGTATCAGCCCCTCGAGCTCACTCTCAGTTACTCAGCAATATTATCAGCTCCTCGGGCTCACTCTCAGATCATATGGGTACCCGCGCTCACTGTGGGTGTGCAGACTCCGGAGGGGCCCCTTACGGCCCAAGCGCTATATCAACATAAGGCCTGAAAGCCTTCTCACATCACACATAAGGCCTGAAAGCCTTCTCACATCACACTCGAGGCCTGAAAGCCTCCTCACATCACACTCGAGGCCTGAAAGCCTCCTCACATCACACTCGAGGCCTGAAAGCCTCCTCACATCACACTCGAGGCCTGAAAGCCTCCTCACATATGGCCCTCGGCTCAGTCCAGAAAACATCATAAGCCCCTCAGGCATCAATAAAATAGTAGTGCTCATCCCAAACAACAGTGGAAATATCATTTAAGTCTCAAAGTTCAACTAAAGCAGCTGAGTTTGTAAAACAGTATAATCAACAGGACTGAGTTCAAGTAGTATATCAAAATAGTGAGGAAACAGTAATAAAAATCCACGAAGGATTCAAGCAGTCGGCATGAAGCCCAAAATATGGCAATAGGCCCAAGTCATGTTGATAACAAATACATTTCAGTCAAATACGCGGTAAAAATATTAATCGGGAAGGACCAAGTCACAATCTCCAGTCGTAAACAACCCCGTGCTCGCCATTAAGCGCGTGTTTCACCTCAATACAGCACTATGTTGTGCAAATCCGGGGTTTCAAACCCTCAGGACATCATTTACTATCATTACTCACCTCGATCCGGTCCAAACTCTAGCCCGCGATGCCTCGCCCGCACGAATCGACCTCCGGATGCTCCAAATCTAGCCACAATCAGTACATAATCATTAAAATATGCTAAGGGAGCAAAACCCACTCGAAAATATCCAAGTTAACATCAAAATCCCGAAATTGCTCAAACCCGGCCCCCGGGACCACGCTTCAAAATTCGACGAAACTCACAAAATTCGACAACCATTCAACCACGAGTCCAACCATACCAAAATTACTAAATTCCGATAACAATTCGGCCTCCAAATCTTCAAATCTTATTTTCAAATCCCTAGGTCCAAATCCCCAATTTACACCTCAAAAACATGTAATCTAGTCGGATTATTCGATGATAATTCAATATATGGAGTAGAAATGATCACAAGTGACTTACCTCAAGATTTCCCATGATTTCTTGCTCAAAAATCGCCCCAAGCCGTGTTCTTTCACAAAAAAACGTTAAAATGAGCAAAAAAAACAGAACAACACTAATACACCCGAATCTGGTCGCTAAAAGCCAAATCTGGTCGCTAAAAGTGCCAAATCTGGTCGCTAAAAGGTGCACACCAGATCTGATGCACCAGCAATCTTTAATTTCACTAAAAAGGCTCTAACTCCATCATACAAACTCGGAATTCGATGATTCTTGTTCCTATGAGTCACAAAAAATAATACGAACATAGCCCTTTAATCGAAACTCAATTCGGAGCTCATTTGCTCAGTGTGATACCCATTTCGCTCGTTAAACAATTAACTCATGTTTCGCGTCAAAAACCCAATCGCGACTTGATGAAATTAAACCAAACTTTCCAGATCACTCCTATAATTCATTATCAAAATTCCGGAAGTCTCGAAATCAGATTTCGATCTCTAGAACTAAAAATGGACCTTTGGATCATTACATACTTATGCTCAAAACGGCAAAATCTTCCAAAAACTCCTCCAAAACTTATCCGAGCCTCATGGGACCCCGACCAAACATGCCAACACACCCCATAACATCATTCAAACTTGTTTCAACCTTTGGAACTCTCAAAACAACATCAAAACATCGAATCACCCTCGGATTCAAGCCTAAGAATTCCAAAACTTCCGAATTACTCTTTCGATCAAAAACCCGACCAAACAACGTCCGAATGACCTGAAATTTTGCACACACATCACAAATGACATAACGAAGCTATAGCAACTCTCGGAATTCCATTCCGCCCCTCGGATCAAAATCTCACCTATCAACCGGAATTCGCCAAATTACTAACTTCGCCAATTCAAGCCTAATTCTACACCGGACTTCCAAAACCAATTCCGATCACGCTCCTAAGTCACAAATCACCTAACGAAGCTAACCAAATCATAAAAACTCCGATTCGAGCTCATATACAAATAAGTCAACTCTTGGTCAAACCTTTCAACTTAAACTGTTCTTTCAAATTTTCCTGAAAACAAAACCAACGATCTACATTAGTCATAATACATAACACGGGGCAAGTCATGCCCGAAAGCTGGCGATCAAAGTGCAAAAGCTCAAAACGACCGGTGGGGTCGTTACACCTAGGGAGTTTCACAATCCCATGCACAATAGGCAACTATGTGTTTGCTAAGGCACTGTGTGATTTGGGGGCAAGCATAAACCCGATGCCCCTGGCTATCTACAAAAGGTTAGGCATTAGAAGAGCTAGACCCACGTCCATGTTACTACAGCCGACTGACCAGACAGTGAAGAGGCCCTCTGGTATTCTTGATGATGTATTAGTACAGGTTGGGAAGTTTGTGTTCCCAGCAGATTTTGTCATTCTTGACTGTCGGGTTGACGAGGAAATTCCCATAATTTTGGGAAGACCATTCTTGGTAACTGGGAGAGCTTTAATTGACTGTGAAGCTGGAGAGCTCAAAATGAGATTAAATGATGAAGAGATAACATTCAACATGCAGAAATCTATGCGGCGAGCCGGCGACCAAGTGAATTTGTTAACTGCTCTCTAATAGATGACAGGAAGATGAGACATTGAACACTAAAGACCCTCTAGCAGCCTGTCTCATGAACTTAGATGAAGCAAATGGAGAGGACTTGGCGGAGTGGGTACTTGCTCTTGAAGGCCAAGATTTTTGGAGAAGGGAGCTCGAATTTGAGCCTTTGCACTTAGAGGAAAGAAAAACTCCTCCAGCTAAGCCATCGATAGAAGAGCCGCCAAAGTTGGAACTGAAGCCACTACCACCTCATCTCAGGTATGTTTTCTTAAGACCTAACTCAATTTTACCTGTTATTATCTCATCTAGTTTGTTAGATGTGCAGGCAAAGTAGCTTTTGGAGGTACTGACGGAGTGCAAGACTGCAAATAGGTTGGACCATTGCATTAAGGGTATCAGCCCAACCTTCTGTATGCATAAGATATTACTGGAAGATGGGCACAAACCTTCTAGAGAACATCAAAGAAGGTTGAACCCCAACATGAAAGAAGTGGTGAAGGAAGAAGTGATTAAGTGGTTAGATGCGGGAATCATATTCCCCATCTCTGACAGCAACCGGGTCAGCCCAGTTCAGAGTGTGCCAAAAAAGGCGGTATGACGGTAGTGAAAAATGAGAAGAACGAATTGATCTCAACACGAACAATCACAGGTTGGTGAATCTGTATGGATTACAGAAAGTTGAACTTGGCTACCCGAAAAGACCATTTCCCTCTGCCATCCATTGATCAGATGCTAGATAGATTGGCAGAAAGGTCCCACTTCTGCTTTCTGGATGGGTACTCGGGGTATAATCAGATCTCTATTGCCCCGGAGGACAGAGAGAAGACATCGTTAACCTGCCCTTACGGAATCCATGCCTTTCGGAGAATGTCGTTTGGTCTATGTAATGCACCTACCACATTCCAAAGGTGCATGATGGCTATCTTCACAGATATGGTAGAGGAAATGATGGAGGTTTTCATGGATGACTTCTAAGTGGTGGGGAACTCGTTCGATGATTGCCTTATGAATTTGAGAAGAGTATTGAAGAGGTGTATCGAGACTAATCTGGTACTCAATTGAGAAAAGTGTCATTTCATGGTACAAGAAGGTATAGTCTTGGAGCACCTAGTGTCGAGTAAAGGCATTGAGGTAGATCGTGCAAAGGTTGATGTGATCGAAAAGCTTTCACCACCTACTTCCGTCAAAGCAATCAGAAGCTTCCTTGGGCACGCCGGTTTCTATAGGATATTTATAAATGATTTTTCCAAAATTGCTAACCCCTTGTGTAAATTTCTTGAAAAAGATCACCCTTTTGTGTTTTCTGATGACTGTAGGGTAGCGTTTGATGAATTGAAGAAGAGACTTGTAACAACACCTATCATAGTTGCCCCTGACTAGGAGCAACCATTTGAGATGATGTGTGATGCGAGTAACTATGCTGTGGGAGCAGTTCTTGGGCAACGAATAGACAAAGTCATGCACCCAATATACTACCAAGTAGAACTCTGAGTGGTGCCCAGCTAAATTGCACAGTGACCGAGAAGGAGATGCTAGCAGTGGTGTTCGCATTTGAAAATTCAGGTCATACCTGATAGGCTCGAAGGTAATTGTTTATAATGGCCATGCTGCTCTCAAGTACTTAATCGAGAAGAAGGAGTCAAAGCCACACCTGATTCGATAGGTGCTACTGCTGCAAGAATTTGACTTGGAAATCCGTGACCGAAAGGGAATGGAGAACCAAGTAGCTGATCACTTGTCTAGGCTGGAAGAGGCTGAGAAGAAGGTTGAGGTGGAAGAGATTGTGGAAACTTTCCCGGATGAACAACTATTATCCACGAGTCTTGAGGAAGCGCCATGGTATGCTGACATTGCAAACTACTTGGCGAGCATTATTGTTCCTTATGACCTTTCCTCTATCCAAAAGAAGAAGTTCTTTCGTGATTGTCGCATGTACTATTGGGATGAGCCTTATCTGTTCAGGATTTGTGTTGATAACATGATCCGGAGATGTATCCTCGAGATAAACCAATCTTCTGTTTTGCAGGCGTGTCATGCGTCACCATATGGTGGCCATTTCGGGGAAGCAAGGACAGCTGCAAAAGTCTTGGAGTCAGGTTTCTACTGGCTGACATTGTTCAAAGATGCTCACTTATGGGTGAAGGGATGTGATGAATGCCAACGAACCGGGAATATTTCCTGCTGACATGAGATGCCAATGAACCCAATTCGGGAGGTAGAAGTGTTTGATGTATGAGGAATAGATTTCATGGGGCCTTTCGTCAGCTCATATGGCAACAAGTACATACTCGTCGCTGTGGACTACGTGTCCAAATGGGTGGAGGCTTCAGCGCTCCCTACAAATGATGCAAAGGAGGTAATTGGTTTTTTGAGAAAGAACATATTCACCTGATTTGGCACTCCAAGGGCAATAATAATCAGTGACGGAGGCACTCACTTTTGTAATCGAGCCTTCGCAAATTTGTTAGAAAAGTATGATGTACGCCACAAGGTTGCCACCCTATATCATCCACAAACGAGTGGGCAAGTGGAAGTTTCGAACAGAGAGATAAAGAGTGTGTTGACAAAGACCGTGAATGCTACTAGAATGGATTGGGCGAGAAAGTTAGATGATGAACTATGGGCCTATCGAACCACTTTCAAAACTCTGATCGGCATGTCGTTGTACAAGTTGGTGTTTGTGAAGGCGTGTCACTTACCGATGGAGTTGGAGCATAGAGCTTTGTGGGCATTTAGGCAGTTGAATATCGATATAGAAGCTGCGGGAGCAAGTAGAGTCACGGAGTTGCACGAGCTCGATGAATTTCGACACCACGATTTTGAGAGAACAAGATTATACAAGGAGAATGAAGATGATACATGACAAAAATATTATTGAGCGGAGTTTTAAACCCGAAGATAGGGTATTGCTATACAAATCAAGACTGAAGTTATTTCCGGGAAAATTAATGTCAAGATGGTCAGGGCCATTTTGCGTGGTTGAAATTCATCCCACTGGTGTCGTAGAGATTGCTGCGAGAAATGACTCTCGCAAGTTCAGAGTCAATGAGCACGGATTAAAACATTATGTAGGCATGGACGAGGCAAAGGTAGTGTCAGTGACTCATACCTTAAATGTGCTTACCTGCGTCGTGCCGCGACGTTAAATCAGGTGCTTCATGGGAGGCAACCCAGTGGACTGTTGTATTCATCGTGCCACGACGTTAACTAAGGCGCTCGTTGGGAGGCAACCCAATTCATAGTTGATTTTTAGTGTAGTTAGAATTTTTCTTTTTGTTTCTAGGTACTAACAAGTTTGTAGGTGAGTTTGGGCAAGTCAAGCGGGGTTTCAGCGTCACTTGACGTACACCAGGCATTGGGGCCGGCGAAGCCAGGATAAAGCCAGGCAGAGCTGGCGTTTGGGCTGGCGACGCCTGGGTAACGCTAGGTACTGGGCTTAGCGACGCCAGGTAAGTTGTTTCGGCCCAATTAATTGTTCTTCTCTTATTTTAGTCGAATCCCCTCCCCTACACGCCCTAAACACTGAACACAATTAAAAAAAACCTAACCTCACTTAAACCAAACACACATTTGCTCATCAGCTTTGCTCTCAACCAAACACACTGCACGAATTGGCTCACCCACACACACTCACCAGCATATTTCCATAGTTGTCTCTCCCATCCCCATTGAATTCAAGCTTAGTCTTGCTATTCTGTCACACTCATCATAAATTCTCAGGCAACCCCCTCCCCTCAACAGCTTCAAAGGTATGATTTGATCTCTTTCCTTTGCAATTTCAAGTTGGGTACAGGTATACAATTACACACAAAAGTTGGTGGTTGTTCTTCATTGAAGTATTGTGTTTGTGTGCCCCAACCCCATGAACACTATAGGAATGGTGCTGCAATTGTGAAAACATGTGGTAGTACGGAACCCCCAAGCCTATTTGGGAGGATGAGGCAATCCCTCATTCCCATAAGAACTCTCATGGCAATAGTACTTGTTAATTTTTTGATATAATGCCTCAATGGCATTCCTTGTCCCCATTGGAGCCCGAGTATCCGGGATTAAGAGACTAGTGTTATGTAGTCGTGCACCACGTTAAAATCTTAAGTGTGGAGTGGCTCACGGGTATCCCATATGTTGTTGTTTGATTATAATATTAAGAAAATACGGGGTGAAGTCTGAGTAACCTCGGAAAGTTGGGCTAGATTATGTGTGTAGTGTGTAATGCAGTTTTATCTTACTACTTCTTATTTGTGTAGGAATGAAGATGCCTCCCAGAAAAGACACAAGCAAAGGAAAGGCCACTTCAACTGCCCCAGCTAAAGCAAAATCGACCCCCATACCTCCTCCAAAGAAGAGAAAAGGGGGAGAAACTACCTCCAGTCTGAGTGGAGCACAAGCCGTGGCAGCTGTAGTTGCCATGCGTCCACAACCCCAAGGCCAAAGGGAGTTTGGCATAAACAACATACCCCCGCATACGAAGGATTGATACAGGCGATGTAGGCCTAAACATGTCCATCCGGAAGGAGCTATCCAGGAACGCAGCGTGAAAGCAAAGTATCCGGCAATTTGGAGAAGCATCCAGGATTTGGGGTAAAGCTATGTTTTTAGGAATACAGGGGACATCAATCTCAACCTAGTCCAGCAACTCTATGCAGGGTCTGACATACAGGACACTGAGCAGTTGGTGCCAATTCGTGGACGAATGATAGATTTTTCAGCCAAGGCCGTATGCGACTTTTCAGGTGCGCCAAATGTTCCTGTGGAGCCATTGGACCAATTCATTTGCCGGCCTACATATAGAGAGCTGAGGGACACGCTCTGTGGTGTCGACTCTACGGCTGCATGGGTTCGGGATAAGGTAACAAACCGTCACAATAGGTTCCCTACGAAGAATAAGAAGGCAGAGGCTCAGGTGTGGCTTAAGCTGATAAACGCACTGCTCCTACCGTGCAATCATGACACGCTCGAGAGCCGTGAGATAACCTGTGTGCTATACTTCCTTATGACAGGGCAAAGGGTGAATGTGGGTTATCTGATCCGCTACCACATGTCATCAGTGAGAACGAGTAAGAAAATAGATCGAATGCCATTTCCTAATTTCTTGACACAATTCTTAAAGCACGAGCACTACTACAAAAAGGACCTTTAGCGGCAATTATTTAGTGGCAATAATGCAATTGCTGCTAATAAATTCTTTAAGCTGAAATATTAGCGGCACATGGTCATTAGCCACTAAACATATCCTTTTACCGACAATAAAAATAATTGCCACTAAAAAGTACTAATTAAAATCAATTTTTATTATTTTATCTTTCCCTCCACACCCCAAAAAATAATAATCTTTCCCTCCAATTTTTTTGGACAACAATGAATTATTCCCTCCAATTAGAAAATAAGAGGAAAACCTATTCCCTTGTTGAACAGGAATCGCGCCCAAAAACATCCAAAATTAATCGCGCCCAAACATCAGGATTAATCGAGAAAATAAGAAGAAAACCTATTCCCTTGTTGAACAGGAATCGCGCCCAAAAACATCGAAAATTAATCGCGCCCAAAAACATCAGGATTAATCGAACAGAGTCACGACTTTGCAAGCCTACTTCGATCAGATTTCGATCATCTTTTTCCCTTGTTGAACGGATGCAGAATCGCGCCAGATCCTACATCGAACAAGATTAACAAAGCCGCGACTCTGCTAGCCTACATCGATCAGGTCTAGATCAACTTTTTCCAGAAATAAATCCTCTTCTTCCCCAGGTATAACTTCTCTTCTTACCCAGCAAGTGCGATTTAAATTGAGTTGGTATTGGTGCTGCTCGATTATGCTCAATCTTCGTCGTCAATATTCTCCCTTTAATCCGTCTCCAACTTCTCTTTTTGTGTAGGTTCAAGATTGTTGCAGAAATTTATCATCTCCTTCAATTTCTTGTCTTTTTCGCAAAAAAAAAAATCTGCTTACCAGGTAAACATTTGTAATTTTTGATATCCAACTATTGTGTTTTGAGATTTGTGAAAGTATAGTTTTTCTGCATATGCTAAGTCGTTTGTGATAACGGGTTGCTGTTAAATTGATGTGCGATTGATTGAGTCTATTCCTCCTCTGTTCCTCACTCGGGCAGAAATAGTAGAGATGCTTATCATGCTTGATATACTCTTGGACAGAATATTAATATATCTTATTAGCTATAACTTAGCCATTTCCGAGTTTTTTCCCTAATGTAACTGAGGGAATCTAATTGATTTGGAAGGCTGTATAATTATTTGAGCGCTTTATAGATGTAATCTTGGGAAAGATGGTTAGTATCGAGACTTAGTGCCTTTTGATAATACTTGAATAGAAGACATTATAGAAAGCTAGTTATTCAGGGAAATTGCTACAAACTCTCACATACAAGCCAATATGTACAAATCTTCTGTATCCATTTGAATTTCATGTGAGGCTGTAGGTTTTCCCTTGGACAAAGTACTTTGCTTGAAATTTATTTGATGTTTGTAGATTTGTAATATTGCAATTTGCTATTGTGTTTTTGCATTTCCTTTAGCTATTTAGCTATGACCTGTGTAGTGACTGAAAAAAAATGAAAAATTCATCGTAGCTTGATCCGCTTGATGTAATTTGAGTATTCCTGTTTCTTCTCGGGAAAGTTATCCATATCCGTCTTTCATTAGGTACCTCTTCTGTGAATCAAATTTGATGTACTAACAAATGGTATTTCCTATTGTCTTTCAAGTCTTAATAGTATTATGTAATTGATTGATTAGATCTTCAGTATGTTACATCATTCCTCTCTTTTTTTCAATTTGGTGTCCTTATGTTTTCTGAAACTCCTACTCGTTAGGATGATGCGGAGAAGAACATGCTTCTTAAATCTCCTTGTTGAATGTTTGTCCTGACCTGAAAATGTTTCTACTTCTATTCAGTATCTGAAACCATTTTAGGTGATAATATGACTGTTGTTTCGAGGACTAGAATCCGTGATAATGGAAAACATTGTCGGGTGATTGTTTCCTTTAAAAGCAGGCTACTATTTGAGTTTTCTATTGTTTGATCAACTTCTGCAGTTTTCTTCCTTAGCTTCTTCTGTAAATTCTATTTGAATTAGTAATAGTTTGCCTATTTGAAAGTTACTATAGTGTTCCATTCATTCTAGTTGAAAGAGTAGAGTTATAGGATTCTAGCTGAATTCTACTTAATCTGATATCATTGGTTGCCTTGCATGATCGAAATATTGTCTATATAGTGTGCTGAAAATATAGAGTTTAGTGGTTTGGTGTATCACCTGAAGTGTGATGTTGCTGTTGTAGTGGACTGCATGGAGTATGCTTCTGCTGTCCAGCCATGAAACTTATAGAAAAATCTTGCTGTTGTCCTGTATTTGGATGTTTGTGTTGCTGTACAGTAGATTTATCCGCTTCAGAGACAGCTGCTGGACTGTTTCGACTATGCTGCTGCTGCCCAGATTTTAGTATTATTACATTTTGCATCATAGTACCACTTAAAATGGAAGGGCTGCAATATGTTGGTACTGGTGGTGAGCTGCAAAGTTTTGGTATTTGTGGTGAGCCTACTGAACGTGGAGCATTAGCAGCTTGTTTTTGCCCAGCATTTCGAACTTGCCCTTCTACTGCTACTGCTGTTTCAATATCTGTTCCTCCTACATGATCACTTGCAGTAGCATTGGCCTCCAAATTTGTAGGAGTTCTCTGACGAAATAGTGATGTGTTATTACCCACAATAGGTCGCCAATCTCCTGCAACTGTAACCCTAGGATCACAAGTTGTTCGATCAACTGTAGGAGTCAATGGAACAGTAGTTTTTCAAACACCAGCATTTAAATGCAAAACTCCAGCTGACTGCAATTTAACTCCACCAGCATTTCCAACCCTCAATTGAGCTGCTTGAGTAGCAGCAGCATCCTTTTCGTTTACCAAATTTTGAGGCTGTATAGTGTTACCAGTAGAGCCTCGAACAGCCTGCTCAAACCCAGCTGTTCCTCGATCTCCCTCTGCCAAATCATCCTCTAAATTACCTTCAACACCTTGCCCCTCAACATGCACATCAGAAGCATTCTTCACAGGTGCAAGTTTTGAATCTGCTGTTTTTTCTTCAGTAATCATAAAATTTGTTCCATCTTGTACATTCACTACAAATCTATCATTTACAGTATGAATCCCTGGTTTAGTTCGAACACCACCAGTATTACCAACCCTCAAATGTGCTGCTTGAACACCAACAGTAGCCTGATCGTCTACCAACTTTTGAGGCTGCATAAAATCTTCGATCACTACCTTAACACCTGCAGCATTTGTACCATCACCATTTGCATTCACAGCAGTAGTAACCTGCGGCAACTGTTTTTTTTTGTCTCTAGCTGCCAAAATGGAATCTTTAGCCAGTCACATCTTCTTCCTCATCTTGACCTTATTCTGCAGCAAAAAATGTATCATTAACCTTTCATCTGTAGCTGCAATAACCTCAATGAAGCCTGATGATGAACTCAATCACTCACAAGTACTTGATTCAGAAGGTGGAAAGTTCAAGTTAGGATCATTCTCTATCCCACAAACGGATAAAAATTATCTCGGAATATGGTATGCAGGTGATCCATAAGATAAAAAATTATGGATAGACAATCCGAATACACCTATATTGAACAACTCAGGATTGCTCACCATAGATTCTGGAAATTTTGTGCTTCAGGATGAAACTCGGAATAGTACTTTATGGCAGATTTGATATGTTTGCTTGTATGATATGCTCAAAAGGCTGATTTGATATGTTTGCTTGTATGATATGCATTTACAGATATACTAAAATACTTCATAGATAACACTATACATACTTTTGGGACATTAATGAAGCAGATTCTTGCAATTTTGCTTGTGTCCCTTTCTGGTTATGAACTTTTAGTTTCATAACCTCGCAAACTATTATCAGCTTTGTTGTTTGGCAACATTTACTTCCTATTGACATAGCTATTTTATAATTTCAGGTCATACAGTCTGATGTTCGATAATTTAATGGGTGGAAGATTTCAATATGACGAAGAGTTTCAGAGATTATTTGAAGATTGTTATTAGTTAAGATTAGTTATATAATGACATTAGCTATTTACTTCAAACAATATGAGTTATTTTTTAAGGTTTTGTGATATTAATATTTTGGATTAGTACTTCCTTTTGTTTGTTAAGATTTAACGAGATATACTATAGTTTTATGAATTAGTATCAATATGTTTTGTTATTTGCATTATTTTTTTCGTCGAATGTAGTAGCTATTATTAATGGTGGCTAAACTTACCGTTATAGCTTGTGAATTTTAGTGCTAATTTAACAGGATTAAGACGTTTATACAGGGATATTGTAACCATTATGTTGCTATTAAAGATGATTTTTAGCGGCAATTTAATTGACTTTACTATCCATTAAAATGGACGCTAAAGGGGCATACTAATACGTTTTTAGAAGAGATATTGTTGCCACTTTAATTGCCACAAAACAATTACCGCTAAAGGTATGGACTTTTAGCGACAAATATTTTGAATTTAGTGGCTATAAAAATGGACGTTAAAGGAGCATTATTAGTCGTTTTTAGAATGGGTTTAGGTCAGCCATAATAATTAGCCGCAAA
>NC_031990.1:43644958-43710121 GCF_001879085.1 Nicotiana attenuata
ATGGGATTCGATTTCGGACTTGTTAACCGGAATATATTTGCAACGACCGCTCTCTTCTGCCACATCAACATTAAGGGTATACTAATTCCAATTATAAATAATTCACGGGGTAATAAGATTTCCGCAAAAATAAAATGTGTAGTTGAAAATTCGGCTACTGGTCAGAAGATACTTATGCATTTTCCCTATTAAATATATTGATGCATTATGTGATGATTTACTGTCAGAACCCAATTCCCGAACCCGGTCGTGATGGCGCCTCTCGTGAAGACAAGGCCAGCCAGAACAAACGAAACACCTCTTTTAAATAATTAATTAACATAAGCAAATCTAAAACATGTTTAAGATAACCATAATTGCGGAAACAACGATAATAACAAGGAAAACCATCCCGACACAGCCCAAACCGGGGTGTCACAAGTCATGAGCTACTACAGAATCTGCTATGAGTCTACAAAATATGAAGTCCGACACAATAGTCTGAAGAAAACATAAATGATAAAGGATAGGGGAGACACGGGCTGCGGACGTCAACAACTACCTCGTAACTCCAAATCACTGCCTGGTCTGGAAGGATCAGCACTCAGGAGCGGACTCTGCTATGCCTGAATCTGCACACACGGTGCAGGGAGTAATGTGAGTACTCTGACCCAGTGAGTAGTAATTATAAATAATGACTGAAAGCATGAAAACGCATAAAGGCACAAAGCAATTCTATATCAGGCAGTAAATCACTTAAAGCAGTAAGACCGTGAAGAATCAAAGGAAATCTCTTTTTCAAAAACAGGTAAATCAGGTAAAACTACAGGTAAATAGCAAGTAGAAATCTGCCCCTCGGGCTCAGTATCAATCGCTCAGAACAGTATCAGCCCCTCGGGCTCACTCTCAGTCACTCAGCATAGTATCAGCCCCTCGGACTCACTCTCAGATCATATGGGTACCCGCGCTCACTGTGGGTGTGCAGACTCCGGAGGGGTCCCTTACGGCCCAAGCGCTATATCAAGCCACCTCGTGGCATCATCACTCGGCACTCGGCCTCACATCACTCGGCCTCCCATCACTCAAGCCACCTCGTGGCATATAAAGTATCTCATATCACTCAGCATATCCTCGCATATGGCCCTCGGCCTCACTCGGTCCAGAAATCATCACAAGCCCCTCCAATTCTCCTGAGTACCTCAAAAGGCCCAATGAACTGCGGACTCAACTTCCCTTTCTTTCCAAACCTCATAACACCCTTCATGGGCGAAACCTTCAGCAAGACCTTCTCACTAACCATATAAGACACATCCCGAACCTTCCGGTCCGCATAACTCTTCTGACGCGACTGCGCTGTACGAAGCCTCTCTTGAATCAGCTTCACCTTCTCTAAGGCATCTTGAACCAAATCTGTCCCCAACAGCCTAGCCTCGCCGGGCTCGAACCAACCAACTGGAGATCTACACCACCTCCTATACAACGCCTCATACGGAGCCATCTGAATGCTCGACTGATAACTGTTGTTGTAGGCAAACTCTGCAAGCGGCAAAAACTCATCCCAAGAACCTCCAAAATCAATAACACAGGCACGCAACATGTCTTCCAATATCTGAATAGTACGCTCAGACTGCCCGTCCGTCTGAGGATGAAATGTTGTGCTCAACTCCACATGTGTACCCAACTCTCGCTGAAAAGTCCTCCAAAACTGAGAAGTAAACTGAGTACCTCTATCTGAGATAATAGACACTGGAACGCCATGCAATCGAACAATCTCCCGGATAAAGATCCCTGCCAGCCGCTCCGAATAATAGGTAGTACACACCGGAATGAAGTGCGCGGACTTGGTCAGCCGATCCACAATCACCCAAATCGAATCGAACTTCTTCAAAGTCCGAGGAAGACCACTCACGAAATCCATAGCGACTCTCTCCCACTTCTACTCGGGAATAACCATCTGCTGAAGTAAGCCACCCGGTCTCTGATGCTCATATTTCACCTACTGACAATTGAGACACCGAGCTACATACCCCACAATATCCTTCTTCATTCTTCTCCACCAAAAGTGCTGCCTCAAGTCCTGATACATCTTCGCGGCACCCAGATGAATAGAGTACCACGAGCTATGGGCCTCCTCCAGAATCAACTCCCTAAGCCCATCCACATTGGGCACACAAATCTGGCCTTGCATCCTCAACACACCATCCTCACCAATGGTCACGTCTCTGGTATCATCATACTGAACCCTGTCCTTAAGGACAAGCAAATGCGGATCATCATACTGGCGCTCTCTGATGCGATCATATAAGGAAGACCGAGAAACCACACAAGTCAACACTCTGCTGGGCTCCGTAATATCTAATCTCACAAACCGATTGGCCAAAGCCTGAACATCAACTGCAAGGGGCCTCTCCCCAACTAGAATGTACGCCAAACTCCCCCTACTCACTGCCTTTCGGCTCAAAGCATCGGCCACTACATTGGCCTTTCCCGGATGATACAGTATGGTGATGTCATAATCCTTAAGCAACTCCAACCATCTACGTTGCCTCAATTAAGATCCTTTTGCTTGAACAAATGCTGAAGACTGCGATGATCAGTAAATACCTCGCAAGATACGCCATACAAGTAATGCCTCCAAATCTTCAATGCTGAACTATGGCAGCCAACTCCAAATCATGAACAGGGTAGTTCTTCTCATGGGGCTTCGACCGACGAGAAGCATAAGCAATCACTCTACCCTCCTGCATCAATACACAACCAATCCCAACTCTCGAATCATCACAATACACTGTATAAGAACCTGAAGCTGATGGCAAAACCAATATTGGAGCTGTGGTCAAAGCTGTTTCGAGCTTCTGAAAGCTCTCCTCACACTCGTCCGACCATACAAATGGAGCACCCTTCCGAGTCAACTTGGTCAAGGGCGATGCAATGGATGAAAATCCCTGAACAAACCGGCGATAATAGCCTGCCAACCCAAGAAAACTACGAATCTCTGTGGCTGAGGACGGTCTAGGCCAACTCTGAACCGCCTCTATCTTCTTCGGATCAACCTGAATATCCTCGCTGGACACCACGTGTCCCAAGAAAGCCACTGAACCGAGCCAGAACTCACACTTGGAGAACTTTGCATAAAGCTTCTCCTCCCTCAACCTCTGCAATACAACTCGCAAATGCTCCGCGTGCTCCTCCTGACTACGCGAATACACCAGAATATCATCAATGAAAACAATAACGAAAGAATCCAGATAAGGCCAAAATACACTGTTCATCAAATGCATGAACGCTGTTGGGGCATTAGTCAGCCCGAAAGACATAACAAGAAATTCGTAATGACCATATCTAGTCCTGAAAGCGGTCTTAACAATATCTGAATCCCTGATCTTCAACTGGTGATAGCCCGAACGGAGATCAATCTTGGAGAACACCCTCTCTCCCCCTGAAGCTGGTCGAATAAATCATCAATACGAGGTAGAGGGTACTTGTTCTTCACTGTTACCTTATTCAATTGCCTGTAATCGATGCACGTTCTTATTGTGCCATCCTTTTTCTTCACAAACAGAACCGGCGCACCCCACGGTGACACACTAGGCCGAATGAACCCCTTATCTAGGAGTTCCTGAAGCTGATCCTTCAACTCTTTCAACTCTGCTGGTGCCATACGATATGGCGGAATGGAAATGGGCTGAGTGCCCGGCACCGGGTCAATACCAAAATCAATATCCCTGTCCGGTGGCATGCCCGGCAGGTCTGCAGGAAAAATATCAGGAAACTCCCTCACAACTGGGACAGAATCAATGCTAGGAGTCTCAGCTCCAACATCCCTCACGAACACCAAATATGAAAGACAACCCTTCCCAACCATACGCTGGGCCTTTAAGAAGGAAATCACTCTACTAGGAACATAATCAGTCACACTACGCCACTCGATCCTCGGTACACCCGGCATAGCCAGAGTGACTGTCTTGGCATGACAGTCCAGAATAGCATGACACGGAGATAGCCAATCCATGCCCAAAATAACATCAAAGTCCACCATGCTCAATAGCAATAGATCCACTCGGGTCTCCAGACCCCCAATAGTCACAACACACGACCGGTACACATGGTCTACAACAATAGTATCGCCCACCGGGGTAGATACGTGGACAGGTAAGGCAAGACACCCTCGGGACGTACCCAAATGATGAGCAAAATACGAAGACACATAAGAATAGGTGGAACCGGGATCAAATAAGACAGAGGCATCTCTGTGGCAGACTGAAATAACACCTGTAATGATAGCATCTGAAGCAATGGCATTTGTCCTGCCTGGAATAGCATAAAAACGGGCCTGGCCACCGCCTGATCGACCTCCCCCTCTGGGGCGACCCCTGGCTGCCTGACCTCCATCCCTAACTAGCTGGACAGGTGGTGAAGTAACTGAAGCAGAAGACGAGGGCTGACCCCTCTGCTGAGATGAACTGGCAATACGACGAGGACATTGCCTCCAGACATGCCCAAACTCTCCACACTCACCTGGGAGTTATTTTTACTCTTGAGACATGTGGTGATGTAGAATGGAAGGTTAGGTTTATATGCATTTCTGCTTTTATTGTGTAGTGAAGTAGTGGCATTTTCGGTATGGAGCACGTTAATTTGGTGGACCAAGATCTTCAACTAGTCTCTTAAAATCCATCTAAAGGAAAATCTTCTAGTATATATACCAGGCTTGCTTTTGTGATAGAGGAGTTCGAATCACATGAAGGTTAAATACAAATATTATTGACACTCAACTTGCACGATTTGGCAAAAGAGGCCCCCTCTAATTAAACTTTTCTCAACTAAACATTTCTAATGAGTAAAAAACAAGGCATAATTAATGTATCCGACCTTTGACCATGACTATCTCATCACCACTCTAGTGTACACAAAAGTTAACCAAATAGTACAACCAAACAATATCAATTATACTAAAAGATTAAAATTTTGAAAATAGAAATGGGAGGAAGAAAAATAAAAAAGTGGAATAAAATATGTACGTGAAAGCCTCAAAGAATTGTACTGTGCGCTACAGCCAGACACTCAATCACAGTTTTGCACTTGTACTATTGAAATGTTAAAAAGTAAGGACATAATTTCTTTTTAAAAAAATAATTGAAATTGAAAAGGGAGATGCAAATCAAAATGCACGCTTTTTCCTTCGAAAAAACCTTACATATTGATAGTAGCATTGTAATTACGATAAAGAGGTCACTCTAATTTAGATAACTAGCCAGTCCATCACTATTATTTATTCCGTTTGGTATTTCATGTTAAAAAGCTATTTTTTAGGTATACACTTTATGCATTGACATCTAGAGTATATTTATACGATAAAATTTATTTAGCAGTACAATTACAAGTAACTCCATAAAATATAATGCATTTGATTAATAATTTAAAAAAACCAGTGCTTAATATTCTCTAAATAAATATTCCCTCTGTCTCATAATATCTGTCGTATTTCTTTTTTGTACGCCCCTTAAGAAGATATTAAATATGATTTTTTTACTATTCTACTCTTATTTATGCCTTAAGATATAATCTGTCTTTATTTAATACTTACTCATTTGTAGTCTTCAAGTACAATTAATATTAAGGGTAGAATAAGAAAAAAATAATTAGTTTACTCTTGAACTTCTAAAATGATAGATAATTTGAGACAACTAATTTTAGAAAGCACGACTGATAATTTGAGATAGAGGGAATATATTACAGTAGTGTATTTGTTTGTTATCCAATTTGATACTCAATTAATTAAAATAAAACTTTTACTAACAAAGATGATTTCATTAAAACTTTGGCTAAGTATGGGGTGTACTTATAGCCCGTTTGGCCAAGCTTCTAAAATCAGCTTATTTTGAGAAGTGCTTTTGGTGAGAAGTAGTTTGTGTTTGGCTAATTAATTAGAAAAGCACTTTTGAGCAGTAATTAGTGTTTGGACAAGCTTTTGAAAACTGCTTCTAAGTGTATTTTTCTCAAAAATGCTTCTCAGAAAAGTACTTTTGGAGAGAAACTACTTTTTTCTGCTTCTCCTCAAAAGTTCCTTCCAAAAACTTGGCCAAACACCTCAATTTTTTGCCAAAAATGCTTTTGGCCAGAAAAAGCCCTTTTGAGCCAAAAATAAAGCTTGGCCAAACAGGCTATTAGCCACCTCACAACTTTGGTGGTAATAGTGAACTTTCTCACCAAAACATGAATGTTTCTCTATTTATACACACTTTGCTCTGTTTGTTGTGACAAAACATATTTCCCTTCTACTGGAAAAGCGTATTAGTACAACCGCATTGTTCACATCGAAAGCTCTTCTTCTCCTGCTGCTTCTTTCTCAGTAAACCATGCAATCAATCCAATCTCCATCTTTCCGTCCATCTCCACTCGATCCACTTAAAAAAACCGTCCCCCAATTCACCAATGTTAGGCCATTGAGTCATGCTAAAAGAGTGCCCTTTATTTCAGCTTCAGCTACCACTGTTTCCGCTCCCAAAAGAGAGAAAGACCCAAAGAAAAGGGTTGTTATAACTGGGATGGGCCTTGTTTCTGTATTCGGTAATGACGTCGATACTTACTATGACAGACTTTTGGCTGGTGAAAGTGGGATTTCACTCATTGATCGTTTTGATGCTTCTAAGTTTCCCACGAGATTTGGGGGACAAATTCGTGGGTTTACATCAGAAGGATATATTGATGGGAAGAATGATAGGAGGCTTGATGATTGTCTTAGGTATGCCATTGTTGCTGGGAAAAAAGCTCTTGAAAATGCAGATCTTGGTGGTGACAGACTTGGAAAGGTTTGGGCTTTTTTTGAATTTGTGTAAATCTGTCACATTGTTTTTTCTATTTGATGAATTTTCTGGAATTGGGCTTGCATGATGTGTTTTTGGCTCGTGTTATTTTGTCCATTCCTTTAGTTTTATTTTTTGGAGAAGTGGGCTTTTTTCCTGATAATGTGTTTATTTTGGCTTTCTTGGTTTGTTATTTTGGTACTTTTAGCTCGTTTTTATACAGTTTATTGCTTTTGTCATTGGGATTGCATGATGTGTTCCTTTGTTATTTTGGTATTTTGGCTCGTTTGTTTATGCTCTTTTGCTCTGGTTTTGTAAGCCTTTAACTATAAAGGTAAAAGCTTACTTTAACATGAATATAGTAGCATAGCTAAGTGTGTTGAAGGGGGTTCAATTGGATCCTGTTCGCCGGAATATTACACTGTACAAACTAGATATAAACAAACTTTTTTGTAGATATATGTGGATTGTTGAATCCCATTTATAGTTAAGTGCATTCACTCATTGTGCAAGTTTATGTTAGTTACTATCTTAGTGATCCTAAACTGTGTAATATTCTAACCGAGTCCTTCCAAAGGCGGATCCAGGATCTAAACTTTATTGGTTTAGATTTGCAAATCTACAACATCTTATCTAATTTAATGGGTTCAAAATTATTTGTACATATTTAATGATTTTTGGGGCAAAAATATTACAGGGTATGAACAAAACCCATAGCTTCTACACTAGAACGCCTCTGAGTCCTTCCAGAGCATTTGGGAGTTCCAGAAACAGTCAAACTACTTTTGTTCGCAAAACAAATGTTTGATGGTGCATTTGAAAAACATGATGTTAATATTTAGTATAACTCCTTGTTCAGCTTTCATTGTTTATCTAGATTTGTTTCTTTTCTGCAGTAAATGACTCTAGGTTGTTTACTTATAATATTCTGCCTGCAGATTGATAAGGAGCGAGCAGGTGTTCTGGTAGGAACAGGAATGGGTGGTCTTACGGTTTTCTCAGATGGCGTCCAAAACCTTATTGAAAAGGGTCACAGGAAAATTACTCCATTTTTTATACCGTATGCCATAACAAACATGGGTTCTGCCTTGCTTGGTATTGATCTTGGTTTTATGGGACCAAACTACTCAATCTCAACTGCTTGTGCTACCTCCAATTATTGTTTTTATGCCGCCGCGAATCACATTCGCAGAGGTGAAGCTGATTTGATGCTAGCTGGTGGTACTGAAGCTGCCATAATACCTATTGGATTAGGAGGTTTTGTGGCATGCAGAGCTTTGTCTCAAAGGAATGATGATCCGCAAACTGCTTCCAGACCATGGGACAAAGAAAGAGATGGCTTTGTTATGGGCGAGGGGGCTGGAGTCTTGGTAAGTTTCTTGCAAGTGATGATCATATTTTGATCGTAGGAAGTGCATCTAAGATTTGTATCTTCTTTGGGCAAGTTATCTGTGGTCCAGTGTAGTTTGCTTTTCATAAATTGACTCCAATGCTGAAGCAACTAATATGCAATAAACTGCTATCCATGAATTGCTGGGCTTTCTTTCATTGTGCGTTACTGCGTAATTTAGATTAAGCACTGGAGATTATGTTGCTTTCTACGATCTAATCACCATTTGGAAAGTCATTATGAAGACTCCATGACATGCTTGGCAGGTGATGGAAAGTTTGGAGCATGCAATGAAACGAGGAGCGCCAATAATTGCAGAGTATTTGGGTGGTGCAGTTAATTGTGATGCTCATCACATGACTGATCCCCGAGCTGATGGTCTTGGTGTTTCGTCATGTATCCAGAGCAGCCTTGAAGATGCTGGAGTGTCACCAGAAGAGGTATTTGCTTCTCTCTCCTATCAGTTGAGGTTATACTCTCATTCTCTACTCAATAGTCAAAGAGAGGGGTTAAAGAAATGCTGGAAAGAGCATACAGCTTTAGTTGTTTTCCTTAAAAAGTTTGAAATTTTTTCAAAATGACAAAATGTTATGTTGGGCCACTAGGCCCAAGATTCTGTCATATTTCATACGTTTGCTTCTCAGAATGCTTCTGTTGTTAGGGAAGGTTACAATGGAGAGAATAACTGTTGACATGAAAGAGATTTTTTATCGTGGCTCATGGGCCTTGTTGTAGGACATTTTTGTGTGTTAGTTTTAGGCTGAATGGGAGTAATTGTGGACGAGTTAATCTTCTTTCTTTAATAGTTTAAAAATAACTTCTTGTAGCATCAGAATTTATTCCATGTCGATTTTCTGCCCAAAGACTCTTCCATCCATGTCCTGTTGTATCTTTGAGAACAAATGCTACCTCCCATATGAGGTTTATTCTAAATTCCAGATTCCAAGTAAAGACTACTGCCCTCCGTCTTTACTAGATAAAAACCTCTCCTATTGAGAGTAAATGAAAGGTAACTAATCAATAATACTAATCAATTTTACTGCCGGCAATCAGAAAAATTGGATTCTTTCACCATCAACCACAATGCACCTAAAATGCCTGGAAAACTCGTCCTAGATACTAACCCCTCTATGCTGAGCGATGACTCTAACACTGCTTGAAACCGCAGAGGAATGCCGTAAGATGCATCAATTGTTTAGAATCAGCATGCCATCAGCAAAGGGTGCAGCTCTATTGCCATCATTTTGCTCTAAGAAAATCCAGATTTTCTTGTCCCATACTTTTCTCAAAGCCTTCACGATGAGAATTGAGATGTAGATAATACAGGATTCTTTACCATCCTTCAAACAGCCTCTCTACCCCTTCGGGGTAGGGGTAAGGTCTGCTTACACACTACCCTCCCCAGACCCCATTAGTCTAATGGGGTCTCACTGGGTTGTTGTTGTTGTTGTTGTTGTTGTTTACCATCCTTCAAACTGGTAGAACTGCCATAAATAAGAATGAGGAAATTCGAGGTAGATATCATACAACCTTCTCCATTTTTCTCCTACTGTTCTCTTGATGAATTAACGAAGTCCCACATTCACATTCTGGTAGAACCCTAGATGTGCTTTCGTATAGTACTGATTGCTATTGGTTAAATTTAAAACATTGAATATCTCTAATCCTATTTAAGACGCTCAAGCAGAACAGAATGGATATTAAGAATTCATATGGCCAATCCCAACTAATTTGGATTGAGCGTTGTTGTTGTCTATGATGAATCAGCTGAAGGTGAAATTGTCTGTTTACGTTGCCATCCAGAATCTTAGAACCTAGTTTAGGTGGATACTTGAAACATTCAACTTTGGTGATGTTAGTCTTTGGAGAGGTGCATAATTGTATTGGGTAGATTTTGCTGATAAGTTATACTTAGTTGGGTTTGGTTACTGAGTTGATCCTCTCTTTATTCTTTTCAGGTTAACTACATCAATGCTCATGCAACTTCCACCATTGTTGGTGATATAGCCGAGGTAAATGCTATTAAAAAGGTATTCAAGAACACCTCAGGAATCAAAATGAATGCAACCAAGGTAATTCTGTCGACATTGTAATGCATCTCTTCATTTATTTGAATTTATTGGAGTTTTTGCCAGTATGTTCAACTTTCAAGTTTTTTGTTTTCCGTTCTTTTCCAGTCTATGATAGGGCATTGCCTGGGTGCTGCTGGTGGTATGGAAGCGATTGCAACAGTTAAAGCTATTACAACCGGCTGGGTGCATCCTTCAATTAACCAATTTGTGCGTTGTTCTATTTCTGAAACTTGGATGTGAAATGTTGGTTGTTATGCTCATTCTTCATTTACAAATCTCTTAACTTTAATGAATATTGCAGAATCCTGAGCCTTCAGTGGAGTTTGATACCGTTCCAAACAAAAAACAGCAGCATGAAGTGAATGTCGGTAAGATACACTTTTAAATTATGACACTGTACTATCTTCTTGAAATAAACAGTAGTCAGGAATAATTGAAACACATCCAACTTTCCACGTAAATGCTCAAGATTAGCAAAATTATTTATGAAAAGAAGGTAGCTCCAAATAAATGGGCCTTGTTTTAGTAACATCTATTTCTTTCATATGCAGGAATCTCAAATTCCTTTGGTTTTGGTGGTCACAACTCTGTCGTCGCCTTTTCTGCATTCAAGCCTTAATCCAGCTCACTTCAGCAAAGAGCAATCCTCCTTTTGAGGAGGCATAATATAGAGAATTACTGTGAAACAGAGGCTGCTTCATCTCCATATGGCTATAAACAAGGCGCGGCGAGAGATGAACAATTGTCAATTCTTTTATGTAATAATTTTTGGCTTGTAGTTCTTAGCAATGAACATTCTGACTTTTCGCATGTGTTTTCACTCCTTAAATTAGCTTTTGGACCTTCACAGCTTGATTAGGCAACAATGCGATCGGTTTTGAATTATGTGAAAGATGTGAGATTTGAAAGATGCTATGGTCTTTTGGAGCATATTTATGACAGGAAAAACTAATATTTGTTTTTGCATAGAGATGTTTAGATTAAAGAAGACTTGTTAAATTTATAGAAATCAGAAATTTAAGATACAGACGGCATGTTTCTGATTGCTATTTTTACATGATGAAATAAAAGATGAAAATATATGTCATTTGAGTTTATATAAGTTAAAGATTTTTTAAGAAAATTTCTGAACAAATCAATCCCCTGTCCAGAAGGAAAATGAGAACTGCTCTGGGATTTGTATCAGTAGGCAGCCAGCCATTTTCAATGGGTCTGCAATTTGTATAAGCAGCTTTATTCATTTATTGTACTTTCTCCAAGTAATGGGTCGCCCTTTAGCCAGCTTCGCCAAGTAGGCTGTTGTTGACTTGTCTTTGAGTTTTAATGAAGAAATTATTTCTGGGGCCCGCGCTAGTGCATGTAAATCAAACCAATACGAGTGTCTCCTTTTTCTGAATTTTCTATTATATAGAAAAGGAAAGATGGTCAATCAAGGGTATATATGTCATTTCAAATAAAAAATATTGTATTGTTTGCATTTCTTAAATGCAAATTGTGTCCTCCTTGATATACGTGGACCCTACATTCCCTTGACCATATCACTCCTTTAAAAGTTTAAATGTATTATTAATTAGACTACTTTTGCATAGAGTTACTCCATGCAAATACTCATTTTGAATGCTTTTCATCATTTGATAAAACTATTAGTTTTTATTTTAGTCAACTAAAAGTTTTCACAGAAAACGTAAATTTTATTTTTAAATAATAAAGCAAAAAAAAATATAGATAAATATTTACAAGATTTTTACGTTTACCCATACTATTTTAACACAATTTAAAAAATAAAATTAAAATATTTTCATGTATTCATACTATTTGAAGGCGATTTCAAACCTAAAAGTTTTATATTCAAAAGTAATTTTAAAAATTATAGTTTGTTAAACCTTAAAAGTTAATTTAAGTGATGATATTTGTTCATTTGTTCTGGGAGGTTATCTCTTACGTACTTAATTGATGTGAAAATTTGATTTATATGGTTTGAACTCCATTCTTCCATGATAAGTTTTCAACAATCTATAAATTATCTTAAAATATTTTATATTTTTCATTATAATAATTAACATATGATAAATCTATAGAAANAATTAGTTTACAAATAGATTGGTAAGTTTTTTATTGTAGAAAAATTGTTAATACAAATTACACTTGTACCTTTATGTATTATCTTGTTAAAAATTCAAATATAGTGGGGAAATAATACCATTCAATCAATTTTACAATTGATGTTTATATTTTACATTGATGTTAAAATGAGTTTTATACCACATATTCTTTTTATGTTAATAATTGGAGCAACTTAAGCAGGTTATAATTTATAGTTTAAGTTTTTGTAAATTATTAAAATAAATTAATTGTAAATTGTGATCCCCAATATCATTCTCTATCAGTTATTAAATGGATATAACAATGATCGATTTATTTATCAAAAAACTAATTGAGTACCGGCATACAACAATTTTACGATTACAATGTTGGGCCCATATACGGGCCTTTCCTCATCTAGTTATATATAGAAGAGAGAAGAGGTCGACCAATGGCATCTTTGCAAATCAAGCTTTATTTAAGGGTAAAATGGTAATTATGTCACGATCTAGAAGGATCCTTTTTCTTTCTCATCTCTAAAAAAAAAAAAAAAAAATAGAGCACCAGCAGCTAACTATTTTCTTCATCTTCTCTTCTGGTACAATTTCCTTTCAATTTTTGCTGAAATATTTCTTTGTTGTCTTTGATCCTTCCAATTTTTGGTCTACCTTTGTTATATTTGTGTTGATTTTTGCCCGTTTCTTGAAGAAATCCAGTCTTTTTTGCTTCATTGTTATTTCCTTAACATTGTCTTTTGCTTTTCTAATTTCATTAGGTTGTTCTCTCTGTATTTCCAACAGAAGCTTCTTGTTTCTCTCCGTCTCCCTCACCCTCTCAGGTAGTTCTTGAAGCTAGCATATACATCCCTTTTGGATTTTATCTTACTTTCAAATTTGCAAGGAAGATTTTCATTTCTCATAAATAAGAGCTCTGTAATTGAATTATTATCAAATTTTGAAGACTTTAGCGAAAATGTACATCAATTGCCTTTTTCCTAATCCTATTATAATTTCAATTTTGTTTTATGTATAATATGCTATTAACTGGCATGTTAGTTTTTTGGTCCGACGCTAGAGGAAATATGCTTCTGCTCTCTCTTAAATTGTGTGCTATTGGAGTTTGTCTTTACTAAAAATTTAATATTGATATAGTGCTCCAATCAGAAGTGGTAGTATATTAGCATAATGAAGAATAGCAGAAAGTGATAGCACTCTGAAACCCACCAAACCTACAGGTACATCTAGGGGCGGCAAAATGGTTAAAACAAAACAGTTAACCACCCATATTATCCATTAAAAAATGGGTTGGATAATGAACTTTTTAAAAACGGGTCAAATATGGATAAGAACCATATTATTCATTTAGAAAATGGATAACCAATAAGTAACCAATGGATAACCAATGGGTCTAACTTTTACATTTGTAAAGCCTCAAATTGGGGGTTCCTCAAGTTAGGAAGACTAAGAATTCTCCCAAAAGTGATCACATACAAGAATTCATGAATAATATGGGTAACCCATATTATCCGCCGGTTAACCCGTTTTCTATCCGTATTAAATATGGGTCGGGTCGGGAATTGATCCATTTTTTCATTACCCGTTTTCAACCCGAACCATATCTGACCCGGCCCGCCCGTTTGCCACTCCTAAGTACAACTTAAAGGCAATGTTAACTAATAGTTATGAGTAACTTTCAGAATTGAAGGCTTTGTAAAACTTTGAGGTCCATCCATCCTATGCAAAATGAAAAAAAATTGAATAGAAATTCCCTCTATTGTGCACAGACTAAAGGACTAAAAGCCTGAGAACTTCAAGGTTTGAAGATTCCAGATTGAACTATTCCAACGGGTCTTCAATTTGTATGCATTTTTCAAAATGGGTATAAATGTAGCTATAGTGAAGTTACTCATTTGTCAACGAGTATTGTTGCTATAACTACCAAAGTTCCATTTTCATTTTGATCATATATTTGGTTATACAAGCAACCAACAAGCGTCAAAAATTCCTTTTATTTTTCCCCCTATCCTTTTTCTACCCCCCCCCCCCCTCACAAATTTAGTCTTTATCATACTCTAATTCTTTAATTACTAATTTTTAAGGTAAAATTTTCTTGAAGTTAACAGTTTGAACAGAATGAAGGCGCAAGCTAAGATAGTTCATGCTAGCCGATGTTTTGGCCAAATTGCAAATGCATGATGGTATGCATGACAAAATTGAACATTTTTTACCAAAAGGTGAGCGATTAGATTTTCATAAATCTTTTTATTATTAATTATTTCTTTATTTCTTTGAGATTGAAGGGTAGTTTTTGTTATCGTAATTTTTATGATAGATAAAGATATATCGATATTTAATCCTTAAATGAATTATTTTAAGAGATAATGGAATCTTTCTTCCAGTTTCTCGCTAAGAAGCTAGATGGACTTTAATAGCTTGACGAAAAAAATAAAGTTCTGAACTTTATAAGGTTTATCAACGCTTCATATATACCATTTTTATTTTTGTATCAGATGTCTTCTTAGTGATCTACGTCTACTTAGCAAATTTAAAATATTTACACACTTGGAAAACCTATTAGGGATTTCATGAGCCATGAACCTACTTCAGTGGAAGAAGCTTCCTCTTTTAGGGCAGAACATAAACTATAGAGTTAGTATCAGTATTGTATTAGTGCTTTTGATAACTGATAAGGCGTTATTGACTAACCACATATATTTCTTCTTCAGTAATTTTCGCATGTGCTTAGATACCAAGTCACAGAATCTATAGGTAGCAACTTGCTCCTCTGCTTTAGCCACTTTCTTGATATCAACAGATAGACACGCAAAAGTAGCATTAGCATCAGTTTCCATTTGAACATGAAGCTCGCCATATTGCCACCCGTAACTTTTATTTTAATCGTACATGGATCTTTTACAAGTTAAGCTTTGGAATAAGCCTCCCACACCATTAGATGTCATATACAAATTCCACAGCATCACTTATGGTGCTTGATTTGTAATTAACTATCTATTTGGTTGGTTTTGCTTTTATTACTTGTTCATTTATGTGGAGTAACTAATAAACCAAGTACCATGATCTTTCTGGGACATGTATCTCTTGAAATATATGCTCCAGAATTCAAGCATTCTTTCTGAACGCTTTTATGCTTGAGAATCGAGATCATCTTTAACGTACTGATTTTTTAATTCCAATGAAACTGAAAGATTTTACCTGAGCGGCATGGAAGTGGAACACCTAAAAAGTACTCTTTGTGTTACAGTAGAGAAAATAACAATTGTGCCCAAATGTTTATATGGTTGTAGCTCATAAACTATTTGATCAAGAATTTGATTGTTCCTGTATTACTATTATTTTAACATATATATGATTGGAATGAAGGTTCATTCTAGAAACATCGATATTGGTGTCAGATAGATTTCCAAGTAGCTAGATATTTAATTAGCGTATGCTATCTTTTTCTGTTCTTTCTTATTGCTCTCCACCTAAAAGTCCATATAATTTGCTTGCAATTTACTTTAAGTTTGTATTTCATTCAAGTTTTTTGTGTGAAAGTATAAGTGGTGGATTGATATACCATCTTAGCATATTTGGCAGGGATAATTCACCTGACCAATTGGTTAGTTCATAATTGTTTGGTTTGTTCTACTTTTAGTACACTACATGAAATACACAAGGAGTATATGATTCATATATATTTGTAAATATAACAATTTCTGAGGGCCATCGGACTGGGTAAAACCTGAATTAACCGTGATGCACTTGCGGGAAACTCCTTGCCGAGGGCCTGTGCACCCCCGGGATAGTCGGGGCTCATAGAGACTCAGACACCCGGTGCAAATCAAAAAAAAATATATTTGTAAATGCATTTGCATATATGCTATTTATTAACATATATGAAGTATGTCTTAGGAACATGCTTCTGCTCAGTATCTTGGCAGCACCAGAATTTTCTTTATTCAGGGGGTTATATTTTATCTCTAAGATACCCTTTCATTGACGGAATAGTGCATTTCTTTTTTGTCATGTCTTCCTTAAGATAATGTACTTTAAATTAATCGACTGATAAAGAAGATACTTACTTTTGCAGGAGACTTCTGGTAATTTTATTATACCACAGATTTCCTGAAGTTACGATATTCATATCCCGCTCAACCAGTTCAAACCAGTAAAGACACTTATTAAGACCAAGTAACCATCAAAGCATATAATTTGGATAAAGATGTATGAAGGAGTTGCATCACCTATTTATCCGGCCTTATCTATGGGAACTTAGTCATGCAGTAATACTAGCTACTTACTAGCAGAAGATATTTCAAAAACTAAGTCATGAACAAATAATGCCTTTGGGCTATCATTTTGTATGGTTTACCTTCGTGGATTTAATTTTCTTGAGGGAGCGAGATTCATTTGTTCCTGAATGCAGATTCTGAATATGTACATGTATGCTCTTAATAGTAGGTGGTCGTTAATGTTTGTCACTATTTACTAAGTGTCCGTTTGAATTGGCTAAAAAAGTGTTTTTTCAGCAGAAATAGCTTACACCAAAAAGCAATAAGTTGGGGTTGCACAACTTATTGTTTTTGGCTTGTTTTAAGCAGTTTTTAACTTATTCTAAGCATTTTTTGACTTGACCAAACAATGAGAAAAGCTAAAAAGAGATTAAAAGCTGATTTGACTACCTTAAAAGCCAATCCAAACACCTTTCATGAATGGAACTGTGCTTCTGTATTAGTGAAAATATGGTTGTTCCAGGATATGTATTCCTATTTAGGGTTCAAATCGTAGATGTAGCTAAAGATTATATATAAATTCTCTCAGCTATATCAAAATTTGAAATGTTGGGCCTGTGCTATGCACAGACAAACCTCATAATTTGAAATGTTGGGCCTGTGCTATGCACATGCAAACCTCATCTTGTATGTTTAGAGAAGGTGTCTATGAAATGAGATCCTAACTGTCATATATGGGGCGAACTCTTGTAGTCTTCTTTTTCTATGTTTTTGTTCTTTCTTGTTAGATTTTTCCTATTATGTGTATGACCCAATATATTAAAGCCCATAACTAATATTTAATGAAAGACAAATCTCGTCAGTCTAATCGGTTACTTGATGGACGTACCGGATTAAGTGAGAATCTCTATAAATTGGTCCTCTCCCCACCCATTAGGGTTATCATATTTTTCTATTCTCTCTTCCATCACTAAAGAAACCAATTCCAACTAACGCTTCCGCTTCGTGATAATGGCTTACGATTCAGGTATGTTTTTTCTGTAACAATTTTATGTAAGATTATCATGTTCAAGATCCTGGTATGAATTGAAGTTTATGTTTTACATGTGGTATCATCAACCTGGGATTTGAATTGATAATCTTCGTGAAAGAATGTATTGTTAAGCAGATATATGACTATGCCGCCTTACGAATTTTTGGTACCGTAGTTACGAACTACATTAGAGTTCACTTTATTTACTTTATGCAATTATTGTTTCAACCCATTAGTAATAGCTATTTAGTTCTTATTTTAAATGAATAAAATAAGTAGTTGCTATATTTTGGTGCTTAAAATGTCCAGATATGTCTAATTATATCTTTTAACTTTCTAAAACATGATCAGCCTTGAATATTGTAAGATTATTCTGTTTGGGAAAAGTTTATGACGAGAACTGTGTAAGCAATTGAGGGTCATGGTTTCTATTCTTAAACAAATAGATTAAGTAAAAGGAGTTTGGATGTTGAAGCAATAGAGACGCCGACCCGTAGAATGTAATGTTGAAGGTGCAGTGAGTTATCTCCTTTAGGGTTGTCTTTTCTTTAAATATTATATTTTAAAAAAAATTATGATAGCTAAAATGTGCCAAAATCTTCAGAGATGTCCTAATGTAATAAACGTAAAAATAGCACGGTATAGCCAGTTTTCGGACTGGTCAATCAAAAATAGCCAGCATTTACCAAGTCAATAAAAAATAGCCACTATTTTGCTGCAATAGAGACCGGTCCAGCATAATATGCTGGAGTTCGGTGCACTTGTGTATGAACTCCAACATATTATGCTGGACCGGTATACTTTGCTGGCTCCAGTATAATATACTGGAGACTGGAGCACCGGTGTTCCAAACTCCAGTATATTATACTGGACCAATATACTTGCTGGAACTCCAGTATATTATGCTGGAGTTCTAGTGTACTTATGCTGGAGTTCCAGCATACTTATTCTGGAACTCCAGTATAATATGCTGGAGTTCAAGTATACTTATGATGGACCTCCAGCATAATATACTGGAGTATTTTCCGGGTTTTGAGCAGTGTTTTCGCTCAGATTTATCTTTATATAAAAAGTGGCTAAATTTCGATTACTTTTGAAATTAGGCTATTTTTGAACGACCAATTATAAATCTGGCTATTTTTAAAATTTACCCGTAATAAATTGGTCTAAGCCCATGCAAATTTGCTCATTAAATTAGCTAACCGTAATTTAATATGAGGTTTGGCTCATTATTGCTTAGTAAAAGTTAATATTACTTATTAAGCTATAATAGTTTCCTTTTATTTTGGACTGTTTAAGGTATTTAGGTCATTAAGTGATTAAATTATTGATAAATCCATTACTGTTAGTTTTATGTATGTGATTAAAGTTATGTAGTTTGTTAGTCACCAAAGTGATCAAACTAGATTGTTTAAAATACTTTGATATTTATTTTATGTATGCATTTATGTTTATATAGTTTGTTAGTCGCCAAAGTGATCAAACTAGATTGTTGAAAATACTATGATATTTATTTTATGTGTGCATTATGTTTATATAGTTTGTTAGTTGTCAAAGTGACCAAACTAGTATATTTAAGAAATTACACATGCATAAAATTGTAGTTTATCCATAAAACTAATGAAACGCCTATAATTAAAAATAAATGGATAAATTAATTTTCACTATTGCTAGAACTTAAGGATTTACCCAAAGGTGAATCAATTATTCTATAAATAGTGAATATGATGAGGTAAAATTAATATCCTTTAGTTAAATATATATTGTCTGTCCAAAGATGGCATATATACTTGGTTAAATATATTTAATTACCTATTAAAGACCAAGTGGCATTGAAATTACGATAGTGTGTCGTAGTATTTACCCAAAGGAGAATTGCGATATGCTTTAACTGTTTTGCTGAATCCATATTGATTTGTGAGCATGTATTATCTATTTTGCAGCTATTCCCCTTCATTTGCATGCTTCGTCTGTTACTGTGTTCAATAGATTGAACTTCTTTGAATGGCATGAACAAGTCCAATTCCACTTAGGTGTGATGGATCTTGACTTGGCTCTGCTGAATGATAAGCCTGCTGACATTACTGATTCAAGCAGTGCGGATGAGAAGTCTTTCCATAAAGTATGGGAACTCTCTAACACGCTGAGCCTTATGTTTATGCAAATGAGTATTGCAAACAACATTAAGAGTACTATTCCACAAACAGAAAGTGCCAGGGAATACCTGAAGTTTGTGGAAGAACGTTTTCGTTCTGCAGATAAGTCTCTTGCTGGTAGACTAATGGCTGAACTCACGACCATGAAGTTTGATGGGTCGCGTAGTATGCAAAATCGTATCATCGAGATGACTAACATTGCAGCAAGACTTCACACCTTGGGGATGAAAGTTAATGACACTTTCTTGGTTCAGTTTATTCTGAACTCGTTGCCTCCTGAGCATGAGCTTTTTCAAATTAAGTATAACACTATTAAGGATAAGTGAAATGTTAGTGAATTGTCCAGTATGCTTACTCAGGAGGAGTCAAGACTTAAGAAACAAGGGAGTCATTCAATTAACCTCATGGATCAAGGAGCTGGAAAATGACTTAAAGTGAATGCCAACAAGTTCAAGAAGAAGAAAGCACCTGCTAAAGCTCCACGGGATGCTAACAAGGAACATAAGGAAAATACGTGTCGTTTCTGTAACATGGAACACACTATCAGAAAGATTTCCTGAAATGTAAAGCTTGGTTCGAAAAGAAAGGTACAATTAGTGCTTTTGTATGTTTCGGATTAAATTTAGTAGAAGTTCCTAATAATACTTGGTGGTTTGATTCTAGTAAATTGGTTATGTATCTACTGCGTTGTAGGGATTCCTTACGATCCAAACTACAAATCCAAATAAGGATTTCTTGTTCATGGGAAATCGTATGAAGGCTCCAATTGAAGGCATAGGGACTTATCGTTTGATCATGGAGACTGGACGCCACATTGATCTATTACAAACTCTTTATGTACCTTCAGTTTCTATGAATTAATTTCTCTTTCAAGACTTTATGTTTATGGATTTGATTTAAAGTTTGGAAATGGATGTTTTAATTTATATAAGAATGCCGTTTTTTATGGTTCTGGTTTATATAAATTGAAACTCGATATTGGTTTTTCTGAATCCCTTCTTACTATTCAACGTAATGTTAGAATTAAACATAGTTCACTAGATGAAAGTTCTGCTTACTAATGGCATAGACGTTTGGGTCATATATCCAAAAAAAGGTTAGAAAGATTAGTAAAGAATGAGATTCTTCCGAATCTAAATTTTACTGATCTTACTATATGTTTGGATTGCATTAAGGGAAAGCAAACCAAGCATAGTAAGAGAGGTGCCACAAGAAGCACCCAGCTTCTTGAAGTTATACACTGCGATATTTGTGAACCCTTTGATGTTCCATCTTTTGGTGGAGAAAAATATTTTATCACTTTTGTCGATGACTTTTCACGTTATGGATACATCTATTTGCTGAAAGAAAAATCTCAAGCAACAGATGCTCTCAAAGTGTTTGTTAATGAGGTTGAAAGGCAATTAGATAAAAAGGTGAAAATCATTAGGTCAGATAGAGGTGGTGAATATTATGGAAAATATAATGAATCAGGACAATGTCCACGTCCATCTGCAAAGTTCCTCGAGAAACATGGCATATGTGCACAGTATACTATGCTAGGAACACCTCAACAAAATGGCATTGCAGAAATGCGCGATCGAACACTTATGGATACGGTTAGGAGCATGATGAGTAATTCCTCATTAAAAAATTTATTATGGATGTATGCTCTTAAAACCGTTGTATATTTATTAAATAGGGTTCCTAGTAAGACAGTTTCAAAGACCCCTTTTGAACTGTTGACAGGAAGGAAACCTAGTTTAAGGCACCTGCATGTTTGGGGTTGCCTAGCGGAAGCTAGAGTTTATAAACCACAAGAAAAGAAATTAGATTCTCGAACAGTAAGTGGTTACTTTATTGGTTACCCAGAGAAATCTAAAGGGTATGTGTTTTACCGTCCAAACCATAGTTCGAGAATTGTTTAAACCGGCAATGCAAGATTCATTGAGAATGGTAAAGTTAGTGGGAGTGTTGAAAAATAAAGTGTGGAAATAAAAGAGGTGAGGATCAATATTCCATTACCCACGAATGTGCCTACTTCCACACAAATATCAAACATTGTTCCAGTTATTGAAGAACACTTTGACAACACCGAGCAAAATTTGGATAAAACACTTCATGAAGAAACTAACTCACAAATATCTGACACAAGTGAACCACAAGAAATGCCATAAAGAAAATCTCAAAGAGTTAGAAAATCGACTATTTCGGATGTTACGTGCTTTATTTGCAAGAGTCACATTTTGACATTGGTCTTAATAAGGATCCGGTTTCATTTTCACAAGCCATAGAAAGTAATGAGTCTAACAAATGGATTGATGCCATGAAGGAAGAGTTAAAATCCATGGAATACAATAAAGTCTAGGATCTCGTTGAATTGCTAGAAAGTTCTAAAAGAATCAGGTGTAGATGGGTCTTTAAGATCAAACACGATTCATATGGCAATATTGAACGATACAAAGCAAGACTTGTTGCCAAGGGTTATACTTAGAAAGGAAGCATTGATTGTAAAGAGACTTTTTCACTGGTCTCAAAGAAAGACTCGTTAAGAATTATTATGGCTTTGGTGGCTCATTATGATTTAGAGTTACACCAAATGGATGTGAAAACTGTCTTTCTTAATGGAAACCTCGAGAAGGAAGTTTATATGGACCAACCATTGGGTTTCGAAACTAAAGAAAAAAAGTCAAAGGGAGTGTAAACTGAAGAATTCAATATATGGACTTAAACAAGCCTCACGACAATGGTATATAAAAGTTTAATGATACCATAACATCTTTTAAATTTGTGGAAAATACCGTTGATCGGTGTATATACCAAAAGATCAGTGGAACAAGTTTATATTTTTAGTCTTATATGTTGATGATATCCTACTTGCTGCTAATGATTTAGGCATATTGCGTGAGACTATAGATTTTCTCTCTAAGAATTTTGAAATGAAAGATATGGGCGAGGCATGCTATGTAATAGGAATAGAAATATCTGTGATAGATCACAAGGATTATTGGTATTGTCTCAGAAAGGTTATATCGAAAGAGTTTTAGAGAGATTTAACATGAACAATTATTCGGCAGGAATTGTTCCAATTCAAAAAAGGGACAAATTTAGTCTCATGCAATGCCCTAAGAATGATGTAGAACGAAAAGAAATGGAATCAATTCCTTACTCTTCTATTGTTGGTAGTCTGATGTATACTCAGACTTGCACAAGACCGGATATTAGTTTTGCGGTCGGAATGCTGGGAAGATATCAGAGTAACCTAGAAATTGATTACTAGAAAGCTGCAAAGAAAGTTTTGAGGTACCTGAAAGGAACATAGAATTACATGCTCACGTATAGGAGATCCAAGCATTTGGAAGTTGTTGGATACTCGGATTCAGTTTTCGCTGGAAGTATTGACACTAGAAAGTCTACGTTTGGTTATTTGTTACAATTAGCTGGAGGAGCAATATCGTGGAAGAGTGTCAAATAATCTGTCATTGCTACATCCACGATGGAAGCAGAACGTGGCATGTTTTGAAGCCACAATTCATGCATTATGGATGCGAAACTTTATTTCAGGACTTGGGGTTGTCGACACTATTACCAAGCCGCTAAAAATTTACTGTGATAATTCTGCAGCAGTATTCTACTCCAAGAACGATAAGTACTCCAAAGATGACAAACATATGGAATTAAAGTACTTTATCATCAAGGAGACAGTTCAGAAACAAAGAGTGTCACTTGAGCATATTAGAACTGCTCTCATGATTGCAGATCCATTAACGAAAGGTTTACAACCAAAGATATTTAAAGAACATGTACATAGAATGGGTCTTGGCTCTATTTATGAGTGATGTTGTTGATTTCATGTTTCTCATAATGGTGTACATATTATTGTTTTGAGATGTTGCATAATAAGTCTTTTATGAGACATTATTGTGGACCATAATATTTTATAGCTTATGGACCTGGTACGATGAGTTGCTAATGTTGTAGTATATGGAAGGGAGTATGTAGACAGATTATATATAACCGCCATAACTTACATTTAGTAGTTTATCGTATTATGGTATTTATGATGGACATTATAGAAGAGATTTATTTGTGCTCAACTAATGTTTATATGATTAAATATTAATTTTATGTGATTACTGGGTCAAGTGGGAGAATGTTAAATTTTTCCTATTATGTGTATGACCCAATATATTAAATTCATAATTAATATTTAATGAAAGACAAATCTAGTCCGTCCGATCGGTTACTTGATGGACGTACCGGATTAAGTGAGAACCTCTATAAATTGGTCCTCTCCCCACCCATTAAGGTTACCGTATTTTTCTATTCTCTCTTCCATCACTAAAGTCGGCGGTAACGGAAACTAGGGCAAGGGGCAAGAAACCAATTCCAATTAACGCTTCCGCTTCGTGATAATGGCTTCCGATTCAAGTATGTTTTTTATGTAACAATTTTATGTAAGATTATCATGTTCAAGATCCTGGTATGAATTGAAGTTTATGTTTTACACTTCTCACTTGACAATAAGATGAGCAAAATTTCTTCGACTTCACGTCTAAATTAATCAGAGGCGGAGCCAGAATTTGAAGGTTATAAGTTCTGACCTTTTTACCAAATCTTAGCTCCTTTTAGTTACTGAGTTTACAATAATATTTTATTAGATTTTTTTTAATACAAATATAGGATTTAGCAAAAGTTAATGGGTTCGGACGAATCCGTAGTTACTACAGTCTACACTACCTCCGCCAAATTAACTTTAGTCAAACAATCTCGCTTTGAATGACAATGCACTTGTACCTTCTGGTAAAAAAATTTGTGTATTGCGGGAGATATTATTGGAATTTCATTCTCTCGCATTTCTAGCTAATTTTTGTTGCTTTTTTTCTCTTTCTACAGAAAATTACTCAGTAATCACAAATTAGTGCGAAATTGTTTTGAAGAGCTTTAATTCAATTTGGGTGGCACCGACCACCGCCCACACGCTGCCCACATTCCGCCCTCATACCCGGCACCACCCCCTCTACAAGTCGTAAATGAAGAATGCAAGAAGGAAAAATGTGGAATTTAATGAGAGAATTAATTAAAGAAAGACCTTTAAGCAATTAATGCTTGCTTTATCGTACTTCCTTCCTTGAAGAGAAAGAACAGATAATGTACATTATTCACCTCACTACGATCCCTCCCTTGCTCCCCATCTCCAAACTTAAAGGGATGCACAGAATACAAAGCAGGTTTAAGCGCACCCCCCATTGAATCCCACGTTATTTTGGCTAAGTCATATATTTTTATACTGCCGTGCAATAAGTTCAATAGTATTCACACATGAAAATCAACTACTACTCCAAAAAATGACATGAGAATAGAAAAATGCCGACTCATGATGAACATGTTGATCCTTTTATTCCAGGTTTCCAGCATAGAATTATTTAACAGCTCTTACTTACTTTGGGATGACATAATTGTTAATCAACTTACCCACCAATTAATTAACATTTGTGTTAGGTAGGCTTACTGAGGGGATGAAGGCTCCCGATTGAAACCAAATAATATTCGTGTTAGGTAGGCTTACTGAGGAGATGAAGATTCCCTATTGAAACGTTTCTTATTTCTTAATGTTCGAACATAAGACCTCTAGTTAAGATTAGAGGGAGGTCAATCTTTCTTTGTAGTACGTTAACTTATGGAATGCTTTTTCATTAAAAACCTAGAAAAAAATAAATAGAATTACTTTACAAGTACTAGGCCTAAAATTGGGAAAATCGTTTCAAGCTTCTTTCGGAAGAACCTATAAATGAAAAAGGAAAGGAAAAAGAAAAAAAAAAAAAAAAAAAAAACCCTAATAGATGGACGATGTGGGTCGTGATCTTTAATAGAGAAACCGGAGCTTTAGGAATAAACTTTGGGCCTCAACTTTTTGTCAAGTAATTTTACGGGATCCTTATGCAAATAGTCCGCTGAATTTTACTTTTTCTAATCGATATATATATATTTTTACACACACATAATTTTACACATAATATGTTTGAATTATACATATATTATATATCCACCGGCTATTTTAGTTTAGGAATTTTTACTTCCTATAGCAAAGGTTAATACCTTATTTATTTTAAATAAATACCCTTTTAAAAAATATATTTTATAGATACCTTTTGATTTTTGTAGCCAAATATCTATTTATGGTTACCTCCTACTCTTAAGCCATAAAATACTCTTTGTATTATTTTTCTCTCTCATTCTTTCAGATTTTTCTCCACCCTCTCTCTCTCTCTCAACGTCAGTATTTCTCAGTCGAACACCGGCAACCACTATCCACGTTATGTCTTCATCAGTCTAACACCAGCAACCAAACAATGTTTTCCTTGATTTCGTGGTTAATAGCAACCCATCATTCTGAATCAATTTCTTAGTTCTCAAATTGTGCAATAAGAATTTGGGTCGTGTTTTATTTGTAACACCGGCAACCAAACAATGTTTTCCTTGATTTCGTGGTTAATAGCAACCCATCCTCACACTCTCCACAATCTCCATTGGGTCGTGTTTTCACTACCGGCTTCCTGTGAACGGCGGATTCGCCGGAAATTAGGGTTTGTTCTTGAACAAAGACGACGGAGTTTAGGGCTGAGCAACTTGATTTTCTGTTAATATATTTCAATGTATTTTCACGTATTTCATTGTATTCATTGTCTTTTTTTTCATTGTAATTCAATGTATCTCGTTGTATTCCATGTATTTATTCACTGTCTTTTTTTTTATTATATTTCAATGTATCCCGCTGTATTATATGTATTTCATTATATTCACTGTCTCGCTATATGCCATGAATGTATTCATATGTTTTTTTTAATTAATATAATTTATGTATTCAGATGTATTATATAATTTCTCTGAAGATTGATATGTTTTTGGGGTATTTTTTGGTTGAGAATCTTCTTTATAACTGAAAATACAAAATTTGTGTGTTATAATTGAGTTTGTTGAGTTATATTCGGAGTCTATTATGTTAATTGATTCACTTTCCGTTTTAAAAACAGTGTAATCCCTATTTCACGCCGTGAATACAGTCGAATACAGTTGAATACAATAATCTGTCCAACTATAATCCCATGTTTCACTCCATGAGTACGGTCGAATACACTCGAATACGACAACTGATTAGCTGGACTTCCCAGATTCACGCCTATTTTTGCTACTGTATTCATGAATACAATAGCTTAAATACATCAAATACATCTTATAACCACACAAAAAGTATCTATAATCCGTAATATAGCAAATGGTATCTATAGATGGCAAATTACTACCAAAAGATAGTGCTTTATGAAAATTTATCTTTAGGTTAAAGAGAATTTTTCATAAAGCACCATCTTTTAGGTCTAATTAGTCATTTATAGATACCTTTTTGCTATATTACGTGTTATAGATACCTTTTATGTGGTTATACAATGTATTTGATGTATTTAAGCTATTGTATTCATTAATACAATAGCAAAAATAGGCGTTAAAAAGGAAATTACAGCTAAGGTTGATATGTATTTAACTGTATTCACGCGGCCTTATCGTGAATACAGTAACGTAAGGCGTAAAATCTAGAAGGTTTAACTAGTTAAAAACGGAAAGGAAATCAAATCACGTGATATTCCCTAATTTAACTCAACGAACAAAAACTATTACCCATTAACCTGTATTCTGCCATTCACGATTCCAAAAAAATAAAAAATATCGAAAACAATAGCAACATCCGATCGAAGTTCTTCCATTCACTTCTCCCTTTTCTCTGTTCGCAGTTCTCAATTCAACCACGGAAAATTACTATTGATACAAAAACTATTACCTATTAATCTGTATTCTGCCATTCACGATTCCAAAAAAACAAAAAAATATCGAAAACAATAGCAACATCTGATCGAAGTTCTTCCATTCACTTCTCCCTTTTCTCTGTTCGCAGTTCTCAATTCAAAGGGAGGTTGTGGATGGACAAGTGTATAAGGATAAGGCTACATTGAAAGAGTTGATGGAGAATTATGCTATATCTCAAAGGTTTCAATTCTGGGTTGATAGGTCTAATGCTGTCAGGTTTGCGTGTATTTAATTGTTTTTTTTTTGTATTTTCAGATTATTGGTTAGAGCTGTAAGTTACTCATATTGATGTATTTATGCGTATTTGTGGATTTCCACTTGATTATCACTGATGTGCTTAAGATATGTTTGTTTATGGTCCTTAAATACATGTATTCATATGTATTTTACTGGATATAAGACATTACAGTGCCTCTAATTATTTTCTTATTTTGTCTACTGTGTGTTTAAGTGTATGCATATACAAATAGTTGTATTCAATTGTATTCATTGTATTTAAATGCATATAACTATAATTGTATTCAATAGTATACAAATTTATATATATAGTAGTCAGAATGTATTCATGGAACAACGTATATAAGAAATTCAAAAAGAGTCATGCCAAGTTGAGCGAGATATACTTCTCGATGAGCGAGTCATGACTGTAAGTTTTATTTTAATGTCATTGTATTATATAGCTTTATTGTTTTCTGAAATAACTTACATGTATACAACTGAATACAACACTAATACAGCTGCCATGACCACATATGAATACAACTGAATTCAAATGCATACAAGACATATTTTATCTAAGATCTAAGTTGAATACATCTGAATATAACTAAAAACATTCTGCAAAAATCAGCTATTCGAATATGTATAATACAGAGTTGAATCAATTTCAAAACATGCTGCAAAAATCAATTTAAACTAAAAAATTATGTATAATACAGATTTGAAATCATAGTATTCATAAGATAAGACGTAATTATAGTTTATAGTCTGTTGGTCTAAATGTGTGATGTATTCTTCTTTATGCAAATATTTCAATTGTATGTAACTGAGTAATTCAGCATTATACATATGGTAATTCAGGTATATGTGCTCAAACTTATATTTCAATTTTTAAATATAGGTGGTACCATCAAGTGAATACTTACATACGGTTAACGATGGAGGGAGGAATTACACAGTCTGCCTGTTAGAGAGAAAATATGTTTGTGGGAGGTTCCAAGTTGATGAATTACCATGCCCACATGCTTGGGCTGTATTGAAGAGCAAGTTTCTAATGCAAGAAGAATATTGCTCTAACTATTACAAACCAAAAACTGTGGTAATGACATACGATGTGCTTGTATACCCTCTACTGGACAGAAATGACTGGAATATACCAGCACATGTTGTAGAGGAGGTTGTACTACCACCCAAATGGAAAAGACCTCCTGGAAGGCCAAAGAAAAAGTGCGATAAACCTTCAAGTGAATTGCTGCAGCCGAAAAATCAACATTCATGTAGCATATGCGGGCAAGGAGGACATAACAAGCGAACGTGTAGAAATGCTCCACGTAATAAATAGTTAACACTGACATGTATTGGTGCTTCAACGATTTGTCAATACTTATGATGACATTGTCAAGTAATAAATTCTCATTGTCAAGTTTATTATAGACAGTGCCTGAGTTATATACATAACTAGTTAGAATTCATCGGAATACATCTATATACTCAGCTGTAATATAACAAATTCAATAAATTTGAATTTATATTCTCTAACCAGACAATAACATGTTTAATACATCTGAATTTATATTCTTTAACAAATATTAACTGAATTTGAAAGATACATATTAAAGAATATAGCTGAATACAGAGAAATATAGTTGAATACAGAGAAATACATATGAATAATACAGTTGAGTACAACTGAATATAGCTGAATACAAAAAAATACAACTGAATAATACAGTTGAATACAACTAACTACAGCTGAATAAAACAGTTGAATACAACTGACTACAGCTTAATACAGCTGAATATGTATAACCTGTTTAATACAACTGACTACAACTTTTTGTATTCTTTAATATGTATTAACTGAACTTGAAAGATATATATAAATGAATGCTGCTGAATACAGCTTAATAATACAGTTGAATACAACTGAATACACCTGAATCCAGAAAAATACATCTGAATTCTTTAATATAACCTACCATCAGAATACATAAAATTTCTGACTTGGATATTAACATGTTCAATACCTAAAACCTGTTCAAGCAAAGTTACTGAATATTAATACATACTTGAATCCTGTAAGATACATATGAATACAAACTGAAGAATAAGCATGAATACTTATGAACAAACCAGTGAAACAACGATTGAAAAGTTGCAATTGTCATACACGCACACTGATGATAAAGTGATAAGTTTTTTTAACTAAATACCATCTTCACCAAAAAACTACTCAAAACAGTATTCTTCTTCAAACTACATTAACCTACAACTACTCTAACACTATCTGCATCTTTGAATCTGACTCCGTGATTTGCCTAGCAATCTTTGAGGGTGCTTCATTCTCGCTTATGACATCAGCGTTTATCATCCGTATGGCATCAGTATTCTCTCTGTATGGATCATACAGAGTGTTGAATAAATGCGGGGTAGATGGACAAAGGAGGTTCTTAATGTGCTGTTCGAGCGCATTGATATCTTTGCCAGATGGGTCTTTGGCTACCTGCACATCAGCATCACTTCAGCATGTTTGCAAATAAATGCTATATCCCAAACAACATTAGCTATTGAACTTATAGATTATGGTATCATAAAAAGATAATCAAATAGAATCTTCACATTTAAGATATACTAAATAATTGGGTTAATTAGTCAAAAAAGATGAAAAAATCGCCAATGTATGGCCCTAAGACTTAATGTCCCTCGTTAGAGAAGCAACCATCAGATATCAAGGCCATTGAAATGGATTTCATCATCAACATGGGAGAAGTAGAGAATGCTACAAAATTTGGTGGTGAGAATTCAGTCAAAGCCCTTTTAACAACAGATCAACAAAAGCTATCACATTAAGGGCTTCAAATTCAGAAATAGAAGTATCATGATGGCTCAAACAGCGATAACAAACAAAACTCATACAAAATTGACCTTAATGAACCTAAAAGAAAAGGTGACGAATACCACAAGAAAATAAAGACATTAAAAGATATGGCACAAAAGCACCAAGATAAGCAAGCTGCCTCTTTTATCTGAAAAAACAACACCAAAAAATCGAATCCTAATGTAGCAAAATAGTAAGATCATATCTTAACTAGTATAACATTATCTTGAATTCAGTCTCAGCCCAGTTAACTTCACATTAAACATATAGATCAGGTAAAATATTCCAACAAAGACCATATAAAACTAAAATAAAAGAAGCACTTAATAGATCACAATATCAACAAATATTGGCTGGTGTTTCACAAAAAACTTAATTCCCTGCATGTAACAAGAATAAATACATATAAATACAACTGAATACAACACATATTTCATAGTAAATCTGACATGAATACATATGAATACAACTTCAAACACTTAGAAGTATAAATATATCCGAATAATACGCATATTTCATAGTAAATCTGACATGAACACATATGAATACAACTAAATACACTGACAAGACTAAATACATATAAAAACAATTGCATACAACACATATGACATAAATATATCATACATGAATACATATGAATACAACTAAATACAGACTGGAAATTTAAACATTTGAAAACAACAAATAAATACATTGAAATTAGAAGGAAAAACAGTGGGGAACCTTGAAAAATCCTTAAAAATACAACTATAAAAATACATCCGAATACATATACAACGTATAAATACAACTGAATACATGAATAATACAGATGAATTTCATCAGAAAATTACCTTTTCTTCGACTTTATCTGAGCTTTTACTTGCTTCAACCTCCTTCCCCTTGACAGATGAAGCTTCAGAGATATGGATTTTCCTCTTTTCCGGAATGGGAAGTCTTGTCTCCTTCATTGATTTCTCGACTTGGGTTTCCTTGAGATTTTCATGTCGAGCTTTTGTTCTCTTCTCCAAAGCCATATTTTTGGCTAAACCTGCATCCAATTTCCCTTGAGTGATTTGCAAGGAGAAAGAGGGCCCATCGAAATTGAGAATTTTAGTGGGTATACCTCTAGTAATCAACTTGCGGGGTGTATTCTCAGACATTGTGAGAATACGACTTGGGTACTGTTGATTAGATACAATTTGGTGAGTAGAGAGGTTGAGAATAAGCAAAAATGGCGAAAATCAAAAAAAAAAAAATGCTTACCACGCTACTTATAGAAACAAGTCAGTACAATGTAGATGAAGCGTTAGGGTTTACCGAGATTGGGGAAGGAGGAAGTTGCGTTGTGGGTGAGAGGATTCTAATTTTTAGCGCGATTACAAGGGATTTGGAATGAAAAATAGATTGTATCAATTTAGAGAGAGGGAGAACTTGTATTGAGAAGTTGTATGGAAAATGATATCTATGAGAGAGAAAATCTGAGAATGGAGAGAGGGAAATATAACATAGCGTGTATAATGGCTTAAGTGTAGGAGATACCCAAAATTAGAATTTTTGCTATAAATCATATAACATATCTATAGGAGGTAATTTATTGAAATGGTATTTATTTTAAATAAATAAGGGGTCAACCTATTCTATAGAAAGTAAAAAAGCCTAGTTTAAACAGAGAAATTCAAAAATAGCCAGATTTATCACTGGTCGTTGAAAAATAGCCAAGTTTCAAAAGTCATCGAAATTTAGCCACTTTAAATCTGAGCGAAAACACTGTTCAAAATCCGGAAAAATACGCCCGCAAAATGCTTGAACTCCCGTAAATTTTACGGGAGTTCCAGGATAACTATGCTGGAACTCCCGCAAATTTTACGGGAGTTCAAGCATAATTATGCTGGAACTCCCGCAAATTTTACGGGAGTTCCAGCAAGTATAATTGTCTAGTATAATATACTGGAGTTTGGAGCACTGGTGCTCCAGTCTCCCGCAAATTTTACAGGAGTTAGCAAAGTATACCGGTCCAGCATAATATGCTGGAGTTCGTACACAAATGCACCAGAACTCCCGTGTATTATACTGGACCGGTCCTTGTTGCAGCAAAATAGTGGCTATTTTTCATTGACTTAATAAACGCTGACTATTTTTCATTGACCAGTGTGAAAACTGGCTATACCATGATATTTTAACGCTGGATAGGCTGCTATTTATGTTAATTCATATCCATGATTTGGACTCGGATTTGTCCCTTAACCCAGATGAATAGATTAGTGGACCAATAAACATTTTTGCAAGATAGGCCATCAGTACTTGGACCCATTGAACACGTAGTCTACAGATGGCCCAAAGAGGATTATGTTTAGTTGATCCAATAACTTTTCGGTTGATTGACAAGCCAACCCAACCCAACCCATATTTATACTGGCTACATTGGTAAATTTACATCGGATGAACCTTTTTAGAATTACCATTTACAGTTTGACCCTGTTAAAAATCTTTTGTAAATAGCCCCACCCAGAATTTATCCATATGAATTCCAGTGATTGTCATATTTTGGCAAATCCTGATGATCACCATATGAAAATTTCTGGCTATTGTTATATTTGTACAAATCCTGATTATCATCATATGATTTTTTTTTTGCGATTGCTATGTTTTTGTTGTAAATTTTGATGATCACCATATTAAAAATTCTGGCGGTCGCTATTCTCGCAAGACTTTTTTTTATCGGGTTCAAAAAATCAATACCAAGGCCCAAGCAATAGTATACTTGTTTCTTCTTTTCCTTTTTTCTTTTTAAGTTAAGGATCTCCTGAAAAGTGTGGACCAATTTAATGTTTTCGAACTTGTATTTCTTTCAGGTTTAAATTCTGTCTTCCTCTTCGCTCCATTTTTTCAAAGGAAGAAGTGAGTTGGCACGTCCATAACCAAGTATTTCAGACGGTAAATTCTTAGTAGGGGTGTAAAAAGGAATCCGAGAAACCGCACCAAATCGATAATTCGAATCAAACCGGAAAAAAAAACGACTATGGTTTGGTTTGATTTGGTTTGGTGTTTCGGAAAAAAAAAACCCGACCATAATTGGTTTGGTTTGGTTTTAACTAAAAAAGTCAAACCGAAACCAAACCAACCCGACATTACAGGTGTACAAGTTTTATTAATATTTTATACATAAAAATAATTATTGTAATGTAATTTATAAATATAATTTGAACTCTTTAATAGTTCTCTCTTTTAATGTATTATTTCAAGCTTGGACTTAGAATTTTTTAATGGTCAAATATGTTTTATAGTCCATAAAAGTTAGTAACTCAAATAAAGCCCAAAGCAAAATCAAATCAATACTAATGCCAACAAAAAAATTTAATTCAATACTAGAAATGACAATAGTATTGGATATTCCTTTTTTTTTAGCTTTGCATTGATTTGGACAGTGAAAACGCATAACTTACTTTTCATATTATTTATTCATGTAATTAATACTTAGTAGTACTTATTAATCGTACTTATTTTAATATGACTTAGTACTTTTAGATTATGTTTATTTTTATTATGGCTTATTAATTAACAATATTTATCTTATGCGATTTGTTTAGTATTTTAGTATAATCATAACACATCTCATATTATTTTGTATTATTTTATTGGGTAACATCTTATTTAGTTTATCCTACTAGGATTTAAGAAATATTAGAGCACAAATTATAAATTTTATGCTATGAAGATTTTGTTAGAAAAAACCCGAAAAATCCGAGAAAACCGAGAAAACCAAAAAGCCCGAGAAAAATCGTGATTGAAAAATCCGATTTTTGTTGGTTTGATTTTGTTAATAAATTTAAAAATTCGAAACAATTGGTTTGATAATTGAAAAATCCGAACTAACCCGGTATCTGTACACCCCTAATTCTTAGTACGAAGTGTTAAGGAATGATCTGTACCCTATTTTGTTAGTGAATATGTTGAGTCGGCTAAACCACGTGAGTGAGTAGCATCTTGATGATGTTAAGTAGAACCTGTCAGAGAAATTTATACTCCTATTAAACACTTCATAACATCTTCCTTTTCAATCCAAACACATTATTGGCTAATATCTTTTTCTCTTTTTAAGTTTCTCTAATTTGAATTAGAACATGCACCATTAATGTTGTACATTGGGACATGTATAATTAGGGAATGATGGCATTGACTACTTAAAAAAGCTATGTGAAAGCTTTACCAAGAACTCAAGTTGTTCAATATGTATTTTGAATTGAGACTTTGATCAAAACAAATTACTAATAGGATTGAGGAGCAGATGCCTCCCCTCCCAACTCAAAATGGAAAACCTAACTCCACCTTTCTTCAAAAGTTCAACTGCAATTCCCAAATCCAATAAAAACCAACCCCAACATATATTATTGCAAGTCAATAGCGAAACCATAATAAAGCAAGTCAAACATCGGAAAGGAAATAGAAAGGAGAAAGGAAAATAAAATTCATCAACCAATTGGGATAATATTAAGTGAATATGGCAGATGGTACGTTGAAAAATAATGTTCTCATTTTCACATTGTATGAGTGGTAGTAGTACACATTAGTCAAAAAATGAGAGGAACAAAAAGAAAGTGGTAGGATAGTGTATACTACTTCTGAGTTTTCCCTTGAAATGAAGCAAACTACATTTTGGGAACTCGACTGCTAAAATTGGATAAATTATAGGGTTCTAGATGTTTTACAAAATAATTGCACAGTCACGACATATACAAAGTAATTACTACAAGTAGATTTTCATGGTAGATTTAGTTGGCAACCTGATAAAAATAATAACTAATATATCATAATAGCTTAAACTACGTACATGATAATATAAAAAATTATTACAGTGTAAATAGGCTTAATCTTAAATATAACAATGAACTTGTAAATAAATTGGTGCCTTGGTGGTATATAATAAGAATATGAGTACTATCTTTTGCGATTGCCTATCACATGCATGCCATCAAATTATCAGTTAAAAAAGAAATATCATTGTGCTCCAGGAGTACAATTCATAAATTGGACTTACAATTAGGAAAAAGGAAAAAAAATGAAATAAATTGTATATATAAAAAGGGGGAAAAAAAGTTTGAATCTACTGAAAATTGGTACTATAGAAAGCAGCCAAAGGAGTCATATTTGTACAACCAGCACAAACTATGAGAGAATTAGCAGCAAGAACAATGCTCTTGGATTTGTTAAAATATGCTAATTTAATTTAATTAAAATATTTATAATGGCTCCAAATGGGTAATCAACTTTCAGGTAGATGGTTGGTATATTTATATTTTGTACTTTTTTATTAGAATTCGAAAATCCTAGTTGTCATTCCATTTGGAAGTTTTCGTTTGGTTTCACACGAGGTTAGGTAAGTCATTAGTCATCCATTATCATTCTCTCATAAATTAATAATTCAAAAAATACATTCTTATCTAGCTTATAATAAGGCATAATGTAGAAATTAAAAATCAATGTTTACACGTTGGAATTGAAATGCCGTGAACTGAATTGCCTTCTTTTGTCCAAATACCTTTTTTTTTTTTTTTTTTTTTGTCATTTTATGTTATACAGTTTACCTAGACTTAAAAAAGTTATAATGTAAGCCATCAAAGACTTATTCGTATTAGCTTAGTAAGATTGATAATGATAAATTTGTAGGCATATATTACTGAAATAGATGTGACTATTTATAGCGAAATAGACAAAGAATGCAAGTTAATACTTTTAGTTAATTGATATAATAGCGAATTTTTATTTTACACCCCTTATCAATCTTTGCCACGAAAGTAAAATAATAATTTGGAGCATATTCCACTAATTGAAGCAATTAATTAAATTTGAAAAGAAACGTTATAAATATTTCATATTCACTAAAACATCAAATATTGTAAAATTAATTCAATTTATTAAAATACTAAGCTGTGGCCTGTGAGACCAAATGAAGTAATACATGCATTTGAAACTTGTCATGTTCCAAATTGTTTTTTTCCCCATCATATATGGGATTTGTAATATACAATTACTTGTAGACGAGAATTTAGTGGTACATGACTTTGGATGGAGTCAAGGTCTTTTATCAAAAAATTGTGGCACGATTATTGTCAGTTTATGCTTGACTCTTATTATGTGAATATTCTTTTGTCCATATATTTCACATCCTCTTCCTAGAAATGATCACGCTGCCTCCTTTATCAAAAAGTGTAGCAGATTATAAAGAGAATAACTTGTTTTAAAAAAATTGTAGATTCAAGTAATCATGTCTCAGATGATTAATTTGATTTTTAGCTTCTGCAGTAAAGTAGATGTCACATATTAACATTAACCAATCTTTGTTATAGTAACACGAGAGAGTTGCTTTGAAATGAATACATATTCCTCAGTAATTATTGATTCTTCTCCAGTCATTTTCCAAACTTTTCTGTTTTTCTTATTTATTATTATTATAAATAAAATATTAGTATACTATATATGTAAAATAATTCTGAAGAAAATAAATAACATATAAATAGAAATATAAACGAAATAGAAGTTAATCCGAGCCCACTGAATTCATAGTGTTTCCTTAAGGAATTTAACCCCCTCCTAGTACCCAAAGTTGTGGGTTATTTCCTCTCAGGATAGAACGAATTACACGCTGGTGTAGTGGTACTTCAAACCCAGTGTTTCATTGAACACAAAGTTCGGTAGCAAATCATTTGCTATTAACAAATAAATTTGGTCCAAAAAATTAATCAATCAATCATTTGACTGAAGCTGAAGCCGAGCCGAGCGAGCGACGACGACGGCGCGAGGCTTGCCTTCTTCTTAGCTCTTTAAGAGCTAGAAAAAGTGCAATTGTATATACCCATCAAAAACCTTTTCATCTTCCAATATGGAACAAGGTCCCTTTGTCAAGAAGAAAATCTCAAATGAAACTCAAATATTTTATTTTCCTTCCATTTCCCATTCACCCTCTTTTAAGCCTAATTTAGCTTAAAACCTCAACATAAAATTAGCGGCCTGTCTACTTTATGAAGAATTAATGGACATGAACTTCACTAGCAGAGCAAATTCCTGCTCCACACTTGAGTGTATGAAGTCAACGAATGTCAAACATCTTTCCTTCACACATATTTTGTCAAATAATCATGGTTAGTCGATAGATTCCTTACTTTAGATTATTAAAATTAAAGTAAAATTATTTAATTTAATGCGAACACCAAGTGTATATATATATTTCTTTCCCAATAATCTCAATAAAGACTAGAAAAAGATTTTGTGAATCATTGTTATTTTGAATGATGTATTTTTACATAACTCTTTAATATGTGGAATTCAATAGAGATTTATATCTTTACAGGGAAAAATTTATAAAAAATAATCAGTTACTAATAATCTCACTGTGCATGGTGTAATTAACTTTATCCTACTTGTTAACAAAATGTAATATCAGCCTATATATGACAAATAATTCGGATAGAGGATCTGCTACAAAGCAATTCTACCCAACAATTCATGTGTGATTTTTTTTTCTCTCTCTCTCTCTTTGAAAGAAAACGTAATAATCACTCACGAGAATGAATAACTCACGAGAGATGAATTGAGAAAGGTTAGAAACAGGTCAAACTAGATTTCTGGCACCGTTTGACGCCCAACACGCGTTTAATATTGAATTGAATTTGTTCAGTAAATAGTTTTTTTCCCACCGTGGTACACGTTTCCGAATTCGCACTAAAAAGTTTTTCTATAGAGGTAAAACAACTCCATTCTTAGAATTTGAATATGATATCTCTGATTAAGAATTAAAAAAAATGCTTATCACCCACTAATCACCATAACGTTGATCGGTCATTAAATAGTCACCTGTAGGGGAAAGATAATTTTTTGCTTTTCCAAACCAATAATAATAATAATTGATTGACAATGCATTTGAGGTCATAAATATAACAGTGTAATACTTCTCTCCAATGGAAGCATGTCCTTGGAGAATATTTAATTGAGAAGTTTATAAAATGAGCCTCTTTAAGTTTCTTGACAGTTTACTCATCTTACGTCTTAGGGGTCGTTAGGTACTGCGTATAAGAATGGTGGTGCTGAATAAAGTGTACTAATAATGCAGGGATTTAGTAATGCAAGATTAGTTATGCAGATATTATTTCTTATATATCTACTGTTTGGTGTGGTGTATTAAAAATTAAAATGCATTGCATAATTTTTAAAAAAAATTAGTTGTTTACAAAAATGTCCTCCATATTTTTTTAGCTTTAAGGGACTTTAAGGATAATTTTGTCTTTAATCATGCTAATGCATGCATTAATAACCATGGTATTGTTAATACCATGGTTTGCTATGTATTGTTATACATAAGATAATACCAAATTAGGTTGTATAACTAATACTGGCATCACTAATACTAGGTTAAAAAAAGTGAACCAAATAAGGAATTAATAATACCAAAAACTAATGCATGCATTATTTTTCCTAACGCATTCTACCAAACGACCCCTTAGAGATTTACAATGTTTTGTTTTAAAATATTGAAACTTTAAACTACTCTTAATCACACTAGTAAAAGAAAAACGTGGAATCAACAAAAAGAATTAAGTAAAGAAACAGAGAAAGAGAAGAACTTTAACAACAACAATAACAATAAATTCAGTCATTTTTTTTACAAGTGGGTTCTAAGGAGTATAAGATATACGTAACCTTACCCCTACCTCTGGAAGGGCGGACAGAGAGAAGAGCTTTAAGAATTTGCTTAATTAAAAAGATATTTTAAGAATTCTATGGTTGAACCCCTAAGGAAGTTTAGGTTCAACAAAACCTCCCATGGGTCCTCGTCTATTTGCGCATCTCTCTCTCTTTCCTACCATTTAATTTCCTTTTCTCTTTCCATATATAAAACCAAAACCATTTCGTTGGACTTATTTACCTCCACTTGAAACCCATTCTCCATCTACTCTTATCAACTCTCTATGGCATTTAAATCAACTACTTCCAACTGAAAAAAAAGAATTCCAATCCTACACAAAAATGAAAATCTTCTTCACTTTCTTCATCTTCCTTTCTCTTTTCACATTCTCATCAAAATCAGAATCCACTTGCAAAAATAACACAGATTTATCTCTAGTTTCTAAGGCTTTCAGCTCTGTTTATGGCTTCAACATCACTTGGTTCAGCTCAAACTGTTCCTCTACCACTCCAATAACTGTGATAAAGTTATCTTCAAGAAATCTAACTGGCGCAGTCTCATGGAAATACTTAAAAAATTTGTCACATCTTCATACTGTAGATCTCTCAAACAATTCCTTAAAAGGTTCTGTTCATCCTCTGTTTTGGTCAATCTCATCTTTGGTTGAAGTCAACTTATCCAAGAATAAGCTAGGGGGAACAATTGCTGTCACAAGTTCATCTCCTATTCAAAGACTTGATCTTTCTTTCAACAGGTTTACCAACTTAGCCTCTACTTTTTATGGTTTTCCTAATCTCACTTCTCTTGACCTTTCACATAATGATCTCAAGATTTTGCCTTTTTGGTTCAACAACCTAACCAAGCTTGAAAATTTGAGCATTTCTAGTTGTAACATTTATGGCAATCCTAAACCCATTTCACATATCAAGTCACTCAAACATTTAGATGTTTCTTTCAACCACATGAATGGTACATTTCCTGATGATTTCCCTCCTATTTCCAGTCTCAATTTCTTGAATATTTCATTCAACAACTTTACTGGACTAATACCCCAAGACCAGTTTGTAAGATTTGGTAACTCTTCTTTTATTCATGCTGGCCATTTGCAAACCAAGAATTTAAAATTACCAAATCCCAAGAATTCCTCAGAATTTCACATCAAACATCATAACTTCACAACCCCACCACACAAAATGTTGCCTATCAAACAGAAACCTACTAAACCAATGGACAAAAACACCAAGAGAAAAAAACCCAAATCAAGAAAGAAAGTTTTAATCATAGGCATTTCAGCTGCTTCTGCATTTCTAATCTTGGCCATAGGGTCAGTCATATTGTGTCTATACAAGAGGAGAAAAACAGTGGCTAGGAAAAACAAATGGCTAATCTCAAAACCAATTCAAATACCATTCAGAATGGACAAGTCAGGACCATTTTCATTTGAGACAGAGTCAGGAAATTCATGGGTTGCTGACATAAAAGAACCAACTTCAGCACCAGTTGTAATGTTTGAGAAGCCATTGATGAACTTTACATTCAAGGACCTCATAGCAGCTACATCTCACTTTGGGAAAGAATCATTGTTAGCTGAAGGGAGATGTGGGCCCGTTTACAGAGCCGTACTCCCAGGTGACCTCCACGTGGCAATTAAGGTCCTAGAGCATGCTAGGGAACTTGGTCATGATGATGCTATTGCTTTGTTTGAAGATCTGTCAAAGCTTAAGCACCCTAATCTGTTGCCTATTTCTGGTTTCTGCATTGCAGGTACAATTTTCTTCTCTTTTTACTTTCCTTTTGACCATTTTCAATTTCACATGCAGGGGTCAGTAAAAAATCTTACTATATATGTGGCACTCTTTAAATGGGGTTCCCATTATTTTCAGTAAGGAAGAAAAATGGAGAATTTTTTTGTGTGATATTTAAGGGAAGATATAGAGGTGGAACCATATATTGAATGTATTCACGTGGAGGATGAGAGGAGAAAGAGTACAGTCAGTAGTGAGTAATGAGACAGAAATCTTTGCAACCATAGAAACGTAAGCAGTAGTTATGATAACAAGCAGTAAATAGGAATGCGTGAATAATTTGGATGTTAGTACTATGAGTACAACATTACATTTGAAACTGCTTTAAATGCTCTTTGTAAATTGTGTCCATTTTTACCCAACAAAGTCAAACTTTCAAATCTTATGCCGGATTGGGATTTGAAAAAAAATTGAACTGTATACGTCATTTATGATAATGCTCTTTGTAACTTGTGTCCATTTTAACATAACAAAGTCAAAAGTTTAAAATCTTACCAGATTGGGAGGATGGGAGTTGAACTGTCCAACCTTATTTTATGATTCTGGAAGAATGTTGCATAAATGTTTTCCATAGATTATTTATTCTTGGAGACCTTTTTTTAAGCATTAATGATTCCAAAAGAATGTTTTATTCAATTGAAAATGTCTTTAAGTTGGAAAGCTAGAGTAGAATTAAACAGTTAAGCCGCCAAATTTGTTCTCGTATATTATATTATGATTGGAAAAATTATTTCGTGACATGCATCAGTTGATTGTACAATCAAACTCGTTGTAAATTATATTGAAGAAAAGTTGCTCCATTTGAAAAGAACAGAAACAAGGAATCCAATTTATTGTTTCATTCAATCAAATAATACTTAAAGCTGATTTAATGTTCCCCTTTTCGCAGGGAAAGAGAAGCTAGTGTTGTACGAGTTCATGGCTAATGGTGACCTCCACCGATGGCTACACGAGCTTCCAACTGCTGCCACTAACGTGGAGGATTGGACTACTGACACGTGGGAGCAGCAAAATGGGTCCCATCTGACATCGCCGGAGAAAATGGAATGGCACACGCGCCACCGCATTGCAGTGGGCATAGCGCGTGGACTAGCCTACCTCCACCACGCTCAGTCAAAGCCGGTGGTTCACGGACATTTGATACTGTCTAATATCTTATTGGCTGATGACTTTGAACCTCGAATAGCCGACTTTGGACTGAGTCACGACCGAGTCAATGGATCTACTGAGAAGGATGTGTACGATTTTGGAGTCGTACTGGTGGAGTTACTAACCGGAAAAACCGGTTCGGATGAGACGATCAAGTGGGTGAGAAGGCTAGTAAAGGATGGACATGGAGCCGATGCGCTAGACTCAAGACTAAGACTCGGTGGTGACTCAGTGAGTGGGATGGAGTGTCTCCGAGTTGGGTATTTGTGTACGGCGGAGAGCCCAAACAAGCGACCTAGAATGCAGCAAGTTTTGGGTTTGCTAAAGGACATACACCCCACCAACTCGGAACTCATTTTGAGTTGACTCAGTACTACTCGGCAACTGCTAACATCCTAATCTCTAAACTACCACTCTCACCGCAGCGCGTGATTGGCACGACGAGGAAATACTGGCTGGCAGCATTGAATTATTGTACTACCATGTGTTTGATTGACCTCTGAAAAGTCAATAGTACAAGACATCTCTCCACTAAGGTTTCCACTTCATCAAGGGCATTCAGTCACGTGCATGTCACGTGTTTTCATTGTCAGGAAGATGCACTTCAAAATGTAGTGAGAGGGACATGTTTGCTTGGTTGTCTGAGTTTATTCGTCTTACTATTCTCCTCTTTTTTCTTTACCTTTTTTTCTTTTTGTATTTTCAAATTAGAGATAAAAAAGAATTTGCACAAAAATATGCGGGTAAAGCTTAGTTTTGACAGAATATTTATTATTTTTGTTTGGTTTAATCAGAGAGTCGTATACTCGTATTGTCTTTGAAGTGGAGCAGATAAACCAGAGAATCCCACTTATTGCTTGTCTCTTCTAAGGGGCATTAGTATCATCAACTCCTTTAGTTTTCTACTCTCTTTTTGTTCTCTCTTTAATTTAAACATTTCTTGTTCGTTTGTTCTTTTCCTTTTTCATTTGTTGCTTTATTCCCTTTAATTTTTACAGGAGCAGTCTTTAATTTTGCAATAAAGGACGAACAATCTTTCCTAAAGTGATTGGGTCAAATATTTAACCAATTAAGGTATCCCATGAGGACCTTTAATTCTATCTTATTTCATTATATTTAACCTTTGCAGCATTTGGATGCCACCAAGGCCACATGGGGTGCCTTTAATTCTTCAAAAAAAAATAAAAAAAATTTAATGGATTTGAAGTATTAATAGTCAATTTTGTAGGCCAAAATTCCACTCTATCAACTAGCACATTATTTCGACCTCTTCTCAATGGCAGACAGTATACTAAGCATTGATTTATCCTTTCTTCATTATCTTTTTGTTTTTAAAATTTTGGGATAAAAATCCAAAAGAATCATATTTGAACAATCAATAAATAGAAATAGATAAAACATGATTGAAGGCAGGGGCGGATGCACCTGGACTCAAGCGGTGTCATCCGACACCGCTTGAATTTTACTAATTATATGTATACGAACTGATATGCAAACTAAATACTCAACAAATGAAATGAAGCGACGACACTTAACAAAAAAGAGTTCTTAGCTCACTTGGTCCAGCGCTACGTATTCGTCGGGAACATCTGGAGTACGATTCCCTGTTGCTTAGTTTTAGAATTTTTTAATGCGTACAGTATACTCTGTAAGATTTGAACCCTTAGACCATTAGGTGGTGGTAAGGGCAAAAAGAAAACTAGTAGATCATGATATGCTTATAATATTAGAGTCACAATGAATAAATTTATTGTGAAAGGTAATTATTTTAGCCATTTCATGCAATTTGTGATTTTTTAGAATTGAGCATGCTATGCAGAATCAAATGAATGGCATATTTTTGTTGTGATCTGGTGTATTATACAAAAGAAAATGTTTAGTATTAATTCTAACGAGACTATTAATACATTTAAAAAATTAATAATGTCTTCAATTGTGTTTTATTCATATATTAGAGTTTGTGATTGTCAAAAAGAAAAATATTAGAGTTTGTGTTTTTAATTTTTTAATATGATATTGATCACATTTTTAATTGTCGATATCGCTTATAAAAATTTCTGCGTACGCCTTGATTGAGGGGTCGAAGAAATTGAGGTAAAAGATTATCCATTGGCTATTGTATGTTCCAATGAAGATTTGGGGGGTCTGTTTATTTGATCAAAATAATGAGTGAAAGTGTTTAAAAAGCAAAATCAACATGTATGGAAGTTCCTCACTTTCAAAGGTTTGGTCCTTTTCTCCTTTTTCACTTTTTTTTTGTTTTTTTTTCCCTTCAGATTTAATCTCATCATTGGCCTTCTAAAGAGAAGTAATCAATTAAAGAAAAAGGCAGAAACACCTTTTGCCCCTTATCTTTTTTTGGTTTTCCCAACCATTTTTGGAGAAAATGGCGAACAATGTTCGCTTTTCCTTTTTTTTTTTTTTTTACATGAGAAACTTTAAAGTAAGCTAATATGACAAGTAAAAATGTCATTCCTAAACTACAGCAAAGAATAAAATGTGATGATACTTGAAATATTTAGGAGTAAATAGGATCAACGATCAAATTTTTAACGATGTGAAGGTCTCCTAAGTAAGAAAAAAAAAAAATTGGGGTTGGGGGGTGGGGGGGTTGGTTGAGGTGGGGAGATTGGTAAGGTCCAACTATACTTTTTGAAAATAAAAAGGAGCTTCGAGGGATCTCCAATAAAGAAAATTGGGACATGTTCAGATCTAGAAATAAGAATAGATAAGGGAGAAAAGGTTATCCAATTACGAGGGAATAGAATGGTCCATAAACCAAACATGAGAGAGTAGTCCCACCCATTAGATGGACACGCGTAGTACCAATCAAGGAAGCCTTGAACTCAAGAGTTTTCTTTCCTGATGGGGAGCAAGGGCGGCCACTTCGCGATATTGTGCCAATTCCAATTTTGAACTACCGCTTGAAAAAGGTAACCGGTTAGGTTGACTTTGGAAAGGGCGGCTCGCGGTGGAGTACTCTCTGACGGATTCGCTTTATTATTGCCTCCTATTCTTGAGGGAGTATCGGGATGGGCGGGAAGTCCAGCTGAATTCAAAGTATGGAAGACCTTCAGGACGATATAGCCATAACCTTATCGCCCCACGGCATCTGGTTAGGGCACAAAGCTTATTCTATTCCTAAAATTGTTCGACCCAAAAGTAGTTTAATACTTTTTAAGCAAATCAATCAATGTAGATGAAGGGGTAAATCGTAGTGGAAGATAATAAAACCTAGGATGATCTTGAATATAGAATCGGATAACAATAAGATAAATAAAGTTGATGAGAGAAAGTGATGAACTTCTGAAAGATAAGAGAGATAATGTTAGAGAGAGAGAGAGAAGAGAGAGATTGTATTTTCAGTAGTCAAAAAGTTCCCCTTTTACAAGGCTTAGATCCTCTTTATATAATAGAGGATCCTTGCTCGAATATTAAAAGGCAGAAAATAAAGTACATGTTATGGAGCGGCCGACGTGATCGTGGAGTCGTCCCTCATGTTGCTCATAGGTCGCTCTTCTAGCCGGGCTTACGCATACTCGGTCGGTCGTGCTGGCTTGAAGAACGTAGTTGGTCAAATTCGACCCCATACAGTTAGTCCCTCCGCTCGTCGGGGTCGCAGCGAATGCGTCCTCGATGGGCGGAATCGATACCTCCGTCCCGGGAGAGTTTGACTTTGTCAACGACTTGTGACGTGACAAGCAGGGGACAGTAATCATGATTGTCAGATCATTGAAACGAAACGCCTCTCCTCATGTGACGTCATAATTAATATGCGTCATCATTGTGCGTATTCTAGAGGCAAGGGGATTAGAAGCTTTTGGCGCCTGGTTTCCCGTGCCGATTCGACGTCTGCTTCTTCGATTCTGGCGCCAACCAGCCCTATAAATAGGAGAAGGGTTCAACTTGATTCAAACTTTGGCCTTTTGCAAGATAATTCCAAACCTTCAATACATATTTTCCCATTCCCGTGCGTTTCCCCTTGAACGAAACCCTCTCTCTTTTTATTCTTTTGTTGGGTTGCGCTTAACTCTTTCCTTCTTTGAAAACCATGCATAAAACTTGCCGATCTGAAGAGAGGGTCCCGGCGGCTGCCCCTGCGAATGTGCCGCCATCTTCTGATGGTGGAGAAGTGGGGGAAGAAGACGTCAGTCCTCTCACTGTGGAGGCATTATTGCCAAAGCATATATTATCCCGGAGTGATTTTAGTAAAGATTCCCCCATACCGACTCCAGAGTTTTCGGAGTCGTTACAGAACCACTTGGATGATCTCCGCACGAAGTACGGCATACCTGCCTATGTAGAGATGGTTCCGGCGGGGAGGGATCATGTGGACGTTCATCGGCCAGGATATTGTGCCTTTTATGAATACTCCTTCTCGATCGGTTATAGCCTCCCTCTTTTCCCATTGGCGGAGGAGTTTTGTGGTTCTACAATGTGTGTCCGGCTCAACTTACGCCGTATACTCTGAAGGTGCTTCGGCTGCTGACCAAATACGCGGAGTTGGCCGAATGCGAAGTCACGGTCCATCACCACCTCCATTTATTCAATGCCTACTATCTAAGGGGGACCATGGTGCATCTGAGAGGCCGTGGTACGAAAGGGTTGGTGGTCAAAACCGACGACAGAGCGAGTCGTGGGTTCTGGCGCAAATATTTTTTATTAGGACCGAGCACATGGTCTCCAATCCTGCCGGGTTCCCAGAGAGGTGGAACTCGAGACGTAAGTATTTATAGTTTGTCAGCTTCTGTGTTACTCGTGACTGTTGCCATTCTGACCTTTATATTGCAGCTATGGCTCACCCGCCCCGGCTCGTTGCCAACCTTAGGGGATGGGTTAAGGGCTTGCTTCCTTACGCGGAAGAGACCCGTACTTGGCCTGCCTTCCTGCAGCATTACGGCCCCAAAGTCTTTTCAAGTAGATTTTCGATTTTTGCTTTGTAAATTCTGCAACATTGCTTACTTATTTTTATGGCGACAGGTCGAGGCGCTTCTAGGAATAGGGCACCGATTCCCGCTCTACAACGATTTGATGTTGCCTCGGCCGCTCACGATATACTGGTTGAGTCTGTCCGAGAGGATCCTTCTCCAGCTCTTTTACAGGGGACCACGTCTACGACCATGGTTATGTGGGAGTCGGCATCGCTGGTGCCGACTCTGCAACCCGTGGACGGACCATCTGATGGCGGGGAATCGTCAGATAGAAAACGGAGAAGACTTGAGAAGGGTAAGGGGGTGGCCACCGAGGCTGAGGGAAGTGATGTGCCCCAGCCGACGCGCAGACCATTCATGGCCGACGCTATTCGGTCTGGGAGGTCGGCTCGTCAGAGGGGTGCTGCTCCCGGTGCTAGTTTCCCACCTGCCGTTGAGGGGGGATTGTCGACCAACGTCGAGGGACCAGGCGAGGAAACGGAGAGATCGGACTCCGACATCGCTCAAGAGGATGTCGACGAGTTTGTGGGTGGCCTCACCCACGTAGAGATGACGTCGGATGGGTCCGACCGCCGCATTACAATTCCAACGGCTTATAACTTACTGTTAAACAGCGAACAGGATGCTTCGGCCCTTACCCTGCTGTGTGCCGCCTCCGAGAGCAAGACGCTCAGTACCGTGGAGGATGCGGAGCTGTCACGGAAGATTTCTGGCATGGCTTTGCAGGTAATTCTTTATTCCCCTTTGTCCTTCCGTGTGTTGTAAGACTGATTCGAGGTGTGTTTACTTCTATTTTTCTTTTTAGACCCTTGTTTTGGAGGTGGAGAGGGGGCGTCGTGAGTAGAAACGGACGGCCCTTTACAAGAAGATGCTGAAAAAGTATCGAAGGTATCGCTCTAAGCACAGAGCGGTGGTTGAACGGGGGCAGTCCCAGTTGGAACGTAGGGGGGACGAGCTGGAGGAGGCGGATAGCAAGCTGATGAAGGCCGTAGCCCGCAACAGCGAGTTGGAGGAGCTTCTCAGAACGAAAGATGATGAGCTTGAGCTGAGCCGTGGGGTGGCAGCAAAGAACGTCGACCTGCAGCGGAGGGTGGCGGACTTAACCGCCGAGCTCGATGCTAGGATGGCAGAGAATAATGGACTTTCCCAGCCTTCCTCATCTCGTCCTTCACCTGGTCGGGGTATGCGTCGTAACGCGCATGAGATGTGGTATTTGCGGAGGCCAGGCTCGATGTATATAGGGAGCTTCATGCCACGGGCCGAGCGACGGAGGAGGAGGTTCGGTCACGACGAGATGAGGCTCGTGTTGCTCGTGAGGTCTGCGGTTATTACCCCGACTCTCCTGATGGGGAGGGGCCTGCTTCTGAAGACGTCAACCGGCTCGACTCCAGCTCCTGGTACAATGACGTTTACTTCCCCGGGGGTGACGGGCAGTCGTGAACTTGTATAGTGTATATTTTTTCGATTGTATAGTGTGTTGGAGCTTGTCCATGGGGACGGATGTAAATATATTTTTGTTGCAATATAGATTTTATTTTTATTGCCTTGTCCATTTGGTGTTTTCTCCTTTATTTCTTTTGTAATGTTTAACCTCCGTAGAGATTGTTCTTATCGTTCGTCGAAGGGTCGTGCCGTGACTGTCGTCGAAGCAGTATCCGTCGAAGTTCGAACGAGGTCGAACCGATGTCGATGGCCTCGGCCATTAAGATGTTGCTTCGACTGTCTTCGAAGCGGTATCCGCCGAAGTTCGAACGAGGTCGAACCGATGTCGATGGCCTTGGCCATTATGTTGTTGCTTCGACTGTCGTCGAAGCGGTATCCGTCGAAGTTCGAACGAGGTCGAACCGATGTCGATAGACTTGGCCATTATGATATTGCATCGACTGTCGACGAAGCGTTATCCGACGAAGTTTGAACGAGGTCGAACCGATGTCGATGGCCTTGGCCATTACTATGTTGCTTCGACTGTCGTCGAAGTGGTATCTACCGAAGTTCGAACGAGGTCGAACCGATGTCGATGGCCTTGGCCATTTTGATATTGCTTCGACTGTCGTCGAAGCGTTATCCGTCGAAGTTCGAACGAGGTCGAACCGATGTCGATGGCCTTGGCCATTACGATGTTGCTTCGACTGTCGTCGAAGCGGTATCCGTCGAAGTTCGAACGAGGTCGAACCGATGTCGATGGCCTTGGCCATTACGATGTTGCTTCGACTGTCGTCGAAGCGGTATCTGCCGAAGTTCGAACGAGGTCGAACCGATGTCGATGGCCTTGGCCATTATGATGTGGCTTTGACTTTCGATGAAGCGTTATACGTCGAAGTTCGAACGAGGTCTAACCAATGTCGATGGCCTTGGCCATTATGATATTGCTTCGACTATCGTCGAAGTTCAAACGAGGTCGAACCGATGTCGATGGCCTTGGCCATTATGATGTTGCTTCGACTGTCGTCGAAGTGGTATCCGTCGAAGTTCGAACGAGGTCGAACCAATGTCTATGGCCTTTGCCATTATGATGTTGTTTCGACTGTCGTCGAAGCGGTATCCGTCAAAGTTCGAATGAGGTCGAACCGATGTCGATGGCCTTGGCCATTAAGATGTTAATTCGACTGTCGTCGAAGCGGTATCTACCGAAGTTCGAACGAGGTCGAACTAATGTCGATGGCCCGGGCCATTATGTTGTTAATTCGATTGTCGTCGAAGCGGTATCTGCCGAAGTTCGAACGAGGTCGAACCGATGTCGATGGCCTTGGCCATTATGTTGCTTCGACTGTCGTCGAAGCAGTATCCGTCGAAGTTCGAACAAGGTCGAACCGGTGTCGATGGCCTTGGCCATTAAGATGTTAATTCGACTTTCATCGAAGCGGTGTCCGTTATGGGATGGAAATTGTCGTTCATTCATTGGAGACTTCTGTTCATACAGTGGAGATTTTTCTGTGCATACAATGGAGAATTTTGTTCATTCAATGGAGATTTTTGTACATACAGTGGAGATTTCTGTGCATACGATGGAGAATACTGTGCCTATACTGGAGAGTAACGTCCCTATGATGGAGAGTAACTAGTGTAGTCCCTTCACTATATTGGCCCATGGCTCGTGTCGATTGACCTATATGGTGAATCTGCGCTCCTGTTCCACCGGGTATCCCCTTTTCCGCCTCGTTAACAGCCTTCCCGAGAAAACCCAATTGGGATAAAACTCGGGTCAGGGAAAAAGAGTACGACTCAGGAGATGCCTTTCAGAAGTGGAAGTATTTGAGGTAGGCGACGTTCCAATTGTTTTGGAGCGGTTTTCCTTCCATCGTTTCTAGTTGGAATGCCCCTTTTTTCGCCGCTGCAATGATTTTGTATGGTCCGTCCCAATTGGTTCCCAATTTCCCTTCGTTCGGATCTCTTGATGCCAGTGTTTTGGCTTTGAGGACATAGTCGCCAACTTTGAGTGACCTTACTTTGGCTTTCTTGTTGTAGTATCTTTCCGCTTGCTGTTTCTTGGCTGTCATCCTTATATGAGCCATGTCTCTTCGTTCTTCGGACTCGTCCAGGTCTTGTAACCTGCTTTCATCGTTATCCCCTCCACTGGTATGGGAATATCTCAGGCTTGGATCTCCGATCTCGATGGGTATGACTGCGTCGGTCCCATAGACCAGTGAATACGGTGTTTCTCCCGTGCTGGATTTGGGCGTAGTATGGTAGGCCCATAATACTTCAGGTAATAATTCGGGCCATGACACTTTAGCGTCTTCGAGCTTCTTTTTCAATATGTTCAATATTGTTTTGTTGGAAGACTCGGCTTGGCCGTTGGCGGCGGGATGATACGGGGTGGAGAGTATCCGTTTGATGTGCCATTTCTCGAAGAATTCTGTCGTTTTTCTTCCGATGAACTGGGGTCCATTGTCACAACTGATTTCTTTAGGGATGCCGAAGCGGCAAATGATATTTTTCCATATAAAGGCGATGACCTCTTGCTCGCGTATTTGTGCGTACGCACCTGCTTCTACCCATTTAGAAAAATAGTCAGTCAAAACTAGAAGAAAGTGTACCTTTCCTCGTCCTGTCGGTAGAGGGCCGATTATGTCCATTCCCCACTTTATGAAGGGCCATGGCGAGGTGACTGAATGGAGGAGTTCCCCTGCCTGGTGTATCATGGGGGCGTACTTTTGGCACTGCTCGCATCTTCGAACATAATCTGCTGCCTCTTTCTTCATGGTAGGCCAGTAATAGCCGGCGCGGATGAGGCATCGAACAAGGGCGCGGTTTCCTGTGTGGGCGCCACAATGGCCTTCGTGCACCTCCTCTAATACTTGCCTTGTTTGATGCGGCCCGAGGCATTTGGCAAGGGGACCTCCGAATGTTCTTTTGTAGAGATCGTGATTGATCAGGCTGTATCGGGCAGCCTGTACCCGGAGTTTCTTGGCTTCTTTTTTGTCGCGTGGGAGCGTTCCGTCCTGCAGGTAGGATACAAACTGGTTGCGCCAGTCCCAAGTCAAGTTTAAAGAGAATACCTCGACATGGTCGACGGCCGAATGGAGGAGAGTCACCATATTTTCTTTGTTGATATTCTTGGTGGTCGCGGCTAGTTTAGCTAGGCTATCTGCCTCAACGTTTTGTGCCCTGGGGATTTGTTCGAAGCGACATTCGTCAAACTCATGCATTAGCATGCGGATCTCTGACTGGTATTTTTATAGCCGTTGTTCTTTGATTTGGTAAGTTTCGGTGACTTGATTTACGACAAGTTGGGAGTCGCAGTGGAGGATGAGCCGACGAGCCCCGTATTTGATGGCTAATTTCATGCCTGCAATCACAGCCTCATACTCGACCTCGTTGTTACTCATCTCGGGACATCGTATGGACTGGCGAATTACTTCGCCCATGGGGACCTCGAGGACGAGTCCCAGTCCCGATCCCGAGGCATTCGCAGCGCCGTCAGTGTAGAGGGTCCAGAGGTCAGTATGAGCAGAAGCGTGGAGGGCCTCTTGTTCCACAGTATCCCTGTACTGAAATCGGCGACAAAATCGGCAAGTACCTGTGACTTGATGGCGGTTCTTGGGTGGTAGGTTATGTCATGCTCGCTGAGCTCTATGGCCCATTTGGCGAGCCTACCTGAGAGCTCGGGTTTGTGTAGGATGCCTCTTAGGGGGAAGGTTGTTATTACCTTTATGGGATGGCATTGAAAATAAGGTCTGAGCTTTCGTGAAGCCACGACCAGTGCCAGAGCCAGTTTTTCGAGGTGGGGGTACCTCGTTTCGGCATCTACGAGTGTTTTGCTGATATAATAAATAGGGGATTGCGTACCTTTGTTTTCGCGGACCAAGACGGCGCTGACAGCGACTTCGGATACTGCCAGATACACAAGCAGGCACTCGCCTGGGTCTGCTTTGACGAGCAGTGGTGGCGAAGATAGATATGCTTTTAATTTCTTCAGGGCCTCGATGCATTCTTCGTTCCATTGTAGTCCATGGTCTTTCTTCAGTACACTGAAGAATTTATGGCATCTGTCCGAGGACCGCGAGATAAACCTTGATAAGGCGGCTATTCGCCCCGTTAATTTCTGTACCTGTTTCTTGCTGTGCAGCACCTCGGGTATTGTATCTATAGCCTTAATCTGGTCTGGGTTGACTTTGATGCCTCGTTGCGATACAAGGAAACCTAGAAATTTCCCCGAGGCTACGCCGAAGGCTTATTTTTCTGGGTTCAACTTCATCCCATACTGCCTCAGTATCTCGAAGGCGTGCTTTAAATGGTCGATATGGTCTTCCTTCTTAACCGACTTCACTAGCATGTCGTCGATATAGACCTCCATTGTCTTACCGAGTTGTTCCTTGAACATCTTGGTGACCAACCTTTGGTATGTTGCACCCGCGTTTTTCAGTCCGAATGGCATCACCTTGTAGCAGTACGTCCCTTGATGGGTGATGAAAGTTGTCTTTTCTTGGTCCTCTTCGGCCATTAAGATTTGGTTATAGCCAGAGTAGGCGTCCAAGAAACTTAACAGCTCGTGCCCTGCTGTTGCATCGATCAGCTGGTCGATATGGGGCAACGGGAAGGAGTCTTTTGGGCACGCCTTGTTTAGGTCGGTGAAGTCTACGCACATTCTCCATTTCCCATTTTTCTTTTTAACCATGACCACGTTGGCGACCCATTGGGGGTACTTTGATTCCCTGATGGAACCGTTGGCTAGTAGTTTATCTACCTCTTCACTGACCGCCTCGTTGATTGCGGCGTTGAATTTCCTTCTTACCTGCCTCACGGGCGGGTAAAGTGGGTCGACGTTCAGCTTGTGAGTGGTGATGTCTCTCGGGATCCCCGGCATATCTGAATGAGAGAAGGCAAATAAATCTGCATGGTTAGTTAAGAATTCGTGGTACTTACCTGGGTCGGAGAGATTGTGTCCGATGTAGGCTTTCTTCGAGCTGTCGGTACCGTCCAGTTGGACAGGGTCGAGATTCTCGACTGTCGCCTTGCAGGCTTCTACGACATCCGGGTCCCTGATAGCCTCTGTCGTCGGGTTGATTTTGGTTCCCGACATGGCTGATTGCTATGCTCCCGCATTTGCTCCTTTCAGCTATTTTTTATGTGCGCATACTTGGGCAATTCGGTAACACTCCTGGGCGGTACGTGGCTCATCTCGAATGCTGAATATTCCCTATGGGGTGGGAAGTTTGATTACTTGATGGAGGCTCGAAGGGATGGCCCGCATGGCGTGTACCCAGGGAAGTCCCATGATAACGTTGTAGGCCATTTCCTAGTTCATGATGTGGAATGTGGTTTCCAGCGTGACTCCCCCCGCCAGGACGGGCAATGATATCTCTCCGGAGGTTCTCTCTACTGCATTGTTAAAACCCGTTAGTGTTATGCAACGCGGTATTATCTTATCTTCGAGCCTCATTTGCATGAGGACTCTTGGGTGGATAATACACGCGCCGCTTCTGTCGTCTACCATGATTCTTTTCACTTCGGTATCAGCAATGCGTAAAGTTATAACTAAAGCATCATAATGAGGGAAAGACAAACTGTCGGCATCAGACTTATCGAAGGTGATACCATCTTCGAAGTCATCATACCGTTCGTGAGCGATCATGCGCTTCAACTTGTGTGTGGTAGTGAACTTTACATGGTTGATTGCCGAGTCGTCGTCGTCGCCGCCGATGATCATCTGTATGGTGCGCGCTGGAGAAGGTGGTTTTGGTGGTCCTTGGGATTGGTCGCGTCCTCTGGCGAAATTAGTCCTTCCTTTATCGCTGAGTAGCTCCTTCAGGTATCCCTGGTTCAGCATTCTGACCACCTCCTGCCGTAGACCTATGCAATCTTCGGTTTTGTGTCCTCTTTCCTGATAGAATTCGCATAGGATGTTCGACCTTCTTGCACTAGGGTCTGACTTCATTTTTTGTGGCCACTGCACCTTCGTGCCCAGCTTTTCCAGTGCGTACACTATTTCTGAAGGGGAGACACAAAAGTTATGAGCGGATAATAATGGAAGCATACCTCTTTCATTTCGAAGCAGGGCGGCATGTCGCTGCACGGCATCTGGATATCTTGGAGGAGGCGGGTTGGGAGTTCTGACGTAAGGCTGGTGCTTTTCTCTGTTGAAGCGTGGGAGTGGTTCCCGTCGTCCGTCGTTGCGTCGGTCTCTCCTTACATCTGATTGCACGGACGTTAGTCGCTGGGTTGGGCCGTTAAGGTTGTCTTCATCCGCTCTGACTTCGGCGCAATAGGCATTGTGGATCTCTTCCCACGTGGTGGGGGGATATTTTATGAGCCGATTGAGCAGTTTTTTGGTTGCTTTGGATCCGTCTCTGCTTAGCCCGTTTTGGAAAGCTGCCACCGCCATTCCTTCCGATACGTTCGGCAGTCCCATTCTTACCCTATTGAATCGTGCCAGGAAGTCCCTGAGTCCTTCACTCGTTGTTTGCCTGATGGCAAAGATGTCGTTGACCCTAGCTTCGGCTTTCTTTGCTCCTGCGTGGGCGGTGGCGAACTTGTCCGCCATCTCTTCGAACGTTGATATCGACCCGGCCGGCAACTGAGACTACCATGTGAGTGCTCCTCCCGTCAAAGTCTCCCCAAACCTTTTCAGCAACACAAATGGAACCTGTTCTTTCAATAGGTCGTTGCCTTTTACGGCGATCACGTAATGAATCAGGTGATCTTCTGGATCCGTGGTCCCGTCGTATATTTTCAAGTATGGTGGCATCTTGAAGGTTTTGGGGATTGGGTGAGGAGCAGCTTCCTCATTATATAGTTGCTCGACGAATCTCCCCATGTCGCATTTCGGCAGTAGCTTAGGGGCGCCAGGTATCTTGTCTACCCTCTCCTGGTGTTCCTTCATTTGATCACGAAGTGCTTTATTCTCGTTCTCCATCTCCTCCATTTTCTTAAGGATGGCTGTGAGCGCATCGTTGCTCGTATTGGAGTCAGTGTGGGCGTTACCTGTTCGTGCAACGCTGGGCTCTCCGATGGTGGTGGTGATTTTTGCAATCGATGGATCTGTGATATTTCCCTGAGGTGGTTTCTCGAGCATGCTACTTAGAGTGTTCGTCAACCATTCCTCCAGTAGCTTTTTGACTACTGGGGGTGTTTCCTTTGTTGCAGGGGTAGAAGTCCCTCTTTCATTTCGTTAGATCTTCAAGTGAGGAGGGTGAGATCTCCCCCTCCGGTATGTTGCTTGGTGTTATATTCGCGGTATTTTCTCTGCCTGCTTTGTTGAGTGGGCCTATGAGGTTGGTTGAGACGTCTGCTATCATCTTCAACCTTGACTCTTTGTCTGCCATTTGTTAGTTTCTATGAGATCTGAAGAACAACGATGGTTGTTTCTGATATCCTAGATGTGAACTATGATTTCAACTACCGAATTCCCCACAGATGGCGCCAAATTGTTTGACCCAAAAGTAGGTTAATACTTTTCAAGCAAATCAATCAATGTAGATGAAGGGGTAAATCGTAGTAGAAGATAATAAACCCTAGGATGATCTTGAATATAGAATCAGATAGCAATAGGATAAACAAAGTTGATGAGAGAAAGTGATAAACTTCTGAAAGATAAGAGAGATAATGTTTGAGAGAGAGAGAAGAGAGAGATTGTATTTTCAGTAGTGCCCCTTTTTACAGGGCTTAGATCCTCTTTATATAATAGAGGATCCTTGCTCGAATATTAAAAGGCAAAAATTAAAGTACATGTTATGGAGCGGCCGACGTGATCTTGGAGTTGTCCCTCTTGTTTCTCATAGGTCGCTCTTCTAGCCGGGCTTACGCACACTCGATCGGTCGTGCTGGCTTGAAGAACGTAGTTGGTCAAATTCGACCCCATACATCCATAAGCTTCTAATACCACATAAATGACTTCAGTTTCAATGGCTTTGAGAAATTATACAGATTGCTCAGTCTAGTAATTTATGTTCAACGGGGTTTTTTCCTTTTCAATAATTATATTCAAACTCTAGTAGTTCTAAAAGAGAATTTAATGTTTTCATGTTGTAGTTCTTCTATTTGGGGGAACTGGATTTCTCTGAGGTACCAATTAAGTTAAGCATTTTATTTCTCCTCTAGGCAATTTGAAAATACAAGATGCAAAAAGTACTAAATGATGCAGAGAAACGCCTGTGGAATGTTAGACGTTAAAAAAATCTACTGATAATAATATGCTGGTGTGAATTTTCTGTGTATTCCAATAATTATTTTTACAGGTATAAATACAAGAGAATGAAGGAATAATGAAATCCTATTTATACATTTGTCTATTTTCTACTAGCTAATGTGTAACTACCATTCCCTGCTATACATCAATAAAATTTCCTTTTATCTAATTACAATACACGTATGAAAGATCTATCTAGAGAGTGCCACTGATACTCAAAGGTAAGTTCTATAAAGTGGTGGTTAGACCGGCTATGATGTATGGGGCTGAGTGTTGGCCTGTTAAGAACTCACATATCCAGAAGATGAAAGTAGCAGAAATGAGGATGTTGAGGTGGCTGTGCGGGTACACTAGGATGGATAAGATTAGGAATGATGATATTTGGGAGAAGGTGCACGTGGCTTCCATTGATGACAAGATGCAGTAAGCGAGGCTAAGATGGTTTGGGCATGTTCAGAGGAGAAGCCCAGATGCTCCGGTAAGGAGGTGTGAGCGGCTGGTTGTGGAGGGCATGAGAAGAGGTAGAGGGCGGCCTAAGAAGTATTGGGGAGAGGGGATCAGGCAGGATATGGCGAGGCTTCAGATTTTCGAGGACATGACACTTGATAGGAAGATGTGGAGGTCGAGTATTAGGGTTGTAGGTTAGGAGGTAGTTGAGTCTTGCCTTACTTCGTGCCATTGTGAGACTAGTCTAGAAGGGTTTTTGTCTAAGATAGCTAGTGGCAATTGTGTCTTAATATTTCGCCTTTCAGTGCAGGACCTATTTACTAGCTACCGCTTTTGCTTTACATCTTTCTTCTGGATTTCATGTTGTTCCTATTTTTCCTATGATTTATGTGGTAACACTAATATTGTCTCCTTTTGTCTTTTTGTTTTCTTGAGCCGAGGGTCTTTTGAAAACAGCCTCTCTACTCCTTCGGGATAGGGATAAGGTATGCGTACACACTACCCTCCCCAAACCCCATTAGTGGGATTTTACTGGGTTGTTATTGTTGTATGAAAGATCTATCTAGAAGATGCAAAATAAAATGCTTGACAGCTGTGTAATCTCTTCTAATATCAATGGCTAGGATTGAATCAATCAATTAATAGATGAACGGTCATGATGCTTGATTATATATCTTGAATCTTTCAGACACTTCAAAGTCTTCAAAGTCTGACCAAAGTCGATCAACTTCACATTTCATCTCTGCTTCATCTTGTCTTCTTCTTTCAATTTTTGAGTCTTCTATAAATCAAAATCACCTGGTAAACCATCTAAAATTCCTATGCCAACATCCCCCCTCAAGTTGGAGGGTGGAGAAATCACCCCCAACTTGCGCAAAACAGATATGTAAGTAGAGCCGAAAAGGGGTTTCGTGAAAACATAGCGAGTTGAGAATTTGACGGAACGAGCGACAGAGAAATCAAGCCAGCCAGGTATTGTTGCCGCACAAAGTGGGAATCAAGGTCAACATGCTTGGTACGCTCATGGAATACGACATTTTTGGCGATATGAATCGGCGCTTGACTATTGGAGTGAAGCGGCACCAGAAGTGGCGGAGAGATGGATAAATCCTGTAGGAGGCGTACAAGCTAGGTGATTTCAGCCACCACACGGTGCATGGACCGGTATTCAGCTTCAGCCGATGACAAAGGAACCAAAGACTGTTTCTTTGACTTCCATGAAACTGGAGATCCTCCTAGAGTGATGAAATACCCGTTGATGGAGCGTCGAGAGTAAGGGCATCGTCCCCAATCAGAATCACAGAAAGCTGGTAGGTCAAAAGAGGAACTTGAAACAAGAATAAGACCATACTTAGATCTGTGAGCAAATATCCCAAACAACGCAAAGCTACTTCAAAATGGGGAACACAGAGAGCCTGCATATATTGGCTCAAGAGCTGAACAACAAAAGAAAGGTCTGGGAGTGTATGAGTGATATAATTATGCTTCACAACAAGTTTGCAGTAAAGAGTGGGGTTAGGAAATAGTTCACTAGTGTCTGCTAAAGAGACGTGTATGGATCAAGAGGAGAGGCAACAGGCTTGGAATCTAAACAATCAAACTCAGACAACAAATCCAAGGTAAACTTTCTTTGGCTTAAAATTATTCCTTGTGGCTCTCTTATGATTTCCTTTCCAAGAATATGATGCGCCTTGCCCAAGTCCTTAATTTTGAATTCAGAATCAAGGAAAAACTTGATCGAATTTACCTCAGAAGGAACATTCCATGTTAATAGTATGTCGTCAACGTAGACGGCAATAATAGAGATATGACCTTCTGAGGATTTCAAGAAAAGAGAGTAGTCATTAAGCGAGTGAGAGTAGCCTTTAAAGTAGAGGATTGTTGTGAGCCGGGCATACCATTGCCTAGAGGCTTGCCGCAACCCATATAGGGATTTTCTTACTTTGCAAACATGGTTAGGAGATGGAGAAGACATGCCGGGAGAGAACTTCATGTATACTTCCTCTTGTAAATCACCATGCAAAAATGCATTGTTGACATCTAACTGTGAGATGTCCCAACCCTTCTTCACTGCCACTATTAGCAAGCATCGAATGGTAGTCATCTTCACTATTGGAGAATAAGTCCCAGTAAAGTCAATACCTCTCTTTGTATGTCACCCCTGATAACGAAACGAGCATTAAACCTCTCCAATGTCCCATCTTGCTTGTATTTCACCTTGTAAATCCATTTGCAAGGTAGGGCCTCTCTGTCTTTAGGTAATTGGACTACTTCCCAATTGTTATTAGATTCCAGGGCTTGAAGTACCTTGACATGGCCTCTTGCCAACCCGGATGCAAGGAAGCTTGAGAATAGGTAGTAGGCTCAGAAATATGGGATACTAAATTTAGGAGAGACTTATTTGAATGAGTTAAAGTTGAGAAGGGTTAAAAATTTGGAGAAACTGAAGAAGAAAAACAACTAGAGGAGACATTAATTAAGTGAACAAGGTTACACACATAATCATTAAGATAACTTGGTACATGATTATCTCTAAGAGATCTTATAAGAGTTGGCTGAGCAGGAGTAGGAGAATGAGGAGAAATAGAAGGGGAAGGGTGAGGTAACAGAGAATCTGGTGAAGTGGAGTAATTAGGAAAGGTTATAGGAGAGGAAGTGACTGAAGGTGGACTTGAAAAAGAATTTGAGGGAATATGAGTGATAGGTGAATACTGTGGGGAAGAGGGAGATGAAATTGAACTGGACTTGGGAGGAACAAAAATAGAAATAGAAGAAGAAGAGAGATCCTGACTAGGTAGGGGAGAGGTAATAGGAAAAATGGAAGAGTGTTCTTGGTGCAGAAAAGGAAAAATGGTTTCATGAAAAATGACATCTCTAGAAATAAAGATGTTCTTGGTTTTTAAATTAAGCAACTTGTACCTTTTCTTCCTAAAAGGGTACCCCAGAAAAATACATTTGACTGACCTTGGATCTAATTTGGTTCTATGAACTGCCAGAGTAGATGCATAACAAAGGCATCCAAATGGTTTCAAAATTTGATAGGAAGGTTCCTGTCCAAATAAAACCTCACAAGGTGTTCTATTTTTCAAAACTTTGGTGGGAAATCTATTGATTAGGTAGGTGGATGTTAACAGGCATTCTCCCCAATAGATAGTAGGTAAATTGGATTGAAAGAGTAGTGCTCTACAAGTTTCTAGCAAATGTCTGTATTTTCTCTCAACAAAACCATTTAGTTGGGGTGAATGAACACAACTGGTCTGATGTTCTATCCTTTTTTATACAAAAAATTCAGGATATTGAGGAGTGGATCCAAGTTCTAAAGCATTACCAGTCCTGATTGCTTTTACTTTAGTATGAAATTGTCTATCAGTCATTGCCAAGAAATGTTTGAGTACAGGGAAAGCATTAGACTTAGTGCTTAGAAGAAAAGTCCAAGTCCCTCTACTAAAGTCATCAACAATAGTGAGGAAGTATATAAAACCATCATCGGTAGGAGTTTTATAAGTGTCATGACCCAAAACCAACCGTCGTGATAACGCCTATTGTGGAACTAGGCAAGCCACTATTCAACCATCTCAGCAAAGTAAAAGTTTTGAAAATAAAGACGGAAGCAATTAATATTTAAGAAAAAACTTTTTGAAATAGAAATAAATCCACAACACAATAAAGTCTATCCCAAAATCGGGGTTTCACCAAGTACATGAGCATCTATTCCAGAATACAGTCTACTACAATGACTAGGGAATAAGAACCGAAATACAGACAAATATAATAAAGGAGAGTCAAGGCCTGCAAACACCATGCAACTACCTCGATAGTCTCCGAGATTTGACTCCTCAATCAGCAGCTGCCATGATCGGAAGCACCTGGATCTGCACACAAGGTGCAGGTTGTAGCGTATGTACAACCAACTCAATAAGTAACAATCCAACCTTTTGACTGAAAGGTAGTGACGAACTCAACCGACACAGTTCAAAATAGAAATAACAGTGCAGAAACGTAAGCATGCTTTCAAGTTCAATAGAGAGCTCAAAACAGTAAAATAGATCAATTCTGAATGATATAAAGAATACTTTACTACTTCTACATGCCAAATGCACATGTTGTATGTGATGCACCATGTTGATAGCCTCATGTGCTCACACTCTCAAATGCTCAATCACTCAGTACTGTATATGGCCCGTACGACCCAGGAAAGATCCATCCCGAAATATATACATCACTGACCATTAGTCACCTAGTACTTAGTAGGGCCAATCCAGCCCGTGGAGAAGATCCATCTCCAGGTATATAACGCTTCGGACAAGATCCAAGTCCAGGGAAGATCCATCCCTCAACAATATCAACCGCGCTCACTGGGGTGTAATCAGACTCCGGAGGGGTTCTTTCATCCCAAGCGCTATCATAAATCAGTATAACCGCTATGGCGTGCAGCCTGATCCCATAAATGTCGCTCATAATTAGGCTCTCGGCCTCACTCAATCATCAATCTCTCCAGTCTCACTCACGGGCTCACAAATGTCATGAAACTAGCCCGAACATGATGACATGATGTATCAATAAATAACAACAGAGACTAAGATATGATATGAAATGAATGAACATGACTGAGTATGAAATATCAATGAGATCAGTAAGTCAACAGCAATAAACGACCACTATGGGTCCCAACAGTACCAACATATAGCCTAAACATGATCGCTAGCATGATTGACAGTTTAGTTATCTTATCACATGGTGAAAACACGGATATCAACAAGATAGGACCACTTTACAGTGCCATGTGATCGACCAGGTCCCAATTCACATGGTGCACGCCCGCACGCCCGTCACTTGTCATGTGCGTCACCCTAATACCAATCACATAACACATAATTCGGGGTTTTGAACCCTCAGAACCAAGTTTGAAAGTGTTACTTACCTCAATCCGGGCAAAACTCTACTCCAACATGCCTTTGCCTCTCAAATCGGTCTCCAAACGTCTCGAATCTAGCCACAAGCAGTACAATACAATCAATATGGGCTAAAGGAATCAATTCCAGAAGAAAGATACGAATTTATATGCCAAAATCCGAATTTGGCCAAAAGCCTGTCCCAGGGCCCACGTCTTGAAATCCGACAAAAGTCACAAAACCCGAAAGCCCATTCCCTCACAAGTCCAACCGTACAATTTTTATCAAAATCCAACACCAAATCGTCACCTAAAACCCCTGAATCCACTCTCCAAGTCCCTAGCCTCAAACTCCTAAATTTTTACCTCAAAACCACACAATCTAGGTGGGCAAAAAAATGGGGAAACAAGATTATTGATCAAAAACGGGTACAAGAAGCCTACCTCAAGAATCCTGTCAGGACCCAATTCCATTATAGGCCGTGATGGTGCCCAACATAGTTGTTAGGCAAGCCAACACCGATCACCTAGTGGTATTCTATTTAAATAAATTATTAAGTAATAAAATTTTCCTTATTTGTTAAAAAGAATTAGAAAATTGCAAGCTAAACATAAATAAACCGAAGCAATAAGTACTAATCAGAATCATGTAAGCAAACCCAAAATCATAGTCTACTAGTGAGTGTGCCAAGATCTGGTGTCACAAGTGTGTGGGCAATCTAGTAGAATATATCAAAAGAATGCTGCTAGCCTACTGTCTAAGAGAAAATAGACAGAAAAGTAAAACATAAGGAAGACTCCAACTGCTGCAGATCGGCTCGAAAGGCAGCTCACCGTGAAGTCTCGAAGTGGGGATCAACTACGCGCGCCGGACGGGTAACTAGATGCACCTGCCTCAGATCTTGTACAATTAAGTACAGAAGCGTAGTATGAGTACATAAACAATATGTACCCAGTAAGTATCCAGTCTAACCTCGAAGAAGTAGTAACGAGGGGTCGACTTGACACTTTCTAGGGCTAACAATAATATAATTAAAGTGTTATGCTAAGCACGGATATCATGAATAATACTAATATTCAATAACAGGAAGTGATAAGTTCTTCTTTCACAATCATAATTTCAATTTCAGTCATATCGTTTAACAATTTATATTTCAAGGCATTTAAGTAGTATAAATCATGGAGAGTTCAAACTAATTAACATGCACAATTATGCCGAGGTCGTATGGCCCGGCCCAACATAATATTAAATTGTGCACTACAGGAGGGTCAAACGGCGCGAACCACAGATGCATCTATTTACTACCGAGGCGCTCAGCCCGATCAACAAATAACAGTTATTTTAAAGAAAACACAAGTTTCTCATTTACAGTCAAGTATCTCATACAAACCTTCAAGTAAGTGAATTTATCCTGATACAATTCATTTTTATAAATTTCTAACATGACTTAGGTGATTATATTAGCAAGTAAGGACGGAAACATTCCAATTATAGCATGATACGGATCCTAATTTGACGCCAGACGACTCGAAACTAGTCAAACATTACATAAACTAATCAATCTATGCTCAAAAGTTCATATTTCAACTATTAAAGTGATCAGCCAACCCAAATTGCAAGATTCCTAAAATTCACCCCCCGGGCCCACATGCTCGGATTCAAGAAATTTTCGAAGAATGTTGTTACCCATAACCTTAGGAAACATAAATATATGATTTTCACTATGTTTCATAATAAATTTTGTGTTCAAATCTTGGTTTATCAAAACCCTAGGTTTTCCTCTAAACCCTTGTTTTTCACTAATTTTTACATGTTAATCTACCCATAATCTAGGTATTAAACTCACATTTGGTAGGAATTACTTACCTCCAAAAGCTAGTTCGAAATCCCCTATTTGAGAGCTCTCTATTCACCCAAGTGTGTAAGAAAATGAGTCAAAAATGCCTAACTCCCGTATTAAATGAAGTGCACTACCCCAGCGATTTTTGCACCTACGGTGCGTTGGCCGCATCTGCGGACGAGGGTCCACTTCTGCGAATTGGCTGGGCTGGCTGGGGTCTCTTCTGCAGACGGGCTCCCTCTCCTGCAGTCCTGCTTCTACGGAAAGGGCGCCGCATCTGTGGAAACTGGGTTGCCCTCCTTGGGCCGCATCTACGAGCTCGTACCTGCGGCTGACCAACCGCAAGTGCAGTAATGACAGCAGCTGGAGCTTCAGCTCTTGCTCCAAACTTTCAACTTGGTTCGGGCCTCATCTGATTGACGTTCGAGGCCCCTGGGACCCCGCCTGAGCGTACCAACAAGTTCGTAATCATAAAACGGACTTGCTCGAACTCTCGGAATGCCCGAAACAACATTAAAACTAAGAATCACACCCTAAAACCAATTGAATCAAACTTAAGAACTTCAAGTTCTTCAATTTACTTCTAATCCGCAGAAACGTACTTATACTACCCGGAATGACACCAAATTCTGCGTGCAAGTCTTAAATGACATTACAGAACTATTCCCGGCCTTGGAATTCCATTTGGACCTCGATATCTCCAAAAACCCCTCCAAACCAAATTTAAAAGAACTTCTAAAACCTTCAAGAACCAACTTTAACTATTAGGCGCCAAAACACTCCCGGGTCATCCAAAACTCGATCCGAACATACGCCCAAGTTTGAAATCATCATACGAACCTATTGGAACCATCAAATCCAGATTTCGAGGTCATTTACACAACATGTTGACCGAAGTCAAACTTGGCCTTTTAAGCCAACCTTAAGGAACCAAGTGTTCCGATTTCAACCCAAACTCTTCCAAATTCCGAAGTACCCATCCCCGTAAGTCATAAATCAGTAAAAGCAAGTACGGGAAGTCTCATTTAGGGGAACGGGGTTCTAGAAAGTAAAACGATCGGTCGGGTTGTTACATTCTCCACCTCTTAAACAAACGTTCGTCCTCGAACGGGTCTAGATTCATACCT
>NC_031990.1:43710221-43737633 GCF_001879085.1 Nicotiana attenuata
CCCCCCCCCCCACTCGATTTTAGCCTCCTTTTAATCTACCAAGGTTAGTAATCTACCTATTAGCTTTTTAATTTTTAAATTTTGCTATATAATTTTATGTAATTTGTTAGAATTTTTGCCTATTTAGTATTAGGGTTGTTTGTTTGAACTACATTAGGTAATATGAACTTTTTACATTAGGGTTGTTTGTTTGAACTACATTAGGTAATATGAACTTTTTACTATTAGCTAATATGAACTACATTAGGTAATATGAACTTTTTACTATTTAGTATTAGGGTTGTTTTTTTGCCTATTAGCTTTTTACTTATATTGAGTTCAATTGTGAAAAGATACAATTCATTGTCTTAGAAGAGGAGCAATACCTAAATAAGAGTACCTAAATTCATGCTTTAAACTATGAATTATACATTTATAAGATAAGAAAAAAATTTAAAGGGAGGAGTTTATTAATGTATTAACTAATTTAATTTGTTCTTGCTTTATTTAAATAGATGGAACATCGTTCTTGGATGTACAATAGGAATTATCCTAATCGGCGGGGATTGCGGGAGGATTTTGTAGAAGGGGTTGAGGACTTTATTAGACATGCAATGTCACTTCCGCCATACATAAAAGAAGGAGTAATTAGGTGCCCTTGTGTTAAGTGCGACTGTATGAAGTTTGGAAAATTGGAGGAAGTTAAGGTTCATCTTTATATGAAGGGGTTTATAGCGAATTACTTTGTGTGGACTTATCATGGAGAGATGGATGGTAGCGATGGGATATTTCATAACATGGTTCTTGGTGAAAGTAGTAGGTCGAGGGAGAATAGAAATAGTGATTCCAGAATTCATGATATGGTTGCGAATGCTTTTGGAATGCACTTTGGGGGTGAGCCCAACGAAAATGTTGAACAAACTCCTAATGATGAAGCAAAACGTTTTTATGAACAGTTAGAGGAAGCTAGTCGTCCACTACGTAAAGGTCGTCCGCACTCTGAGTTGTCTGTTGCAGTTAGATTACTAAGTATGAAATCTGATTGGAATATTTCTCAAGGAGCCATGGACTCTGTCATTGACCTTATACGTGAACTAGTTGGCGAGGAAATCGAATTACCTGGTGATTTCTATAAGGCAAAGAGATTAGTTTCTAAGTTAGGACTTTCGTCAATGAGAATTGATTGTTGTGAAGATGGTTGCATGTTATATTATAAAGATGATGCAAATTTAAGCATTTGTAAATTTTGCGGAAAGCCTCGTTTCAAGAGGCTTTCCAGCGGGAAGATGGTCGCTATCAAGGCGATGCATTATTTACCTCTTATACCTAGGCTAAAAGAGGTTATATGCGTCGATGAGTTCTGCTCCTCATATGAGATGGCACTTTGAAAATAGAAGACCACCTGGTGTTATGTGCCATCCTTCAGATGGAGAAGCTTGGAAGCACTTTGATAGGACATATCCAGATTTTGCTAGTGAACCAAGGAACATTCGGTTAGGTCTGTGTGCGGATGGCTTCACGCCTTTTTCTGTATCTGCGATACCGTATTCATGTTGGCCTGTTTTTCTTACACCTTATAATCTACCACCCGAGTTGTGCATGACTAGTCCATATATATTCTTAAATTGTATTATCCCCGGTCCACGTAATCCGAAAAAGTTTGATAGATGTATATTTGCAGTCTTTGATTGATGAGCTAAAACAATTGTGGTACGATGGTGTTGAAACATATGACATATCAACCAAGCAGAATTTCAATTTGCGTGCTAATTTAATGTGGACAATTAATGATTTTCCTGCGTATGAAATGTTTTCTGGGTGGATGACTGCTGGGAAGCTAGCTTGTCCTTACTGCATGGAAAATAGTAAAGCGTTCACTTTGAAACATGGCCGAAAGAAATCATGGTTTGATTGTCATCGTCAATTCTTGCCTGAGAGTCATGAGTTTAGAAGAATGAAAAATGCTTCCAAAAAGAATAAACTAGAATATGATTATCCGCCTCTGATACTTTCAGGTGATGAAATTTGGGAGAGAGTCCAGAACTTCAGTAAAGTTACTGAAGTTCCACCGCATAGATTCCCCGGATATCCACCGCTTACTGCAGAGTTCTTACAGAAGAGCGAATAGGGAAAGAAAGCTCGCGCATCTGAGAAGGGAGGATCCTTGCACACTGGAGGTGCGATCAGCCTGGGGACAATAAAAAGAAGAATGGTACGTAATTGCTTAATTTATTTTAATTTTCAAAGTATATCTATTCTATTTATTAATTAAAATTTATGAGTTTTCAGGAAAAGAAGTTGGGCCGTCAGATAAACCAAGATGAGCTATTCAAGGAGACTCATATTGTGAAGAAGAAGAAAGAGACAGATGAAGAAAGGTGGGTCGAGGGACGAGCCTCGACTGTACATGTAAGTTTTCACTTTTCATTAAGTATTTCATTTACTTTTATATAAATTTTGAAATACTAATTCAATTTACTTTTTCTTATAGGATCACTTCAGAGTTGAAGCTGAGGAATTCATACGCAGCCAGCCACCTAATGAGTCGGGCCCGCCATTCAAACTTTCGGCCGAGGATGTTGAAAGACTATGGACGCGGGCTGCAGGCGGTCCAAAATGGGGGAAGGTATACGGCCTTCCTACTAAGACATTCCATCACTATAGGTGTGGAATGCAAGGAATAGGGACTTCCTCGCAAGCCGAGCAACTTGATGGGGAGAGCCTCTCCGCTATGCGGGAGACTGTGACAAAGCTCACATACGAGCTAGAAGCGTCCAAGGAAAGAGAAAAGCTTAGAGATGCTCAGTACATTGGCGTGGTCGCTCAGTGCCAGGGCATGCAAGAGCAGATCAAAAATCTCCTAGCTGGATCTTTTTCGATTCCCCGGTCTCGGCCATCATCGCCAGAGGCTGCCCGTCCCCGTGCTCGTTCGTCCAGTCCTCCAAGTGGCCGTTCCTCCCGTCCTCCCCGTGATCATTCTTCCCATCATCGACAAATAGACCCTTCTCAATACCGTGATGATGATGAAACTTCATCAGAGGGTGATGATAATGATGTACCAAACAATCAATGAATTTTAGACAATTTGAACTAGACAAATACAATTTGTTTTCCATTGGGTTGTAATAAGAGTTAACTTAGTTTGGTAGTTCTATTGAAATTTACACTTTCTTGGTTTTAATGTAGCTTTTAATGTTGTTTTTGTGTTGTTGTTGTTGTTGTTGGGTTGTTGTTTGGTATTCTTATTGGAATTGTTGTTTGAATTGTTGTTGTTGTTGCTTGTTAGGGTTTTGGTATGACTGGCAGGTGGTGTAGCTGCCAAAACAGGCAGTTTCTGCCAAAATAATACACAGAAAAGCGACCAACTTTGGTCTCTATTTGGTCGCTTTTCACGTTCAAAAAAAATAAATTTCTGGAGAATAGCGACCAACGTTGGTCGCTACTTACCCAGATTTCTACAAAAAGCGACCAAACTTGGTCGCTATTTCGTTAAAAAAATAAAATTTCTGGTGATATAGCGACCAAAGTTGGTCACTAAAGTATAAAAAATAAATTAAATTCATGTATTTAGGGATCAAAGTTGGTCGCTAGTTTAATAAAATAAATAAATTATTGAATAACTAGTTTCCAGATTTTAAAATATAATATTTGGATTAGAGACCAAAGTTGGTCGCTTCTTAATGATTAATAATAAATAAATAAAAAAAGTATTTTATATTTAGAGACCAACTTTGGTCGCCAAATTTATATTATTAAATTAATAAAGCGACCAAAGTTGGTCTCTATAGTCAATATCCGGAATATTTGGTCCATTTAGCTTAGAGACCAAAGTTGGTCGCTAATTAGGGACCAACTTTGGTCCCTAAATAAAAGAGACCATCAATATAGCTACCAGGTCCGTTTGGTCGCTTTTTGGTCGCTTTTTAGCCAATAAGCGACCAACTCTGGTCGCTTTTTGCGATCGCTTTTAGGCGGATTTCTAGTAGTGTTATAATATCACTGTAGTATGCAATAGGAGGTTAATTGCGTTATTATTAAAAAATATAAATTTCACTAATTATAAATCTATTGTAACAGTTATTTTACAAGTGACTTGAAATTGAAATAGATTTTTACACCCTATGTATTTTATTTATATCATGTGGCGCTATTTTCTTATTGATTTGTTTAAAAAAATGATTGTTTTATATTTGAAAATAATTTCACTTTAAATGTTCTATGTTATTATTAATGGCATGCTTTTATAGCAAATGACATATTTTAACAACATAAGTCTTAAAAATTATTCCCTCTGTTTAATTTTTTTGCACTATTTTCTTAGTTGTCCGTAGAAAAAAAGACACATTTTATATTATCTTAACAAGAAACTTTTACATCAACACAAATACTATTATATCATATTTAAGTTTACAAATTTCAAAAAGTATAATAATTATAATTATTATGATATCATTTAAGACCACAAGTATTAAAAGTTTTTTACTTTTCTAAACATCATGTCAAGTTAAATAACATCAAATCAATATATATATATATATATATATATATATATATATATATATATATATATATATATATANAAAACCGACCAAAGTTGGTCGGTTTCGTAAAAAAAAAAATTAAAAATTAAAATATTTTGAAAAACCGACCAACTTTGGCCGATTTTTTTACCGACCAAAGTTGGTCGGTTTTTGCCGAATTCCTAGTAGTGATTTAGGGTCATGGAGAATATGCAAGTTGTGAAAGTAGGCTGTCATAGGAAGTCGATTTTGAAGAATTAGCCAAAGGAACAATTTAAGTTTATTCGGAATATGAAGTTTTCAAATCCATGAGATTGGGGAAGCAACTGTGGCAGATAGGTGGTGTTCTTGAAGGTATAGATCATACGCTGATTTTTTTACTGAATGTGTCGTTTTGATTTGGAATTAGCAGAATGTGCCAGGGCGAGTATTGAAGTTGGTACTTTGGATGAGGGTAGATATGGTGGGAGGGAGTGACAGATAGCTTCTGAAGGTGCCATTGGCAATCAATATATATATATATATATATATATATATATAAAGTTGGGAAATGGCCAGCTGATGTGGCATCCCTGAATGGCCAACTTTCTTATTTTTCTTTTTCCTGGTTTTTTTGAATTTTTTTTGTTATTTCACTCCTTTTCTCCATTTATTTCTAATAGTATTTTATTAGCTCACTACTCCAAATAATAAATGCTATTAAAATGCTACTAAACATCCCAAACATTAAGCCCACTAACCGTTTTTACTCTTAACAACGTTCTTCTTCAATGCCCAAACAAATCCTCACTCCTCTTATCTTTCTTAATTAATGGTGAAGGAGTTAATTGCATTGAAATCAGAAACGGAAAATTCTCATATTCATAAAATTGACCAATTCTATTGCCTCTTCAAATTAAAGAAATATAGCAATGCATTTTTCTTGCACTATCTGCTATGTTTTAGACATTGAGGACTCCAGCAAAAAAGGAGTCTTTCTGCTCAAGGTGACTTTAGATCATTTCACATTCACTTGCGTTCTTGTGCTTTATTTGAATCTCATTCTTTTTCTCACGTATTTTTTTCCACGTCAGATGAAGTATTTGTTGGTTTCTTTCCTTAGTTATCATGGTATTGTTATTTTCTTTAATGTTTACAATTTTATTCAGAACTTGGTTACTTATCTATTGTATACAGTATGTCGATATACAGTTGTTGTATGTGAGATTCAACTTAACGCAGAAAAGGTATTTGAATAAGATTTTGTGCTATTTACTTAATTAGCAACATTTATCTTCATGTCAACTCCCCTTTTAATGTTGATATAGTATTGTTGTATGTGAGATTTAACTTCTAAATGCTGGAAAAATTAGTTGAATCAGATTTTATGCTATTCACTTAATTAGCAGTATTTATCTTCATGCCAAATACCCCATTTTTTGTCAGCATATCAAGTATTCACTATTGTTATAATTAAAGAGGCCTAAGCAACTAATGTCAATATTATTCCGGAGACTTCAAATATTTAACATATAGACTGATGGATTTTATTTTAAAATACAAGTTATTAACTACAATTGAATTATATACACACACACTACCAGAAAAATACATAAAAATTAGAAGCACTGAAGTTTTTTCGGTGTTTAGAAGCAATATTTTCTAGCAATGATGAGGTTTATATCTCGAAATATTCTGGTTTAAGTAATAATTTGTGATCTTCTTTCTTTTTATTTCAGGTTGATACTCCCAACGAGATGTTCAACAGTTCAAGGCTAACAAACATGTGGTTTGATGTTAGTTCCCTTTTGTGTTTTGTTTCTCTGGATTACACAACTTATAATTTGCATGTTGATTATATTCTTAAGACTTGGCACCTCTCATAGGTCAAAAACCTAATTATCCTTTTTTTTTCTCTAGCTTTTATATATTTTTTCATTCCTTATTAGAAGTCCAAAAGGAAATATTACATAAATAATTAATCCTTTCATAAGAACTGTTTCTTGCATAAGTCTCATCTAGAAAGATTGTTTTATGTTGTGCCTTTATATTTTCTTTTACCTTTTTAATTCGCGTGAGGTAATTTTTGTTTGTTATCTTAAATTTCGTTATGTTATACTTATATTGGGGTGATCTTCTTTTTTTTTTTCTTCATCACGTGGTATATTCATATATCTCTTTTATTTTTTCTTCCTACTAAAATGAGTGAAAATCTTTTGAGTATAAATTACATTATAAAATATGATCTTTCAGATCATACGCATAAGCAGGAACATGGACATTCAGAGAGACAGAGACTAGCGGAACATAATTTAGAACGATTGACTATAAAAGAGACGAGGAAGATAAGAAAAAAGAATTGAGATAAAATTATATTTTTGAGTCGGGAAAGGAAAAGGCTAATGACTTAGCGATCTTCTTTATTTTTTTTCTTATTTTTTTTTCTCCAAACAAGAAAGTGTTCATGGAAAAATTTCTTCACATGAATTTGATCAATTTTCACGGCAAATAAAGTCCGACATTGAATTTTTTATAACCTTCTATATATTTTAAAATATATTATATAATTATCTTATTGTTTTATACTATCCGATTTCATTTCGCCAGATTAATCAATTCCATAAATTTCACTTTTAATCATGGAGATTCTTCTCTTTCAATAAAGTGAATTTCTTAGAGAAAACAAAAGAAGTATGGCAGCATCAGTAAAACTTTCACAAAGAGACGGGCTATCCAGTGCATTACAAGAACCAGGAATCAGAAGGAAAAGAGCTGAAATTTCACAATAGAATTCAGTTATGGTTTAATACTTGTAACTATTGCAATTAATTTATTATCTACTCATGTGAGAAGTTGAATAATCATTCAAGAATTAACGAGAACACTTCAGTGGCAGATGACTTTTGCGCTTCATATACAAATCAATTGTTATTTTTTAATTTAGTAAGAGAATTCTAAGGGTGGGTGGTGGGGTGGGGTGGGGTGGGGGGGCTTAATTGAAATATCTTGAAAGCAAGGAATGAGAGAATAAAAAGTAAAACATAAAAGAGAGAGAGAAAAAAAAAAAGCAAATACCTTTCTTTGGTTTATAAGATGTGTCACATTATCAATATAATGACCAGCTTCATATTATATAGATATGGATATACCTAGTATATGATTTTGTAAATATATTTATGGTTTATATGACCGCGGGAAGCACGGATAACTTCACTAGTATATTAAATAAAATTGATTTTCAACACAGCAACCTCGAGAAGCAACCAAAGCTCGTAATAGCAGGAAATAACTATACGTACCTGTATATATGTTTAAAATGTGGAAGGAAATCTTCAATTTGTGATCTGCTATAATCTACAAGTGTAGCTAAAATGTAGTATGCCGATATTATAGCTTATGCTGTCAAGTACCACCTCCATAAACATCGCGTAGCACTTTTAACTTTCTGATTAATTCAAGCAGTTCCTTTCCATTTAAGCTAAGGTCCAATTCTATTTATAATCATGCAATATAGAGATGGTATTATTCACCTTTCGTACCTTTAGCTTGGTTGGTCGGATACGATATAGATAATGATGTTGAGTTTAGTACAAAACGATTCTCGAAACTAATTAATATTCATTATTAATTGCAGGATAAAATAATCTCGTATTTTATTATACCTTATCCCACCAATTATTAAGATTACTGTTGGGTGTGCGAACAAAGTCCCACGGACAATATCACACCATATTAAGAGTGTATTTGAGCTAGTTTAGCCCAACAATTACATTATTAATAAGGAGTCGGTTTCGCCGACATACAACATATTTGAGGTACCAATACTCATTGGCGGACGTGGATTATAAAGTGTGGGTTCAATCGATCCCACATTTATGAAATCAATATTAGATGTATATGTTAAAAAAAGATAATAAAAATTTTAATAAATATATTATACTATAACTACATTATTTTAAAGTTATGATAAGTTGAAACGTAAAATAATATGAACATAAATATTCAATTTGGTCCTGTTAAAATCTTAATTCCGTCTCCACCGACAAGATAAGCGTGACATCAACATAAACGTACTCTTACTGACGTTAGGACACGAGTTTGAAACATGAAATAAATCTGTCTGTAAAATAATTTTCATGTAGTATTGATTGGGGAATTAATTCTTCGTGCATGGTAAGTTACAGAAATCTATGATCAAACAGCCGGAGAAACTTAAAAGATGAAGTGTTCTATATGCTAGAGTACATTATAGGGAGAATCAACAAGTAGTACAGGAAATGCAATTCAATATCAGCGACAACTAATCCAAGAAATAAAAGGACTCCGATATTCTTAATTTCCTCATAACGTACACTAGCTTTTTATGGGTTATGGTTTTGGGTGTAAATATAGTCGAGATTAGCAGCCAAAGTCTTTCTTTCCAAACATTCTTCGTCCTGACTTCCTTTGCATCTCTCTTCCGTTCGAACTTGCTTTGGTTCAACAACAACCTAAGACCAAATAAAAGCAACAAATAACCACTTAAGAGAGTCGAACAAGCTCAATAGTACTTCGTAATGTTGCAAATACAATGATATCTTTCTATATTTAAAAATATCATGACATATTTACTAGTACATGATATATAAATAATTTTGGTATATTCCATATATAAGTCTTTTTATTTTAACCTAAAAGGTTCGATTAAGATACAAACTGCTTATTTAGAAGTTTTCGCAACTCAATCATATACAACCGAAATCATCAATTTGCTAGTCCAAGACTTACCTGGTGTTGAATATTGCAGAGGGTGGCATCCTGAAAAACAGGGTGAGGACGAGCAGCATAGGATAAGGTAGAGAAGAAGAAAAGGATTATGAAGAAAAAACCGGTAGATGATTTACACATGGTTAGCTTTTCAGCTAGAAGTGCTTCAACTCTTTGAAAGAAAATTAAAGAAAGGGAGATAGCTTTGTGACTCTGTATTCTTTAATGAGATGAACTTATTATACTGAGAAATGGTGAGGATTTGCCAATCCTCAATCCATATATATACACGGGTGTTGGAAATGACACGTCTTTCCCACAAAGTATATGACGGCTAGGTTTTTTATGAGAAAATCTTCTTTGCACCTTAGAAATGATTAGTACATTCTGGATAAAAAGAGTTCATCCGCTTCGTAAGCAGGGGCGGATTTAGGGGGCGCAAGCCGAAAAATTACACTGTACATATAAGGCAAAATCTGGTTTTATCTCTATATATTAAATTTTGAACCCCTTAACACAATCCAAAAGTGTAGTTTAGTGGTCAAGGGGGTTCAAAACCTTCATAAGTTCAGAGATTCAATTCCCACTAGCAACAAAAGCTTTTTTTGAACAAGGAGAAACCCATAGGTCTCCTAACTAGAATTACCATTCACATACTACAAGAACTAAATGGAAGAGTTGAATGGTGACTTCTAGTGGATAGATGTCACTAAAATCAGGAAATACTCGCGAAGTCCCATTTTATGTGACAAGATTAGGAAATACTCGTGTTGTCCTATTTTATTTGACAAGATTCAGAGTATGAAGGTCAAGTTATTTAATTTTCAATGTGAATTCGAATATGAATCCTCAAATTTTTTAAATAAAATTTACTTATTTAGAAACAATAAAAGTATTATAATAATTAACAATTCAAAATATTTAAAAGACATAAAAAATATTATGATAAAAGAAAACCGCCTTTGACTCTTTAAATAATTGTTGTGTCATGAAAGTACAAGAGGGGGGGGGGGGGGGTAAAATTGTTGATTTTTCTTCTTTGTATTCTAAGTAGTTGACTAATTTACCAGTTAGTCGACTAGAGATAAGAACAGAATAAAAATAAAGCAGAAATAAAGTGCAGGAATTAAAGACACGAGAATTTTTATACTGGTTCGGATTCAATGTGAATCCTACGTCCAGTACCCATGGGTTGCAAGGGTGCTCTCTTTCAGTATTTGAAATTTCTCGATTAGAAGATGGTTGATGTAGCTTTACACCAACAGTTTAGTCACTATGTCACTTCTCTCTTCTTGAAACAATGCCTCACCAGTGTTTATCTCTTTTTCTTCTCTCACTAATTATACAACAAATCTATAGAGAACTACAATGCTTGTTTAGAGTAGAACAAAAAGAGTGATAGTGGTTCGTTCAAAGTATGTCTGCTTCAAGCCTGGAATAGATGTATATATACTTCGTGAGACCGTCTTGACTCTTGATTGACGTGAATCTTGAGAGATTACAAACCCAAGGGAGTTGATCCTTGAAAGGAATCATAAACTGATTCTTTTCAAGAATAAGGTGAAGTTTCCGTTGATCTTCCTTGACTTATGGCCTCGATAGGCTTTTCTTCGGCTAATCAGATCTTTCCGTTACTTCAGTAATCAACATAGGATCCCTTGATTCTGGGCTTTAACGATCTCCAGTGCAGAGCTTCACAATCTCATTTTTCTTTGATTTGGGACCTTCCTATAATAACTTCCGTCAATCATCTATCAAATTATTGATTGATTCTTCTTCTGGATCTCCGCTGCTTCTTCCTTTTTCGTCTCTAATCATTGATACTTTTCCTTTCTTTTGCTTCTAGAGTTTCCATCATTCTCCTTCTTTACTTTCTCCCAGTGATAGATTGTTTCCTTAATTCTTTTACTTCTTCCATACTTGAATGATAAGGCTTCTTGATTCCCTTGTTTTATCCCTTGTGATCCTGCACCAATAGTGATATGTTATTTTTCATCATTGAAACTTATATTTAACAATCTCCCCCTTTTTTTATGATGGCAAAATAATATTTATAAAAGCAGTTCACTTCCCTGTTACTGTTGGTGCTTTCTTTGCTGTAGTCGACTTCCATGATGTGACAGTCGACTCCCCCTCAAAAGGTGCTGCTGTTTGTGTTGTGCTTGTAACCTCATATGCTGCAGTCGACTCCCCCTCAACAAGTGCTGCTATTTGACCTGCACTATATAACTAACCTTTTCTCCCCCTTTTTGTCTTCAGCAAAGAGGGGATATGCATATGTACAGAGTGAAATAAACAGATGCAGGCATTTAGGCAAATATAGGCAATTATAAGCATGCAGAGTTTAGAAAAAATAAAAAAACATCCAATGACTGGTTATCAAGTCCAAAATAGCAAAAAATTATCTAAAACATACACAACTAACGACGCAAGAAATAAGTGAGAGTGTTGCAAATCGCCTCATTCAGACGCTCAAAGCTGGAATTTGCTGAAACTGTCACCCCATCAATTCTGTCATGTACCTCCTTGAAGGCTTTGACTGCGTTTTCTGCTAGCTTGAGAATTCTGACCCTTATCTTTGAAACATCGGACCCTGTCTCTTTGGAGATGGCATGAATGTACCCAACGATTGATTGAGTTGCAGCAAGAAAGTCCTTGATGATGGTCAGCTTGTTATCAATAGCAACCAATTTTCTTACAAGATCAAGATCACTTCCACTATGATGGAAACCAGAGGCTTTGACCTTTGAATTAGGTTGAACAATCTTGATTTCTCCCTCCTATTTCTTCACCCAGGAACTCTTAACAAACACATACCCCATACTGGCAAAGGCTCTAGAGTTGTAGAATTTTTAGACAGAGACAAAAGGGTTTTCTGAGATAGAGATGTTGTGGGCTTCGAAGAGATGGGTGATAACCATACCATAAGGAAGACTGGTGGGGTCATCAGCACTTTCAACAATAATTTATGACGCGTGAGGACAGCTTGACCTTAAAGCTTGGTCACTAGACAGTAGACAAGAAAGGTGTCTCGTTAAGGGAAGGTGGAGAATGAGCCAGTGCGAGGAAGAAGGGTAGTTGCAACAATGTGAGCCAGAACTCGGGTTTCGAAACTAACATCACTGAGACCTAATTGGTTAGGGAGGAAATCAGATGGACACTCAGCTATACAATGCTTTTCTTGATCAAAAGAAATTTCAAAATCTTCATGCCAGGTATTTTTGAAAAGCATGGGAAAACCAGAGTACGAGAAATTGAGTCAAATATGACACAATCAAGGACACTGTGTTATCCTAGAACTAAGGATTCTAATTAAACAGGCTTGCTAGAACGAAGATTGGCATAGAACATCCTCACTAAAGGTTCATAGACTTTGGGAGGGGAGAGGAATTTTGACCATCCTTGAAAAATAATTAGATCCTTTACCTTACAATTGAGGGCCTCCATGTCGTCAAGATCGATTACTCAGCCGTGGCCAATTGGCTTTTCTTTGAGAGAAACAAAGAAATCTCTATTTGGAGTATCCATGAAATTGAGGTCTGACACTTGAGAACTCGAGGGGTCTACCTTGGATTTCTTAGGGGTAAAAGATTTAGGGGGGTCTTCCATGTGCCTTTTTTCACGAGCTTTTTCTCTAATTCAGTGAGAGTGGTTAGATGGTTCTGCCTGAGAAGAGGCAAACCCTTCAGAGTGTTCGGACATTAGGTCTACTTGTTCTGGAGGCTGAGAAGAGGGTTTTCCTTTAGAACGAGTATTTTTTCTTGTGGAGGCAGAGGGATTCTTGGAGTGTTATACCACTAAAGGATTTTTTGGAGAAGGGTTTATGAGCGATAAGAACAATGAAGAAGAGGGAATATGGTTCAGAGGGTTAAAAAGAAAAGGTTTGACGGTTGAGTACAGGAAAGGAAAGGGTGCCAGTGAAACATGACATTTTTCTTTCTTGAAAGTTGCGACTGATGGGAAAAGAGAGGGAAATCGGAGCCGCTCAATTAATGCGTACTTACAGAAGAAAAGAAAACTAAAAACATTTGACACACATGAATTAAAATTAACACATAAGTCCTAATATTTATTATCAAGCGAAATAATGCCAAGTAGTTCTATTAAAGAGCAGAATCTATCTTCAAGTAAAGGCTTAGTAAAAATATCTGCTAGTTGATCAGCGGTGCCAACAAATAATAACTCTATATCTCCTCAATGACATGATCTCTAATGAAATGATGCTTAATATCTATATGCTCACCCCTAGAATGATGCACATGATTCTTTCAGCACTTATCACAAAATATTTGAATAGGTTTAAAAGATAATTCATAGTCACTCAGTTGATGAGACATCCATAGTTACTGTCCTGTCACGACCCGGATTTTCTCACCCTCGGGAGTCGTGATGGCGCCTACTAATGAGAGCTAGGCAAGCCAATCCTTAGCTACTTACTTCATTACCACTTTGCTTCTTTTTAACAAATATAAGGCGATAACATGAAAACAACGAAACTTTAAATAATTAAGCGGAAGATAAAAATTTAATATCTGAACATGAATTTCTAATACAACGTTTGAATTTCGACTACCTAGAACTGGTGTCACAGTTTCACAAACGGTCTAAGAGTACTACAAATAAAGGTCTGAAAGAATTAAATACAACACTGTCTCTGGAAATACATGTAAGAAACAGGAAAGTCGATAGAGAGAGAGATGCCGGGCCTTCGGATGCGTGCAAGGCTACCTCGGAGTCTCGGTGGACTGAAGGCTGGCTCCCGAGCTACTGCTGCTGTCCGGGACCTGGATCTGTGCAAAAGAGCACAGAGTGTAGTATCAGCACAACCGACCCCATGTGCTGGTAAGTGTCTAGCCTAACCTCGGCGAAGTAGTGACGAGGCTAGGACCGGACCACCAAATAAACCTGTGCAGTTGTATAATATACATCGGAGAGTAAAGTAGAAATAAACAAATAAAGGTGGGAGGGGGAAACATGCTTCGGGAAATAACAGATAAAACAGAATCTCAAGAGAATTATCAGGAAACCAAAATTCAACTTCTAACAAGGATAAGGAAAAAGAAGGCAGATTTCACTCTCGATTCACAACTCGTTGCAGGCGTGCAACCCGATCCCATTTCTCATATCTTGTGATAGGCATACCACCCGCTCCCATTTCATTATATTTTGTGGTAGGCGTACCACCCGCTCCCATTTCATATATTAACAGTTCTTCCAAATGAAATTACTCCAACAAACGCAACAATAATACGAATTCATAAGACAACAAAGTACACAATAATTATGACTCACCGAGGAAAACAAATAATGACAAGTAGCAATTAATTATAGACTTTAAGGAGAAAATAGGCAATTTAATATTTAGTATGCTAAATGTCAGGTAGCAATTAAGTCACATAAACATGTAGCAATTATAGCAAAAATTCAAGGCATAATGTTGCGCAAGGATACCTCGAGCCAATAATAACAAGTAACACAATAAAAGAAAAATGCCAACATAAAGAATCACAGTAATAGTGGAATAAGACAATTAATGCACTTGAACCGATAACAACAAGAAATCATAACAAACAGCAATAAGTGCACGGCATCACACTTCGTGCTTTTACCCTCTCTCACCAAAACAATACACGGCATCACCCTTCGTGTTTTAACACTCTCTCACCAAAACAATGCACGGCATCACCCTTCGTGCTTTACGCTCTTCCTCACCCAATCAACAATCACAAGGCAAATAGGGTAAGGGAATCTATAACATCGAAATAAAATCAAGTAACAATAGAAAATCAGTAAATAAAAGTAAAAGACAACATAACTCAATTATCAGCAAGAGTCAGGAAAATCAAAGACAAGTGCACGGCATCACCCTTCGTGCTTTTACTCTCGTCCTCACCATAAGAATCAATATAAATTGCACGGCATCACCCTTCGTGCTTTTACTCTCATCCTCACCATGAAATCAATATAATAGGCACGGAATGGTACATCATGCGGCACGACATCACCCTTCGTGCTTTACACTCTTTCCTCACAAAACAAACAACGCACGACATCACCCTTCGTGCTTTAACTCTCTTCCTCAGCCAAACAACAATCACAAGGCAATTAGGGTAAGGAAATAAAGGAAATTTGCATTAAGAATCCCGGCAAGGGAGCAACAAGTCAACAATTAAATCCTGGCAAGGGAACAACATCAATAGCATTAACATCCCGGCAAGGGAGATAACAAATACATCAATAATAGCCCGACAAGGGTGACAACATAATGATCTCTTCTCTTTCTCACTTTTACTTCACAATTTACGTCACAACTCGAGCCAATGCTCTAGAGGTTCAATAATCACTTATACTTTCACAATTCGTTATACAACTTAAGCCAACGCTCCTCAATGTTCATAGGTCACAATTATTTCCACAAACTTTATACAACAATTAGAAATCTTCACCAAGGAATGAATAACACAATGAAATAATGAAAATCACAATATAAGACTCACGGTCATACTTGACACCAACGTATAGATACTCGTCACCATGCCTATACGTCGTACTCAACAATTATCACATAGCAAATAGGACTCAACTCCTAATCCCTCAAGCTAAGGTTAGACCAAACACTTACCTCAATGCCACGAACACAATTTACGATCTATTTATAGCTTTACCCCTTGATTCCACCACCAATTCGCTCGTATCTAGTCACAAGTACTTAATTACATCAATAAACGCTAAATAAATCAATTTGAATGCATGAAAATGAATTTTCCAAAGTTTTAGCCAAAAAGTCAAAAATCGCCCTCGGACCCACATGGTCAAAACCCGAGGTTCGAACCAAAACCCGATTACCCATTCCTCCACGAACTCAAATATATAATTTGTTTTGAAATCGGACCTCAAATTGAGGTCCAAATCCCCAATTTTTGAAAAACCTAGGTTCTACCCAAAACACCCAATTTCCCCCATGAAAATCTTTGATTTTAGGTTGAAATCATGTTAAAAGATGTAAATGATTGAAAGAAATGAGTAAAAACTAACTTACAATTGATTTGGAAGAAGGTTTGTTCTTGAAAAATCGCCCAAAGGAGTTGTGTTTTGAAAATGGTGTAATAATGACTTAAAAATCGACTAAGTATAGAAAATGCAGGTTGCAGATATGGGAATTGCGAACAGGGGTTCGCAATTGCGAACCCCGACCTGACATGGGAATTGCGAAGCTTTGTTCGCATTTGCAAACCCCTTCCTAAATTCCCAACCTCGCAGTTGCGATCCCAGAAGTCGCATTTGCGATAGGCCTTCGCATTTGCGAACCCAGTGGTCGCATTTGCGATCAGGCCTGCCCAGGTCTCCACTTCGCAATTGCGATGCAAGGCTCGCATTTGCAAGATTGGCTTCGCAATTGCGAAGCCTGCAGATCAGAAATGCAACAGCTATCTTTCAAAGTCAAAAAATGCACTCGTGGCCTATCCAAAACTCACCCGAGCCCTCGGGGCTCCAAACAAAATACACACACAACCTCACAAAACATCCTACGGACTTATTCGTGCGATCAAATCGCCAAAATAACATCATAAACATCGAATTAAACCTCAAAATCCATGAATTCTTTCAAACTTCATAAAACATCAAATTTTCCAATTTAAGTCCGAATCACGTCAAACGACGTCCGTTTTCAACAAAAATTCACAGAAAGGTTAAAACATATATAAGACCTGTACCGGGCGCCGGAACCAAAATACGGGCCTTGATACCATCACTTTCTAATCAAATTTCATTTTCGATTTCCTTAAACAATTTCAGAAAACAATTTTACAAAAAAAATTCATTTCTCGGGCTTGGGACCTCGGAATTCGATTCGGGGCAAACGCCCAAGTCCCATATTTTCCTACGGACCCTCCGAGACCATCAAATCACGGGTCCGGGTCCGTTTACCCAAAATGTTGACCAAAGTCAAATTTATTCATTTTAACATCAAAATTTAGCATTTTTCATTCACATTTAAGCTTTCCGGCTATGCGCCCGGACTGCGCATGCAAATCGAGGCGACTCTAAACGAGGTTTTCAAGGCCTCGGAAGCACGGAATTCAATTAAAACAGGTGATGACCCCTTTGGGTCGTCACATTCTTCACCTCTAAAATAATCGTTCGTCCTCGAACGGACAGAAGAAAGAACTACCTGAGTCTGGGAAAAAATGAGGATAACGGCTCCGCATATCGGACTCGGACTCCTAGGTCGATGCCTCAAGAGGCTGACCTCTCCACTGAACACGAACAGAAGGAAAATTCTTCGATCTCAACTGACGAATCTGCCGGTCTAGAATAGCTACCGGCTCCGCCTCATAAGACAAGTCCTTGTCCAACTGGACAGTGCTGAAATCTAACACGTGGGATGGATCGCCGTGATATTTCCGAAGAATGGACACATGAAACACTGGATGCACGGCTGATAAGCTCGGCGGCAAAGCAAGTCTATAAGCCACCTCTCCCACTCGATCAAGAGTCTCAAATGGGCCAATGAACCTAGGGCTGAGCTTACGCTTCTTCCCAAATCTCATCACGCCCTTCAAAGGCGACACTCGAAGCAATACCCGCTCACCGACCATAAAAGCCACATCTCGAACCTTGCGGTCAGCATAGCTATTTTGCTTGTACTGAGCTGCACGAAGCCTATCCTGAATAATGCTGACCTTGTCTAAGGCATCCTGAACCAGATTCGTACCCAACAACCGAGCCTCTCCCGGCTCAATCCATCCAACCGGAGACCAACACCGCCTACTATATAAAGCCTCATAAGGAGCCATCTGGATACTCGACTGGTAGCTGTTGTTGTAGGAAAACTCTGCTAAAGGCAAAAACTGATCCCACGAGCCTCCAAAGTCAATAACACAAGCTCAGAGCATATCCTCCAAAATCTGAATAGTCTGCTCCGACTGGCCGTCCGTCTGGGGATGAAATACTGTGCTCAACTAACCTCACATGCCCAACTCTCGCTGAACTTCTCTCTATAAATGCGAGGTAAACTGCGTACCCCGATCCGAAATGATAGATAGGGGCACACCATGAAGGCGAACAATCTCCCGAATATAGATCTCAGCTAACCTCTCAGAAGAATAGGAGACTGCCACAGGAATAAAATGCGCTGACTTCCTACTCAAAGCATCGGCCACCACACTGGCCTTTCTCGGATGATTTAAAATGGTGATATCATAATCCTTCAATGACTCCAACCACCTTCCCTGCCTCAAATTCAACTCCTTTTGCTTGAACAAATACTGAAGACTCTTGTGATTCGTGAACACCTCACGTGCCACGCCACACAGATAATGCCTCCAAATCTTCAATGCATGAACCATGGCTGCCAACTCCAATTCATGAACCGGATAGTTCTTCTCATGAATCTTCAACTGCCGTGAAGCATAGGCAATAGCCTTGCCATCCTGTATCAACACTGCACCAAGTCCAATACGAAATGCACCACAATGAATTATATAAGGCCCGGAACCTGTAGGCAAAACCAACACCGGTGCCGTAGTCAGAGCTATCTTGATCTTCTGAAAGCTCGCCTCACACTCGTCCGACCATTTGAACTGGCCACCCTTTTGGGTCAACCTGGTCATCGGGGCTGCGATAGATGAGAACCCCTCCACGAACCGACGATAGTAGCTTGCCAATCCCAAGAAACTCCGAATCTCTGTAGCTGATGCTGGTCTAGGCCAGTTCTTGACTGCTTCAATCTTCTTCGGATCAACCTGAATACCCTCTGCTGACACAACATGACCCAGGAATGTAACTGAACTCAACCAGAACTCACACTTCGAAAACTTGGCGTATAACTGACTATCCCCAAGGTCTGAAGAACCACTCCAAGATGCTGCTCGTGCTCCTCCCGGTTGCGGGAATAGATCAAAATATCATCATGAAGACTATCACGAACGAATCCAAATAAGCCCTGAACACTCGGTTCATCAAATCCATAAGAGCTGCTGGGGCATTTGTCAACCCTAATGACATAACCAAGAACTCATAATGCCCGTACCGAGTGCGGAAGGCTGTCTTAGGGACATCGGATGCCCTAATCCTCAACTGATGGTAGCCAGATCTCAAGTCAATCTTTGGAAATACCCTGGCACCCTAAAGCTGGTCGAACAAATCATCAATCCTCGGCAGTGGATACTTATTCTTGATCGTTACCTTGTTCAATTGTCGGTAATCAATACACATTCTCATCGACCCATCCTTCTTTTTAACAAACAACACCGGCGCACCCCAAGGCGAAACACTGGGCCTAATGAAGCCCTTCTCAAGCAAATCTTGCAACTGTTCCTTTAACTCTTTCAACTCAGGCGGGGCCATACGATACGACGGAATAGAAATGGGCTGAGTGCCCGGAGCCAAATCAATGCAGAAATCAATATCCCTGTCCAGAAGAAGCAAATCTACACGAGTCTCAAAACCTCCAATAACCACTATACATGAAAAATGGACGCGATCCACCACAATAGAATCACCCGCCGGCGTAGACACATAACCAGGGGCACTCAAAGAATCACTAGGCATGACCAGATACGACGCAAAATAAAACCGAAGCTTCTCTACCACAAACCAGAACAATACCTGCACCTCCACCTCTAATACCTTTACCTCCACCTCTAGCATCTCTACCTCCACCTCTAATACCTCTACCTCTAATACCTCTACCTCCACCTCTAGCTAACTGAGTGGGCTGGATGAGTCCCTCAATGAACCGCCTCACTCTTTGTCACGGTGGGAAGTATGATAAGATCATGACGAGCCAAGTCGATGAATTTGATCTCGTACTGAGTAACAGTCATAGAACCCTGCTGGGAACGCTCAAACTGCCTCCGATAGACCTCTCTCTGAGTGATGGGGAGAAACTTCTCCAGAAATAGCTGCATGAACTGTTCTCAAGTCAAAGATGGTGACCTAACTGGTATAGCCAATCAATAATCTCTCCAACAGGTCTTGGCGGATCCAGACAGCGAAAGGTAGCAAAATCGACCCCATTGGTCTCCACTATCCCCATGTTCCTGAGAACCTCATGACAACTGTCTAGATAATCCTGGGGATCCTCAGCAGATGCACCGCTGAATGTAGTAGTGAAGAGCTTGGTGAAACTTATCCAACCTCCACAAAGCCTCCAAAGACGTAGCTGATCTATCACTGGTCTGTGTTGCTGCTCAGCTGAAGAAGCGGTACATGACCTCACCATTCGCGAAGGGACAAGAGTAGAGGTTTCAATTTAGCATTGAGAGAACAAAATCGCACGACAGGGAAGAATAGTAGTGGAACTTTTCCTAACTCTGTAGCCTCTGGGGGATAAATACAGACGTCTCCGTACCGATCCCTCAGACTCTACTAAGCTTGTCTGTGAACTGTGAGACCCATGTAACCTAGAGCTCTGATACCAACTTGTCACGACCCGGATTTACCCACCCTCGGGAGTCGTGATGGCGCCTACTAATGAGAGTTAGGCAAGCCAATCCTTAGCTACTTACTTCATTATCACTTTGCTTCTTTTTAAAAAATATAAGGCAATAACATGAAAACAGCGAAACTTTAAATAATTAAGCGAAAGATAACAATTTAATATCTGAACATGAATTTCTAATACAACCGTTTGAATTTCGACTACCCAGAACTAGTGTCACAGAAGTTCTAAGAGTACTACAAATAAAGGTCTGAAAGAATTAAATATAACACTATCTCTGGAAATACATGTAAGAAACAGGAAAGTCGATAGAGAGAGAGACGCCGGGCCTGCGGACGCGTGCAAGGCTACCTCGGAGTCTCGGTGGACTGAAGGCTAGCTCCCGAGCTACTGCTGCTGTCCGGGACCTGGATCTGTGCAAAAGAGCACAGAGTGTAGTATCAGCACAACCGACCCCATGTGCTGGTAAGTGTCTAGCCTAACCTCGGCGAAGTAGTGACGAGGCTAGGACCGGACCACCAAATAAACCTGTGCAGTTGTATAATATACAACGAAGAGTAAAGTAGAAATAAACAAATAAAGGTGGGAGGGGGAAACATGCTTCGGGAAATAACAGATAAAATAGAATCACAAGAGAATTATCAGGAAACCAAAATTCAACTTCTAACAAGGATAAGGAAAACATAGGCAGATTTCACTCTCGGTTCACAACTCGTTGCAGGTGTGCAACCCGATCCCATTTCTCATATCTTGTGATAGGCGTACCAGCCGCTCCCATTTTATTATATTTTGTGGTAGGCGTACCACCCGCTCCCATTTCATATATTAACAGTTCTTCCAAATGAAATTACTCCGACAAATGCAACAATAATACGAATTCATAAGACAACAAAGTACACAATAATTATGACTCACCGAGGAAAACAAACAATGACAATTAGCAATTTATTATGGACTTTAAGGAGCAAATAGGCAATTTAATATTTAGTATGCTAAATGTCAGGTAGCAATTAAGTCACATAAACATGTAGCAATTATAGCATAAATTCAAGGCATAATGTTGCGCAAGGATACCTCGAGCCGATAATAACAAGTAACACAATAAAGGAAAAATGCCAACATAAAGAATCACAGTAATAGTGGAATAAGACAATTAATGCACTTGAACCGATAACAACAAGAAATCATAACAAACGGAAATAAGTGCACGACATCACCCTTCGTGCTTTTACCCTCTCTCGCCAAAATAATACACGGCATCACCCTTCGTGCTTTAACACTCTCTCACCAAAACAATGCACGACATCACCCTTCGCGCTTTATGCTCTTCCTCACCCAATAAACAATCACAAGGCAAATAGGGTAAGGGAATCTATAACATCGAAATAAAATCAAGTAACAACAGAAAATCAGTAAATAAAAGTAAAGGACAACATAACTCAATTATCAGCAAGAGTCAGGCAAATCAAAGACAAGTGCACGACATCACCCTTCGTGCTTTTACTCTCGTCCTCACCATAAGAATCAATATAAATTGCACGGCATCACCCTTCGTGCTTTTACTCTCATCCTCACCATGAAATCAATATAATAGGCACGGAATGGTACATCGTGCGACACGGCATCACCCTTCGTGCTTTACACTCTTTCCTTACAAAACAAACAATGCACGGCATCACCCTTCGTGCTTTAACTCTCTTCCTCACCCAAACAACAATCACAAGGCAATTAGGGTAAGGAAATAAAGGAAATTTTCAATAAGAATCCCGGCAAGGGAGCAACAAGTCAACAATTAAATCCCGGCAAGGGAACAACATCAACATCCCGGCAAGGGAGATAACAAATACATCAACAATAGCCCGACAAGGGTGACAACATAATGATCTCTTCTCTTTCTCACTTTTACTTCACAATTCACTTCACAAATCGATCCAATGCTTTAGAGGTTCAATTATCACTTATAGTTTCACAATTCGTTATAAAACTCGAGCCAACACTCCTCAATGTTCATAGGCCACAATTATTTCCACAAACTTTATACAACAATTAAAAATCTTCACCAAGGCATGAATAGTATAACGAAATCATGAAAATCACAATATATGACTCACGGTCATACTTGACACCAACGTATAGATACTCGTCACCATGCCTATACGTCGTCACCATAGCAAATAGGACTCAACTCCTAATCCCTCAAGCTAAGGTTAGACCAAACACTTACCTCGATGCCACGAACACAATTTACGATCCATTTATAGCTTTACCCCTTGATTCCACCACCAATTCGCTCGTATCTAGTCACAAGTTACTTAATTACATCAATAAACACTAAATGAATCAATTTGAATGCAAGAAAATGAATTTTCCAAAGTTTTACCCAAAAAGTCAAAAATCGCACCCGGGCCCACGTGGTCAAACCCGAGGTTCGAACCAAAATCCGATTACCCATTCCCCCACGAACTCAAATATGTAATTTGTTTTGAAATCGGATCTCAAATTGAGGTCCAAATCCCCAATTTTTGAAAAACCTAGGTTCTACCCAAAACACCCAATTTCCCCCATGAAAATCTTTGATTTTAGGTTGAAATCATGTTAAAAGATGTAAATGATTGAAAGAAATGAGTAAAAACTAACTTACAATTGATTTGGATGAAGGTTTGTTCTTGAAAAATCGCCCAAAGGAGTTGTGTTTTGAAAATGGTGTAAAAATGACTTAAAAACCGACTAAGTATAGAAAATGCAGGTTGCAGATATGGGAATTGCGAACAGGGGTTCGCAATTGTGTTTTGAAAATGGTGTAAAAATGACTTAAAAACTGACTAAGTATAGAAAATGCAGGTTGCAGATATGGGAATTGCGAACAGGGGTTCGCAATTGCGAACCCCGACCTGACATGGGAATTGCGAAGCTTTGTTCGCATTTGCGAACCCCTTCCTAAATTCCCAACCTCGCATTTGCGATCCTAGAAGTCGCATTTGCGACAGGCCTTCGCATTTGCGAACCCAGTGGTCGCATTTGGGATCAGGCCTGCCCAGGTCTCCACTTCGCAATTGCGATGCAAGGCTCGCATTTGCGAGCTCGCATTTGTGAGATTGGCTTCGCAAAGATCAGAAATGCAATAGCCATCTTTCAAAGTCCAAAAATGCACTCGTGGCCTATCCAAAACTCACCCGAGCCCTTGGGCTCCAAACCAAATATACACACAACCTCAAAAACATCCTACGGACTTATTCATGCGATCAAATTTCCAAAATAACATCATAAACATCGAATTAAATGTCAAAATTCATGAATTCTTTCAAACTTCAAAAAATATCAAATTTTCCAATTTAAGTCCGAATCACGTCAAACGACGTCCGTTTTCAACCAAATTTCATAGGAAGGACTTAAAACATATATAAGACCTGTATCGGGCACCGGAACCAAAATACGGGCCCGATACCATCGCTTTCTAATCAAATTTTATTTCCAATTTCCTTAAACAATTTCAGAAAACAATTTTACAAAAAAAATTCATTTCTCGGGCTTGGGACCTCGGAATTCGATTCCGGGCATACGCCTAAGTCCCATATTTTCCTACGGACCCTCCGGGACCGTCAAATGACGGGTCCGGGTCCGTTTACCCAAAATATTGACCAAAGTCAAATTTATTCATTTTAACATCAAAATTTAGCATTTTTCATAGAATTTCACATTTAAGCATTCCGGCTACGCGCCCGGACTGCGCACGCAAATTGAGGCGACTCTAAACGAGGTTTTCAAGGCCTCGGAAGCACAGAATTCATTTAAAACAGGTGATGACCCCTTTGGGTCATCATATGTGCATAACATTGTCCAATGGCAATATATTCTGCCTCAATTATGGATAATGCAACCGAGCCTTGTTTCTTACTGTTCCATGATATTAATTCTTTTCCCAGTAATTTATATATTCCATTGGTGCTTTTTCTGTCTTCCTTATCACCTGCAAGATCAGCATCTGAAAAACCTCCAAGTTTAAAATTGTTAGAACGTGGGTACCATAGTCCATATGAAACAATTCCGATGAGATAACGAATTATTCTCTTTACTGCAGTCAGATGCGATTCCTTAGGAGCTGACTGAAACCTGGCACATTTATACACATTGAATATAATATCTAGTCGACTAGCCATTAAGTAAACTAAAGAGCCAATCATTCCACGATATTTAGTTTCATCCACTGGATTTCCCTTTTTTCTTTGTCAAGACTTGTTGATGGGCTCATTGGCGTACCAATTGATGTAGCACTGCTCATGCCGAACTTTTGAATCAATTCCTTTGTATATTTGGTCTAACATACAAAAGTTCCTTCCTCAGATCGTTGAATTTGAAGTCCGAGGAAAAACGTTAGTTCTCCCGACATACTCATTTCAAACCCACTTTACATGAGATTAGCAAATTCCCTGCACTAAAAAGGGTTAGCACTTCCAAGAATAATATCATCAACACAGACTTGGATAATAAAATTACCTCCTAATGATCTATTAATAAATAATGTAGTATCTACTTTACCTCTTGTAAAACCATGATCATGCAGAAATGTGCTAAGCCTTTCGTAACAGGTTCGAGGAGCTTGTTTGAGTCCAAATAGAGCTTTAGTCAACTTATATACATGGAAAGGAAATTGTGAGTCTTCAAAACCAGGAGGTTGTTTTACATACACCTCCTCATCAATACAACAATTTAAGAAGGCACTTTTGACATCCATCTGGAAAAGTCCAAACCCTTTGAAAGATGCATATGCAAGAAGAATCCGTATAGACTCTAGTTGAGCTACCGAAGCGAAAGTTTCAATATAGTTGACTCCTTCCTGCTATGAATAGCCTTGAGATACTAATCTGGCTTTGTTTTGCACAACTTTTCCATCTTTATTATATTTCTGAAAACCCATTTGATTCCAATTATGGTAGCATTTGCAGGCTTAGGCCGCAGTTCCTAGACGTGATTTTTATCAAATTGACCGAGTTCCTCCTGCATAGCTTGTACCCAGCTGGAGTCCTTTAAGGCTTCCTCAATTTTCTTTGGGTTGATTTGAGAGATTAGTGCTAAATTTTCCTTTTCTTAAGATCTCTCCTGGTTTTCATTCCTTCACTTGGATCTCCTATGATAAACTTTTGAGGATATTCTGGTTCACTTCTCCACTCATTTGGACGCGTTCAAATCGTAGAAGTAGTTGACTCCTTCTTTGGTTCAGGTTGATTGTTGGAAGGTTCATTAGTTGACTCTATGACCACGTCTATGCTATCAGTCGACTTTTGTGACTGTGTTTGTGATGTTTCTTGGCTGATATCTTCATCACCGTTATTATGGACAAAATACTTACTTCCAAATGGATGAAAGTAGCCTATATTAGGTCATTTTCCTTTTCATAACTCATATAGAGTTTTCTTCAGAATGGGTCTTATAAGACATCTGTTGAGAATGTGGCAGGTTTTGCTTATTGCCTCGTCCCAAAAGTGATTTGGCGGGGAATGTTCTAATATCATTGTTCTGGCCATATCTTGTAGAGTTTGATTTTTTCAACTACTCTATTCTATTGAGGTGATCTTGGAGCAGAAAAGTTGTAGGTATATCCTTGATCATTGCAGAAATCTTAAAAGAATCTGCTTCCGAATTCTCCTCCATGGTCACTTTGGATATTTGTGATGAGATATACTTTTTCTCTTTCAACTCTTTTACATAAAATCTTAGAAGTTTTCAAAGCTTCATCTTTATGAGATAGGGAAATCACTTATGTAAAACGTGAGTAGTCATCAACAATAACAAAAGCATATCGTTTACCTCCAATGCTAGCAGTTCTAGTGGGTCCAAATAAGTCCATATGAAGCATTTACAAGGTCTTGATCGTAGACACAATGTCTTTGTTTTTGAAAGAGTCTCTAGTTTGTTTACCAATCTGACATGCATTCACTACTAGAAATTCAGAATTTAGCGACCAAAGTTGGTTTGTCCAGATTAGCGACCAACGTTGGTCGGTAAAGGGGAGAAAAATATTTTATATTTATATTATATAAATTACCGACCAAAGTTGGTCGGTAAAGTGGTCAATAGGTTGACCCAGATGGTCAGCATTGTGTAGTCAAAGAAAATTTCACATTACCGACCACCTTTGGTCGGTAATGTGGGACCCAGTTAAAATTTTTTAATAGTTATATTATTATTTAAAATATTTTATAAAATATAAAGAAATCTTATTTAAAATTACCGACCAAAGTTGGTCGGTTAATATAGGGGAAACGTTTACCGACCAACTTTGGTCGCTTTTTTTAATATCTGGAAAGTAACCGACCAACTTTGGTCGGTTATTTGGTCAACATTGGTCAAAATTTAAATCACTGTTATATTTACTATCTAAATAATATAAATGTAATCCGTTAACACTTTTGTAATACAAGGGATGAATCACTAACATATACTATAACTTGCTATATATGTAGTTAAAGTAGTACAATGAAGCGTAATACTCAACGATGCATCTGAGTAAGTGTCACGACCCATTTTCCATAATAGGTCATGATGGCGCCCGACACCATTTGTCAGGCCAGCCAACGCGGAAGTATAATTAAATTCTCATTTTACCCTTACCAAAAACCATTATAATAGATTTTTCCCCCAATTAAAGTCATAAACCAATAAAGATCAATAAAATGTAAAGACAGTTATACAACCCAAAATAACGTCTACTACTGTGTGTGCCAAAACCTGGTGTCACAAGCTA